>NC_136510.1:20494694-20497194 GCF_053919585.1 Euprymna scolopes | reverse complement strand
AGTTAATCTTTCGCTGTAAACAGCCGATTAGCTGCAACATTTATCAGTAATTTCTCTTACTCTCTATATGTGCATAAATCTAAGAGGCTTGCCTTTTTTCTGTTGTTCTCGGCCTCCGGGCTGGGATTAAAGTGTAGTATCGGTTCCGGTAGATACTGCAAGCAAAGACCATATGTGGGGGCGACCCCACATATAAGACCTTGGTCAATGTAGGGGAAACCCTTCATGCCAATTGTCACTATCCAGCTCCCCTACTCCTTGGTCCCCATTTCCCCTTAACTCCTCACATTAAAAATCGACCTTGTGCCTAACTTGCTCAGTGGGAGAGCAAATAAATACATCAGAGTGTAGTATCTGTTCTTCAGATGCTGCACTTAAGGTAATTTGTACCAGTCAATGGAGGGGAAACCCTCTATATTGAGACAATTATTATTTTTGGTAACCAGAGTGCCTCCTTTTTGCCTACTTTTTTTGCTTCGCATTAAAAACGGCCTTGTGCCTGATTTGCTTTAATGGGGAAGCAAATAAATTCAAGAAATCTAAGCGGAAACAATCCAATTGAAAGTAATACATCGAACGGAAACAACCCCCCCTCCATAAGTCAAACCCATCCGCACTGTTATTGCTGAATACAAGATGTTAATAGCAAAAATCCCTGGATCACCTTCTAGCTCATTTAAATGTACTGAACATAAGATAATCTTGGTTTGTAATTTATATATTTGACTTGCAATAACGTAAATTCGAAGAACGAAACGAAATACGCAAGCTATTATTTTCTTTTTGTTTATTTTACTTCAGTAAGTTTTAAGAGATCAAGGGAGCTAACTCCTCATGATTCTGTTATGATTTTAATTTATATCTAAGGGCTCGTTTAAAAATAGACACTGTTCCCTTTATGTAGGTACGGCAAAATTAATGCCGATGCTCAAATCTATAAACATTTTGACCCCTCCTTTACTTAAAAATTAATCAAAAATCAGGAAATTAACCAATTTTAATGAAATTTTCAGTATTTATCAAATAATGATCGCTGAATATAATGAACTAATTATTTTTATTTCAATCTTAGGGAAGATGTATTATTTTTTTAAACAAAAAAAAAACCCTTACTAAAGTTATGGTTTTCAGTAGGAAATAAAAAACGGTAGAAATTTATTTTTGCTTTTATTATATAAATAAAGCATCGTAATTTGTAACAATAAAATAAAAATAAAATAATTTTTACAGGAACATTACGAAAAAGCCCTGAAGTTCGTATTAATGAAATCGATATAACTCAAAGAAAAACTAATTTCTCGAACTAGCAATATTACCATTGAATTAAGCATTGTTTGTTTAATAATTTCACACAAAATATTATAATTGCAAAAATTATTTCTACTTTTTTACGCTTACATTTTTAACGTACTCTTTGCATGTAAGATTCTAATATTTCCATTGCACGCAAGAACGTATAATCATCAACGTAAGATAATGTTCATATAATCTTGGAAAATAAAGCAAAAAAAAAAAAAATTAAATTGAAAAAAAAGGAACATAGAAAAATAATTTAATTATAAAATGGCAAAAATTATACGAACGTTCCATGTCGGTAAGTACGGATGCGCAGAGTTGAAAAGAAAACCAGTCTGGTTTGCACACCCTCCTCCCTTTAACTACCCGCCTGTTTGTGTTTATCAACTTTAAATTTCACGTAAACATTATGATAAATTTTAACGTAAGTCTGTATTTTTTAGTGTTTAATTTTTTTCAATAATTATAAATTGTTTTCTTAACCAATTGTAATTCTGTATTAATATTAATAAATAATGGCGCTAACTTTTTTTTTTCAAAGAATAAATTGTCAGTAGTATAATTAATGAATTTAATTAACTTTTATGCATTTTTAAATGAAGGAAGGAGGGTTTGCGACTCAAAAAAAAAAAAAAAGTCGCTCAGTCTGCCGGAAGAATGTTAAATAAAGAAAAAAATTATGTCTGATTTGTCCTTCCATATATATTTGAATTTTGCCGTTTTGAGTTTTTATTATATGATAAACAAGTTTCGTTCCTATCAGTGTCACATTTTTGGTAATTATTACTTTTTTAGCAAAAGTTAAGTACATTTATTGTATTAATTCATTATCTTAAGACTTTAACTTAATACTTAACTTGGAAATAATTCCAGAAAACTTATATTTTTCTTGCCAGAAAAATGTAAACGCGATTTTTGTCATAATGAATTTTTACGTAAAATGTAGGGTTTTTCAGATTTGAAATAAAATTATTCCATATATTTTTTTTTATTTCACACACTTTTTTTCTTGGAGAAATTAACTTTAAGCTATAATATTTCAAATGCAATAAAAAAGTAATCGAAAATTAAAAATAATTATTATGATTAACCGGCGTTTAAAACCATGCCCTCCTACCGAAGCAGCCATTAAATTGCCCATACCTACATTTGTAGTTGCTATCTGTATTTCCTAACAGCTTGGTCTTCCAGGGATTGCTTCTAA
>NC_136510.1:20474694-20487194 GCF_053919585.1 Euprymna scolopes | reverse complement strand
TCCAAGAAAAATAACATCGGGACGGGTTGGGACTAAAATAAATTAATCAGGACTGGGCTTCTTTGGAGGTATCCTAACACCTAAAAATAAAAATTGGGGACATGGAACTCATTTATACCAACTAGCTAAGGGACTGATCCACTACGGGATTATCTTGATCTGGTCTGGGGGTTGCTTTTACGGTCGGCGTGTGCCATGCCTAGGCAGGGAACACGTACTCAAGCTTGTTTCGTACAAACGCACATAAACTAGCGGTGTGAATCCACCTTCTACTAAACTGTGAGCGAGATAACTTCCTTCTATCGCATCTGATTTTGATTTTAAGTTGGTGTTTAAAATACAAAATCAGATCCCGATGAGAAGGTGGCTCCCCCCCACGCCCTATCTCTATGCGTGAAACCCACACTACCAGTCTAGCTACGGCCAAGGTCGCTAGGAACACCATTCGTTCCTCCCTAGGCCACAAGGGATCTGCGTTGTAGACAACGGATGCTAAATCCAGGATCGTCACCTGATCGGGGACGATGCGAGCTGTGACCTCACTGACATACTCCCAGAATTCACGGAGCTTGGAACAAGTATAAAAAGCATGTTCTACGGTTTCTAAGCTATCTTCGTCGCACCGTGGACAAAAGGGACTAAATACCATACCAATTCTAAACAATATGTCATTGAGGGGTAGAGCGTTTCTAACCAATCGCCAGGTCAGGGAAAATTCGGAATTGTTAAGGTATCCCCGGCCTGGCGCCCAATTCCACAGAGAGCGAACCTCCCCCTCCGACAGCTGCAGCCGCTCCCCAAGCGGGTCCGAAGCGGTCCCCACCACTAATCCCCGATATAATGCCCTTCTAGGCTGTGCAAGGTCCAAGGACCCTGGCATCGCTCTAAGCGCATTTCGGCATTCGTTGAAGAATCTTGATTGCCCTCTCGGCCTTCTTTGGCATTCAATTAAATGATTGGGGATAAGGTCGGGAAAAGCTGCACCGACCGCGGGACCCCAATCAGACTCCTCAATCAGAGTTCTACCCAGGAACGCCAACCTTTCGGCATTTTTGTGGCTAGCCAGGTCAGGCATCCCCAGGCCCCCATCTTCAAGACGTTGAGTGCAGACCTGTCTACGGACAAGCGGCTGTCGCTCATTCCACAACAGTAAGAAAAGCGCATGCGTTAAGGCCGCCATGCGGACCGCAGGCAGAGGAAGTACAGCCAATCGGTAAAGGATCAGCGGAAACACATAAGTGGCGCATGCCTCCGCCCTACCTTTAAGGGTAAATCCCCTTCGAAGCCAAACCCTGACAGACGCTTCGACCTTGGTCTGTACTTCCGACCAGTTCTTATCTAGACATAGACCGGGTCCAAACCAAACACCCAGAATACGGACCGGACCATCCGTCCAGACAAATGCGCCAGGCAAAGCATTCGAGCCCCGCCAAGCGGCCAACCTCAGGCCAACGGATTTGCTGAGATTGACTACGGCCCCTGTAACTTGTTCATAACGCTTGAGAGCCTTAATCACCGTAATAATATCAACGACGCTCGAAACAAATACGGTGACATCATCGGCAAACGCGGAAACCCTGGCTCACGCACCGCCAGGAAGAGCAATTCCGCGCAGGGCCGGTCCAGCCACCCTGGTCCTCACTTTCCTAAGGAATGGTTCCAGCGCGAGGACATACAGCAAGGGTGACAACGGACACCCCTGTCGCACCGACCGAGAAACCTGCACAACTGCCGTCGGCCGAGCGTACAAAATGGAAATCCATCTGCAGAAGCCGGATCCAAATCCGGCGGTCTCTAAAACAGCCATCAGGAAACGATGATCCACCCTATCAAACGCCTTGGACTGATCCAAATTAATCAGCGCGGCTTCAGTGTCGTCTTCTAAATTTTCTATGGCTGTACGTATCAAATGCAAATTATTTTGAATTGATCTTCCCTTCACAGCGTAATTCTGATCCGGTTCGACCAAGTCAGCGATAACAATCTGCAAACGATTCGCCAGCACTCGGGCCAGGATTTTTAAATCCATATTCAGCAACGTGATTGGCCTAAAATCATCTATCCCCCCAACATGTGTGTCCTTCTTCTTCAGAAGTGTGACCACTCCTTTGGTAACCTGACTCGGGATAGATCCCGTGTCAAACCAGTGGTTAAACACAACCGTCAGAATCGGAACAAACATGTGCGACATCCTCAAGTAAAGTTCGTAGGGTAGTCCATCCAGTCCTGGTGATCTGTTATAGGCGACCTGCTTCATAGCAGCTATGACCTCACACTCTGTAACCCGACCATCGCAACCAGCCGCTCGGGCCGCCTCCAGGCGGGGCGAGCCAACCAAATAGTTTCCAAACTCTTGGACGCGGAGCCTGGACAGCTGCGCAAAGAGATCTTCAAAGTGCACTCGAAACCGCTCGCAAATCCCCCGAGCCGACACTAAGGAGTCCCCTTCCGGGCTCTGAATTTTACGAATGTAGTTATCCGATTTGCGCCCGAGCGAAAAGACTCGTTCGGCTTTGTCAACATTCACAGCTTCGTTGGGCATCTTTTTAATTCTAGCCCTAACTACCTGGCCCTGATATCGCTCGCTAGCCAACCGACTCAGTTCCGCCTTAGCTAACCCTATTTCTAGGGAATCCCCCCCAGCCACCGCCCGGGATAGTCTATCCTCTAGACGCTTCTCTGCCTTGGCCCTGTTTAGCGCAAGGCGTTGGCCATATTTGACAGAGAAGTCTCTAATGCTAGATTTGGCGTTTACCCACCACTTACTCCCGGTAACCGCCCCCACTAATCCCTTCTGTATGTGTTTAGTTAGCCTTTCCCGAAAGTCACCTATCTCCAGTAGGGAGGTATTTAACTTCCAGTACCCAGCTAGCTTGGGGTTGCTATCTAAGTGTAACCTGGCCACAAGTAGTTTGTGGTCAGAGTGGCCTAACCAGTGGAACGTGGGACAAGATATGTATTCTATGTTACCTCTTCTAACTAACAACCGATCCAAGTAAGTACTTGAAGCGGAAGGCCTGCTAGAGAGCCACGTCCACGTCTCCTGCCCCGGGTGATCCACCCGATACCTGTCTACCAGATCGCATCTAGCCATCAGGTCCGACAGACTGGTTTCACACCCATCCGTCCCGCTAGTCCCGCCCACCTTATCTGCCCTGGGGTCAAGGATGGCATTCCAATCACCCACTAGTATTAACCTTTCCGAACCCCCGAGAAACACCTCCAACCGCCGGAAAAAGGAAACCCGCTCCCGTACGCAATTGGGCGCATACACCACGACGACTCGAAACGCTCTATTTGCCACGGCAACATCGGCCACGATCAGTCTACCATCAGCATCCGCGTGAACAACGCTAAGCATTGTAGAAAGAGTGCGCCTAACTAACAAAGAAAACCCCCTACTTTGACTATCACCGTATGTTGAAAAGACATCATAATGCCCCTCCAGCACCCGATGATCGTCAACGCAATCGTAGTGAGTCTCCTGTAACGCAGCCACATCTATATTCATCGACATGAGGTCCCTCAGTACCCTAGCGGCTTTGCTTCGGCACCTCATGCCCCTAACGTTCAAACTACACAAGCTCAAGCACGTGGCCATTGTGTCTAGATATCCGCAACCACCGACCTAAAGTCTTTGCTAGAAAGGGTGCCGCAGGACTGGGCGAGGTTGCCCGAAAGCAACTCGGACGTTACTCGTCCGTCTCGCGCAATACCTCCGACATCCAGGGGAAACGTTAATTTAAGGGCCCTATACAAACAAGGGTGGACGTAAATAGGAACCCTACCTTCGCATCTCGGCGCCAGCTGATCGAGGGAGTCATGCCTCTCTTCCACCAACTTTAAATCTGGAATCGCCCCCCTGGCGTCGTCGATCATATTCCACATGGCCTTCGTGCGTCCAGTTTTTGTATGGTGCACAAAGGTCATGACTAGGGGGGCGTCTGGGAAGTTTTTAGGGTTGGTAACACTTTTCCCGTCGATTATTTTCATTTCTCTAAGCGGCTTAATCAGGCCCCTATGGCGCTGCGTTATATACGTGTCAGCGTGAAGGGGGTCTACTTCGCAAATCCGATCTCCAGGAAGGTAGGGGAGCTTTTTCGTCTTTTCACTCCTTACAGGAGATACAGAGGCGGCTCTTCTACCGCTGTTGGTTTTTGTCGCCAGCTTCTCCCGGGACAACGAGCGGGCACCGGTTGGGGGGGTATCGAAAAGGGATGGGGATTTTGGTTCAGCCGATGAGGTTAGGGTAGGGGTTTTGGGTGGCTGCACCGTAGAGACAGTCTTCTCTACATTCATAGGGGACGGGGAACGGGACCCTGCCTCCTTGTTTTTTCTCGCCTTCTTTTTAGTTTCCTTTTTCGGCACTTGGTACTCTATCACAGTAGCCGTTTACTTATCGTGCTCCCCTTCTGAGTCAGACGAGGAGACCGGATGCATTCTTTTCTGGCCGCTAACAACTTCTTTAGTGGTAACGTTGGTGGAAGAGACCGTTGAGGACACTGTGGGAACCGGCTGACCTTGTACCTCAGGGGGCTGCTCTCTTGTGGAGGGGGTCTTGGTGGTTCTGCCATTCTTCTTTACCACTGTAGTCCAGCCGTCCGACGTTGTTGCTTCTTTGCCCCCTCCGGTTAGCTTCTCAGGGGCTGCTGGTACCACTGCCGCCGGCTTTGCTACTACTACTACTGTCTGTGGGTTTCTTTTCGGACATTCCCGTGCCATATGGCCCTGCTGTTGACAATTCCAACAGTGGGGCCTGCGAGCTTCTACTATAATGCTCATCGACCATATGTCGCACCTGAGCATGGGGGGGATGTTTTGTAATCCTTCCTTGTCAACACGCATTTTTAGGTTGTAGTCCCCTACCATAAGGTTACGGGAACCACGGACAGGAATGACGGACTCTACGTCCCCATATTGACTCATAAAGGCCCCTAATTGCTCAGGGCCGAGAATACAGGGGACTCCCAAAATAGACACGTTCGTCCGCGTCTTACTTAAATATTCCGGCTTAAGTCGAATATGTCGCCACGTGTGTTCCGATTTGAAAATATTGGCGGCGTCTTCCTCTTTGGGCAGTAGTAAATCCCACACTGCATAGCTTCTACGGCAGATATAGGTTGCGGGGATATTTAATTCCCCCAGAATTTTCGCCATGTCGTCTTTCGGCACACCGGTTAGCGCTCGTTTCTTTGTGTCTATGGAGACTAACGATATTATTCTCTTTGAAAGTTCTTTCATAGTTTTCGGTTCTACTCTAATGACATTTCCGTCGGTCAAATCCTTATATTTTGTATCGAATAACCGGCGGTAATCCCCGGGAGTTAGTTGCGACTGGGGGCCCCAGTCTTTTACCACTGCCGCCGCGGCCGTCTGCGGTGTTGATATTATCGTCTGTGACACTGTTAACAGCGGTGATTTCTGTCCCGGGGCAATAATAGAACCGGACGAGTCTATTGTTTGTGAACTCCCTGGCAACGTCGGCCACTCTCCCGGCTTCTCCCTTGGGGACGACGGTTTAGGGGTCAGTGCCGGTTCTTTTGTGGCTGTGGCACTAGCTGCCCCATTCTCTCTTTCAGTCTGAGCAGCCCCCTTTCTTTCTCGTTGACGCGACTTTCTCGCTTGTCGTAGTAGCAGTTCTTGTCTGTTGCATTCATCAGTGCTACTGTCGCTGCTACTAAATTCTATGTTGGCTTGCTTCGCGGCGTTCAACTGTTCGTCTAAAAGCGTTAACATGTTAATGGCCTCTTCCCTGTCGTCTGGCAACCCGTTCGAAAACGTCTGTTCCGACTCGGTGCTTCTCCATATTGAGATATCTCCAGAGGTTGCTGGTTTAATTCCCGACCCTAGGGGGTCCGTTCTCCCATGGGCGAGAGGGCTGACAGTTAAAGCCCTCTTCCTCGGGTGATTCAACCAAGTCGGAACACCTCTTTCAGCTGGCCTAAATCTACTGCTACTACTATTACTGCCGGGAACAGCAGTACGACTAGTTACGTGAGAGTCGCTGCCTAACGCAAACGATTCCCCTAAATTAGCGGTGCGGGGGACAACACCGAGTTTTGTGCGGGGGTCAACACTAATCCATCCTAGTGGTCTGTCTACTGGGCCTGAACCGGTGGGCGTGTCGGGGACACGAACGCCAGAAACCGGGCTAGGCGGGGGGTCGGAACTCGGACCACGTGGCGGTAGAATTTTTTTTTTTCCAAGGCCTAATCCTGTGCTCAGAGGTGGCCGAAGCCCCCTCTGGGAACCGGACCCCGGGCTAGACATGTCTGCACTGGAGCCCGGCCAAGTTACCCTCCTCCTCTGCGTCTTCTTCCCGGTTGGCCCGGCTGAAGTTTCCGTTGGATATGACTTCGAACAACCACCTCAGACGCAGACCGGTCGAGTCGGAAAAAGAGACAACCTGAAATAATTCGTAAACAAGACAGTCAATAATGGCCTCGCGGGGAGGCAGAAACATTAAAACAAGGCTCACCCGCCCAACAGGGACCGGCAGCCGGTCTCTGGACAGCAGCAAAACGAAAACACAGCCGAACTCAACGCTCTTTTCTATTTATTTAAAAAGAAAATACAATGATCTTATATATGGGTCGTAGAATTGCATTCACTAGCAAAAGATCTAGCTAATTTGCATATTCTTTTAAACATTCATTTTTATTAATTCCCTATTAGTTTTTTTTCGGTTTTCTTATGGGATGATCATCTTTAGTTAACTATTACGTGTAGTTATATTCATGCAGATAGTCTACATGATTTATACTTGCATAATATTTGCGTAAAAAGTGTGCAGTAAACACAAAATTGTTTCCATATATATTTATCTATACGTATATTTGTTTGTTTCTCTCTCTCTCTCTCTCTCTCTCTCTCTCTCTATATATATATATATATATATATATATATATATATATATATATATATATATAAGTAAAATGGTAGGCGGAAGTTTCTCGAGAGCTCTTTCGGCTATCATCTCTTCAGGAGCAAATCGATAGCAATCTAAATAATATTGTGGCGAAAATAAAGAGTTCTATAGGGGAACTTATTTAATGTGCCAACGTACGGGGGCATTAATTAATTTATTTACGTTTAAAAAAACGATTAAAAATGTTGGCACAACGGGGGAGAAAAAAAAAAAAAAAAAAAAAAAAAAAAAGCGGGAGAAAAAATTCAAAGTTCCCCAAAGAGAAACAATGCGTTAGATGTTTCTTTTTGCCGGCACAAAGAAGGTAGACGCACCGCAATAGAGACAGCCTCCAAAATCTTTAAATGGTTTTTGGAGTCCGCTCTATGTAGCACCTCGAACCAATCTATTTTATATCTATCGGCACAGCATGGGTTGTCAACCAAATGCTGGCCAATAGCAGAGTCCAAGGCTGCAGAAGGAGGGAGACCTCCGAACCCCATCCTCCCTTGTCTGATCTTCGATGGAACATGCTGGTTTATACGAGTCAAAAGGTGCAAGGATGTTCGCCCAACATAACCAGCATCGCACTGGCATTTAAACTGATATACAATATTACTATTTTGGATGTAAGGCAAACTATCCTTGCGGAAAGACGGAAAAGCAGATCTCGTAGTATATACCACACGCAAGGTCACCGAATTGAAGCAATCGTAAATACTTCTTCGAATCTTTTTTGAAATTATATTACTCCCCTCCCCTATCCACGGTAATTTCAAATAAACCGGGCATTTCAAGGGTCCAAACTTTTTAGGGGATTTAAAATCCGCAACCTTTTTGAAAATACAATCATCAATAAGGTCAACAGGATAACCATTATTGATGAATATTTCCCTGATCTTATCGAGTTCGACATCCAATCTGTTAGGCGAACAAATCATGAGGGCTCTATGTACCAAAGTATTAATTAAACCGACCTTACGTGATTTAGGTACAAAAGACAACCAGTTCACATATAGTCCAGTAAATGTCGGCTTTCTATAAATTGTAGTGAGAAAGCCCCCCCTTGAGCGTTCGACAAGAACGTCCAAGAAAGGAAGCGAATTGTCCTTCTCACTTTCCATAGTGAACTTGAGAGCCCCATGTAAAGAATTCAACCTATTAAAAAATGTCGACGCATCACTTTGCGAAGGAAAAATAGCAAAAGTGTCGTCAACATATCTGAAATATGCAGTGGGTTTAGATGTAGAATGAAACATAACGGATTCATAATACCCGACGAAAATATCCGCTAAAGTTGGGGCAAACGGACTCCCCATTGAAACCCCGTCAACCTGACAGTACATAATATCACAAAAACTAAATTCCACGGATTTCGTACACATTAAAATGAGTTCAATAAGAATCTCTTTAGAAAACCGTGGAGCAGTCAGGTGACCATCATATAAAGCGTCGGTACATATGCGTATAGTCTCATCCAACGGTATGTTGGTGAAAAGACTAGAGACATCAAATGAACACATGAAAGACGTCTCTGCATTAGAATCCAACCCACGTACACAATCAACGAACCGAAAGTTTGGACCCTTGAAATGCCCGGTTTATTTGAAATTACCGTGGATAGGGGAGGGGAGTAATATAATTTCAAAAAAGATTCGAAGAAGTATTTACGATTGCTTCAATTCGATGACCTTGCGTGTGGTATATACTACGAGATCTGCTTTTCCGTCTTTCCGCAAGGATAGTTTGCCTTACATCCAAAATAGTAATATTGTATATCAGTTTAAATGCCAGTGCGATGCTGGTTATGTTGGGCGAACATCCTTGCACCTTTTGACTCGTATAAACCAGCATGTTCCATCGAAGATCAGACAAGGGAGGATGGGGTTCGGAGGTCTCCCTCCTTCTGCAGCCTTGGACTCTGCTATTGGCCAGCATTTGGTTGACAACCCATGCTGTGCCGATAGATATAAAATAGATTGGTTCGAGGTGCTACATAGAGCGGACTCCAAAAACCATTTAAAGATTTTGGAGGCTGTCTCTATTGCGGTGCGTCTACCTTCTTTGTGCCGGCAAAAAGAAACATCTAACGCATTGTTTCTCTTTGGGGAACTTTGAATTTTTTCTCCCGCTTTTTTTTTTTTTTTTTTTTTTTTTTTCTCCCCCGTTGTGCCAACATTTTTAATCGTTTTTTTAAACGTAAATAAATTAATTAATGCCCCCGTACGTTGGCACATTAAATAAGTTCCCCTATAGAACTCTTTATTTTCGCCACAATATTATTTAGATTGCTATCGATTTGCTCCTGAAGAGATGATAGCCGAAAGAGCTCTCTAGAAACTTCCGCCTACCATTTTATTTAAAACCATATATAAATTCTGTACCTCTAAACATTTATATATATATAAGTGAACGTGTCTGTGTGTGTGTGTGTGTGTGTGTGCGTGTCTGTGTACATTTCCCTACGCAATAACTCTGTCAATTTTTAATCTACAGACTCAAAATTTGATATACAGGGTACCGAGATTTAGAAAAATCGATGTGATCGGTTTTCGGCCAGAAATTTAGCGATTAAGGGGTCAAAGTTCAACGATTTGACCTTTGAGAACTCTACCAAACTCCTCCGACAATTTTGGGTCTACGCACTTGAAAGTTTAGATATAGATTCCTTGGACATGGATCTAACTTAATAACTTGATTAGAGCATAAAACAATCAACGTTAAGGGGTCATAATAGGGGTCAAAGTTTTTAAAAAATTGACCTCCGCGGTCTCTACCAAATTACTCAGACAATTTCTGGTGTAAATATTTGAAATTTTACATAAACGGTATTCAGAGATAGGGCAAGCTTCTTCATCTGTTTGGGTCGAAAATATTTAATTACCAATATATAAACGTACGTATGTCTGTCTGTTTGCATGTCTACCTTAAACTTTCAATAGAGGAGACGGATTTTACCAAGATCAGTATCGTTTTAAAGTTCGACCTTTCATACGACAAATATCGAAAAATTGGCTAAAAACATTAATATGTTCCTCTTCAACTAGGCACTTTTCTACCGGGGGGGGGGGGTCACTTTTTTCGCCGATATTTTTTAAAGTTATCCTCTCCTTAAGAAGTTCTGTATATGACCTAAAACTATATCCGATGGCGAGGCCCCAGCTTGCGGGCCTTGGGGAGTGTGGAGCCACTCTTTAATTGCCATTGCTCCCAGGTCCACTCTAACCCGGAGTGGTAGTACCTGTTAGGGTCCCAACTATGGGTTAAATAGAATCCGACTTTTAAAAAAAATAGACTTCATTAAAAATCGTTCCTCAAAATAACTAGATTCGGCATTAAATAACCTGAAAAAGGTTGATATGCCGTAAAACAAAAACAGCCAACCAACCAACTTTCCTTTAGATTGTCTAGCCTTAATTTAAAAAAATGTCGCTTCCGGTTTGGCGGTGGTCGTAACAGCATAAACGTTAGGTTTTACCCCGTTCTGTTCCTCCTTTGCGGTACGGGTTCGAGCCTGCCTTCCTACTACCACTTTTTTTTTTTTTTTGCTGAATATACACATCCAAACACCCGGGCAACGTCGGGCTGAAATGCTAGTATGTATATATATATATATATATATATATATATATATATATATATATATATATATATATAACTGATATTTACTAATTACGACGTGCCCCACCGTATTATAAACACCCCAAGCTCCCCATGTTAAGAATGCTTTCGAGGTTGGGGGTGTTTATTCCGAAAGCCGTTCTTAACATGGGGAGGTTCGGGTGCTTATAATAGGCTGGGACACGTCGAAAAAATTGACTTATATATACAGTAAATAGTAAATATCAATCCTATATATATATATATATATATATATATATATATATATATATATATATATATATATATATATATAGCAAATTATAGTGATTCAATGAAATTAAAAAAAAAAAAACTTTATTTAAATCAAGGATGTTTTATTATTCCAAGTAAGACAAAGAATACTTTAGAAATTTTATCTCCTTATCCTATAGGGTTTCGATGCCTACCATCTCTTCAGAGGAGAAAATATTAGCAAATAGATATAATGGTATTCGCCCTATTTACTAAAGTCAGTTAGACATGGAAAATCATAATTAAAAATTGATTAAATAGAAGTCACATAGCAGGGGAAATTGAAGAAAAAATATATAAAGGTTTAGTTCCAAATTGCGCGGTAAAATCCAAGGTAACTGTCCCTTAAAGCAGTGAGGTAATGAGATCCAAGCTGTATATTGGGTAATCCACATCATAGAGTAGAAATCCAAGTTGGACATATTTCTGGAAGAATTCTTCTTTGTGGGCCGGTGAAAAGATTTTTAAGGTCTGGTTGGAACTTTTTATTAAAGACCTTAGTATTACTGGAATTAAACGTTAGTGAGATAGAAGAGATAGAATAGGTAGAAAGGGGTAGTGGAGGGGGGAATTTAAAATCTAGAGATATGTGGGGGTGGGTGGGATATATACATATATATATATATATATATATATATATATATATATCAGAGAATGGCCTCTATAGACAAGTTCAAACACGCTATAAAAGGCTATAAAAATGTTGAGTGGCCGTTTTGGTAGATCAGGATAGGCTTGGGTATAGGGAAGGAGGAGGAAAAAGAAAAAGAAGAAAATAAAATAAAATGAAAGAAAGGAAGAAGAAGAAGAAGAAGATGCAAATGAAATTTTGCGTTTTTCAAGCTGAAATCAACCCTTAAACTAATTAACCTAATTACCTCTTAAATCCTTTACTCTGTTCAAATCTATTAAATCCAGTCGACTCAAACAAGTAATACATAATGTGCTCTTTTTGTTAATTTAATGCTCGTTAAATGGGGTAATCAAACTGAAGAATTAGAAGTAATATCTGTAAGTAAAATGTACAACAAAAACTAAGCGTATTGATAGAACTTGTTATTTTTATTTTATAATACTAATGATGATCATTTACTGTTAAATCGAATTACTTTAAATTATGCAGATGTCGCGTTTATTATCACAAATCGAACTCCTATTGAATATTTTGTTGTATCTAATATATAGCAGTGATTTCAAAAGTTAAAAAATGACTTCAGTGCTATTAGCTACAGTCGAAACCAAAACATTTAGCGCTTCAGCCACGACCCCTACCGTTTGAGCTATCGTCAAATAGATAAGAATAATTTAAAATTAAACCAGTTCAAGATATGAATGAATTTGTGCATGCGCAAAAGTAATAGAAACTTGAAATGAATAGTTTGTCTTTTAGCTTACAAATATATGCCTGCATTCGTTATTCATTCGTCCAAACAAAACTTTTACTCGTTATAAGCCATTTCCTGTTGGTTTCATCTTGTCTTGTCTTGTCTTGTCTTGACGAGTGGTTTAATAGTTTATCGGTTAAATATTTACACACATTCATACTGTTTTATTTCTATTGATAATTGAGATCACTTTGTTCTTACAGCTTAATAATAAAATCAAGAGTGACTTTGTAGCCCGTGTAATTGAAATGTTTCCTTTAGAAATTAGGGCGGACGTACACGAGTGAGGCCCCCATAGCGAAATAGGGTTTATA
>NC_136510.1:20422194-20467194 GCF_053919585.1 Euprymna scolopes | reverse complement strand
GCGATGAGATGGCAAAGGTTGGTGATTGACCCATAGTGTGGGGTGGGGGAGTATAAGATTTGATTTGAACTTAAACGTGACATACCATCGCACGGACATATTTATAGAAATTATTATAAACAAACTCGAACCATTTCTTCTTGCCGTTGTCATAACACGTTATAGGAAATAGATAACTTCAGTCAATTTAGTGACATCGACCAATTACGTTCCACGATTTCTTGTTTGTTTCATTTGATTTTTATAAGATTATTCGTAATTTTTTTTTTTCAAGTAAATATGGTTAAAATACGATTAAAGAAGGAAGGCAGATTCTGACAAAGTTAACACTTTTATACAACCTAACATCACAAGTGCATTTGAGAAATCTTATCACCGCACAAGCAAAAAAGGCTCAGCCTATAAAATCAACTGTAGATCATTTTATAAGACTGGGGCGCAGGCGAAACGAATGTTTCTATTTAGAGCACAATTGAACCGTGATACTTGCCTTTTGTACGTTTAACTTTATTTCAAATGATTATGTAAAAATAATTACACAAAATCAACAGTTGGTTCTTTGATAAGACAGAGGCACGATCGAAAAGAATGTTGCTTAGAGCACAATTAAACCATGATACTTGACTTTTGCATTTTAAACTTTAAGTGAACCCATTATTTACGGATAATTTTATAAAATCAACAATAGATTCTCTATAGTGCAATGTAGACTATAATGTATTGTGGACTAAGTCACTTCGGGGAGGCATGTGAAACGTCCTCATGGTACTCTGCAGAGAGGGGGATCTTAACTAGATCAATCAATCAATCAATCAATCGATTTGGTTTTAAAAAATCAGCAATTTACCAAATTTAATGATAGTAAGAGTATAGGATAATGGAACATTAGTCGATGTTCATTAAATCCCAGACAACGTCGGGTCTCCCTGCTAGTGTATTATATTTAAAGACAACATTAAAATTAAACAAACAAAAAATCGTATAATGTAATTAAGCGGGGGTCGCCAAATTGACTATTTTTTATGACGTGTCATGACGTAGACAACAAGAAATTGCTCGAGTAAGTTAATATGCGTGATCGACCGATTATTGGATGCAACCGAACCAATTGCGTTCATTTAATGTGGATGTTTATAGAGCTACTAGCAGGCCGCCCGGCGTTGCCCGGTCGTAAAATATGCATAAATATTATATGCTAATTAATACAGAAACAGACAGGTGCATACAGGTATTATATTATTTTCTAACCAGTTCAATTCTTGTAAGTAAAAAAAAAAAAAATATATAGTTAAGCTGTGATCGAAACTAAAACCCAAAGCCAGTGAGTCAAGTACGATAACCAGTAGACCAACTCGACACGCTCACTAAAAAATGTTTTCAAACCTACATATTCTTAACATAAAGAAGCTGTCATGTTTCACGGCTGCGCATGCGCATTTGTGAAACAGTTGACAAACAGATGAAAATCCGATAACTCCCAAGTCACACTTTTTTAAAATTCAACCCTTTATCAGCCGTTTTTTGCGGATAAAAACCGATTTAAAAATTTTCCACATGTCTGAATACATTACATACCGATTTTCAAGTCTGTAGATGAAAATTTCGTTGAGTATATGGGTTGAGAAGTGTCCTCACACACACATTCCAACCTTTATAGATATAGATAGATAAATACGCAAGGACGCGCCTTACAATTGTATTATTACCTGAGGAAGTTTGCCTTCTTTCGTTCCCATGCATTTATATATTAAAGCACCTGCCTTTGTCCTGTGTTAGAATAAGGAGCTCGCATTTCTGGTCTTCCAATTCACCTATTTAATAAATAACACATCAAGCATAATTATTAACCAGAGATTTGACGCCATTCTGTCGTCCATTTCCCGCGGACGACCGGACGCAGACGATAGTTTTGTCATAAAGCAAATCACCATGAAAATGTTTTTATCTTATTTTATAATCTTTATTTTATGACAAAAAAAAAAAAAAAAAAAAAAAAAAAAAAACGATTATTTCCATCTGTACCTCTTTAAGGATCATGATAAAAAAAATGCGCTTCATTAAAAAAAAAAATAAAAACGAAAAAAAAAACAAAAAAAACAAAAAAAACGAAAAAAAAAAAATGAAAAAGAAAGCTGATATTCTGGAGATGAATTCATTCAATCTACGCGCTTAGCGTTGCAATTACTATTTTAAATTTAAACTTGACAGACTAATGAAAATTCTATTTCAAATAAACGTGAGATTAACAGACCAAGGAAAATACTATTTTAAAGTTAAACGTGACAGACCAATGAAACAGTCTTCTTTTTTTTTGAATTTAAATACATGAAATCAACTAAAATATCATTTAAAACTTACGGCACTTGTACAGTTTAGTGAAGACATTAAAAAATAAAAATATCGAAAAAAAGGTTATATTGTACGTATCTGTTTTGGACTGAAGATCTCCGAAAAAAATTTCACTTAATTTGATCGAGTAGTTTTTTTTTTTTTTTTTTTTTTTTTTACAGCGGAAAACCACGCTTTTAGGGGAGCGCGTTGAAGTCAGCCATTATGGAAATCTTTAACACCCCACGGGGAGATAACTCCAGTTAAAGCGCCGACAATCCCTCCCCATCTTTAATACTAGCTTTTCTTCCTAAAAATCGAACCTTTTGCTCGGTATCATAACAAATTGTTTTTTCGCTTAAAAAAAAAAGAAAAAAAAACCTACTTGATGAAATTAAGTGAATTCTTTTCGGAGAACTTCGTTCCATAACGGATACGTACAACATAACCATTTTTTTTTTCGATGTTTTCATTTTTTAATGCCTCGATTAAACTGTACAAGGACCAACGAATATTCTGACATTTTGCAGTACATACAACAAAACGAAAAAGTAGTCTAGAAAAAAATATATAACAAATAACTGTTACCAAAAGCAACATTAGTTACTCTTCTATATACCTGGATTAGCGAGGGGTACCCGGCGTTGCCCGGGTGTTTGGAGGTGTGTGTGTGGAAACTCCGGGGGTGGGGTGGGGTTAAAACAAAGTATTTATGAGGATCGAACCCGAACCGTTGAGGCAAAGTTGTAAATTAAAGTGTGAAAAAAAAAAAAAAAAAAAAAAGCGTGCGACGTTAACGATTGCCCCATCGCGAGATGTTAACGGAAACACGTTTGAATTTATTTAATTACTTGGATTTGGCAGGTGCCCGTTTTAATGAGGTCAAGTTTGACTGCGGGATAGTATTTCATTTACTGCGGAATGCGTTTTTTTAATTTTTATTTATTTAATTATTTATTTCCCAAGCTGTTATAGGAAAAAGACTAACCCACATGCGGCGAGCGACAAATGTTGAATATTTATCTTCCCGAAATCGAGCAAATTAAATAGACAGGCGAGCTTCGTTGTTAACTCTGAGATATTACGATTTATATGTGATATAAAAAGTTTTAAAAAGTTGTGAACCGACCGACCGCTTCTCTGGAAAAAGCCTTTTGTAGACATACAGAAAAAGCGAACACACATGCGTACATGCATACATACATACATACATACATACATACATACATACATTTTCTCTTTTATATTTATAGATAAGCTTTTTGTATTTTAACTTATTTTAAAGTGTTTATTTACTTTGCAACAAACAAATATTGTCGAGTTTTTTGTAAGAACAAGAAAAAAATCGCTAACGCTAAATGCTCATTAAGGTAGTGTCGATAATTACTGAAATATCGAAAATTAAACAGCACACTGGTAAAACAACCCACCCATTAAATGTTACCAATCGTGCGAAAATGTAATCTTCTAGCATTATTTTGTCTAATTTTCGATTTTTACACGATTATCCAGAGACCCTATTATTCTACTTAAGACTCGACACTATTTTTTTCAAAGTAAATGAATTGTAAAATGAATTGAAACAAACAAAATAAACTAACCCAGGTAGGTAGAAGAGTAACTTATCTTTGTTACATTTTTGAAAATTAATTTTTGACTATGTTTTTGTTTTATTGTGTTAACATCAAAATGCTGGAAATTTCTATTTGAAATAGATATTCGCATGGCAGACTTAGGAAAATATTATTTTAAAATTAACCCTGTCATCCCAACGAAAATAATATTTCCAATTGAAGCCTGGCAAAATAAGGGGAAAAAATGTCATTTCAAACTTACGTGTGACAGACCACGTAAATGAACCTTAAAATGTCATTTAAAACTTACGTGTGACAGACCACGTAAATCAACCTTAAAATGGCAAACGAGTGAAAATTCGGCACTTCTACACTATTGGGACGAAATTTCGGAAATCTTAAAACTGAATTTCATATGAAAACGATGGTATCTACGTATTCCTCGTATTTTTAAGATGATTATATCCCAAAATTACGAAAATCGATAAGGTAGAAAATTATTTATTAAAGAAAATAAAAAATAGAATTTGATGAAAACGATCGTAAGACACAGGAGAGTTCAAAAGGGAGGTAATTTCCGTTTCGATTTGAATAAGATGGCGGCAATTTTTACCTGCTACCATGATTATAGTTGTTGTTTTTTTAAATAATTCAGTAATGTTCAGATAATTCCGACTGCATAATTTGGAAGCTACCATTATAACTTATTAGAATTGGCAATAAAAATCAGTAGAAACCATTGTTTTTTTTTGTTTTTTTTTTAATCTGAAAACTCCATTTATTGACTACAAAGTTTCATCCCAATAGTGTAGAAGCTCCTAAAAGTCTATTTGAAACAATCGTGAGAATGATAGACGAAGCAGTATACTTTTTCAACGTTAGACGTAAAGTAAATGCTATTTGAAACTTAAATATGGCAGACAAATAAAAGTAGTACGGTTAATAATAAACTCTTGCAGGAGCGGAGGATATTTCGAGGAATGCGGATATATTGAATCAACAAATATGTTTTGATAAAGCTGATTTTTTTTTTTTTTTTTTTTTTTGATAGAACAAAAAATAGTTCTGGGACAGAAAACTAATAACACGCATCAAATATGAGTTTATTACTATTTCTATGAAAATACTGTCCATTGTATCTAAATAGGTACGTGCAAAATGAATGCCGATGCTCAAAATATATAGACATTTTGACCCCTCCCTTTACTTAAAAATTCACCAAAAATCATGAAATTAACCAATTTTAAAGAAATTTTCAGTATTTATCAAATAATCATAACGGAATATAATAAATATATGAGTTTTATTTAGATCCCAGTGGAAATATATTATTTTGTTTAAACAAAAAATACTTTTACTAAAGTTATGATTTTAAGTAGTAAAAAAAACAATGAATTTATTTTTGTTTTTTATGAAAATAAAGCACCTTATATTTTAACAATTTAATTTTTTTTTTAAATTTTAACAGGAACATTACAAAAGAGCCCCTCAAGTCCGTATTAACGAATTCGAGATAATTTAAAGAAAGATTAATTTCTCGAACTACCGATATTATTATTGAATTAAGCATTGTTTATTTAATATTTTCACACAAAAAAAAACTTATTATTTCAACTTTTTTTTTTAAATTACAGGTTTCGCATAATTTTTATATGTACGATTCTAATATTTTCCTTGCTTGAATGAATGTGAAACTTTCGGCGTAACATAATTTTTATATAATCTTGAAAAATAAAACTTCTTTTTTTAATTTAAAAGCAGGAACATAGAAAATAATTAAATTAAAAAGTGTTAAAAATTAGATAAACGTTCATGATAGGAATGTACGGATGCACATCTGAGAGAGAGAGAGAGAGAGAGAGAGAGAGAGAGAGAGAGAGAGAGAGAGAGAGAAACAGCACCCCCTACATTTAACTACCTGACGTCATTTTCAGGCAGCTTTTCGACTTTATGAGCTCATATATTAAATCCATTGCTCTTTCCGTTTCTCGGAAAATCGATTCTTTTTATCACCCTAAACAATTTCTCACACCCGAGGCTATTCCTTATCTCTACAAATCTATTATCAGACCATGTATGAAGTATGTTTTGTCATATTTGGGTTCGTAAATCTCTGTCCCATTTGAAGTTTCTTGATAAATTGCAAAAACGTATCTGTAATCTGATTGGCTCTACACTTTATTCTTCACTGCAACTTCTCTCTCACAGACGTGATGTTGCTAGTCTCAGTCTTTTCTATAAATTAGTGATGGGACGATTCCAATATTTTTCCCGATCCCCATACAATTACTGATTCCGTACTAAATTCCCGATTCCGATTATTTACAAATCTCTAAATATCCAACTATAGATTCGTTATTTTTCATCAGTTACCACAAAACACTTATACACTTATGTTAAATGTGCGGATATTTTCCTAAACGTAAAAATACACTTGTGGGAGATATTTTCCCGATTTTAGTTTTACTGGTAGTTTAAAATCAATAGATATTTACAATTTCATTATCATCAGTAATAGAAGGTTTTGCTTTGAACAAAATCAAGTAAAAAATGCAATTAAAAGAATCGTTTTGGCATCGGACAATAGGCACATTTTTTTTCGATTCCGATACCGATTCCGATACCCTCAAATCTTCCGATTTTTTTCGATTCCCGATTCCGATTAATTGTCCCAACACTACAATAAATACTATTATGGTAAAAGTTTCTCAAAATTATCTGAACTGCTTTCCTCGTTCCACCTCGTTTGATTCGTTGGTCTAAAAATCTTCTTTTTTTTTTTTACACAGTGGTCACCACTTATCAAGGCCCGGAAGCCACTCAGGGATAAGGGTTATTGTAAGTACATTACGTTAGTGTGGAAATTTGATGAAGTGTTTACTTAAGGGGGCGCTTCATTAGGAATTTGGTAACGTTGGACTTGAACACATCCAAGTTGTAGTCAGGTGGGAAGCAGGCAGACAGAACAATTCGCTGCTTTAATACCTCATCGTTATACAGCTTCCTATTTCACAGCTTCCTATTCCAGTAGCTTTTTTCCAAAGGTTGTGGAACTCTCGTCCTGCTCACTGTTTTCCTTCTATCTACAGTCTTGGTTTTTTCAAGGCTTAGGTCAATAGGCATCTCTTGTCTTTGGAATAATCAGTTTTCGTTCTTGTTAGCTCCTTATATCAAATGGCTTCATGCCTTGCCTCATGCCTTGCTCCGAGCGATTTACACACACAACCCTCCCCCCACCCCCCAAAAAAACAGAAATTGTATTTAAAACTTAAGCATGGTAGACCCACAAAAACCCTATTTAAAAATCAAAGCTTAGAAACAGACATGATACTACTAGGATCTAATTTTTAAAACTAAAAAACTTGAAGAGCTAGAGAGACGGGGTTAGTATGATTAATACCTTCCGTGTTCTAGAATTTATTTTTTTTACATAGTCACCACCATTCTTATTGTACTCTTGCCGGGAATTCAATAGCGTGTCTCTGCTTCTGACGCACGTTCATGACAGGGATCGTTTTCTTTGAGTTTCACACCGTCAATGTCTACAATAGAGATGCAACCTTCATGTCATGAATGCATAATTTAAGTCATCATAACAATGCAATTGCAATCCCCTCTGATCCATTCGCCCAAAATTAAAAAAAGATAGGAGCCATAACTTTTGGAACGTTTCTCCCGCGTTAAACATAAGCGTAGCAGACTATTTAAAATGCTATTTACAATTTAAAAGTGAGAAAGCGATTGACTAGGTGTGTCGGAAACTGCGTGAAAAATATTGAATAATTCGACCCCCTGTCTTTCCAAGCTTATAACTACTCGAAAAATGTAATTCAAACCCTATTTTTTTTTTTCGATTAAAGGAGCAAGGGCCAAGGTTTCATTAAAAAAGATAATAAAACGAACAACGTGGTTAAAAAAAAAAGGTTTTAAACTTCGGACTTTACAAGTAAATTTGAATATATTATTTGTTGATCTTTTACTTCAATTTGTGATATATAAAAATTTGGTGAGTAAATTAATTATTTAAATTTTAATAGACATTTCAAAATGGGGGGGGGCGTGAATTAAAAAAAAATTGTCTAAAATATTATATTCAGTTTATTGGAAAGAGCATGAAATTTCACATTGACCCTGAAAATATCGTAAAAATAGAATCATTAGCAAAATATTGATAGATTTTTAAAATTTAAAAATTGAAAAATACTGAACTCGTCAAATTCAATTAATTTCATTACTGTTTTTTAAAAAAAATAAAAAAAATAATATTTCTATTACTTTTTATACAACTTTAATAGTTTATTTTGGAAGTATCATCCATAATGAAAATAAACAACCCACTTTTAAAGGAGAAATTACGATTTTTTTTTATATTTTATTCGCAGTTTCGTGTTAGGGATGTCAAAAATTCCCCCCAAATTCTGATAGACAGTGCTTCTAGTAGACGTATCTCATGTGAGATTCGTCCATTCAATCTATGTATTTCGAAACGAATATTACAATTAAATCAAAATGTGAGGCCGACCGGAAGACGAAGTCTTTCATTAGCTTGCTATGACGCTTCTAAAAATCGGTTCATTGATTCTAAAATATGTGCTCAGTGTTGATTCGTATTTTACGCGTTGTCGATTTGAAATCGCGTCAAAAAGAACAAGAATCAAATATTTGATCAGGGGATTAGCCCGCGAATAACCTCTGAACTTTACACAATGTCTAATGTGTTTTTTTATCCTTGTTTCATTTATATATACATATACAAGGAGATGTACTTGGCGTTGCCCGGTATTAAACCAAACGTTAAATTCCTTAAAAAAAAAAAAAAAAATGAAGAAAAACCGAAAAATACAATGAAACATTTGCATGCGAGTATTATGTTTTTTT
This sequence comes from Euprymna scolopes, assembly GCF_053919585.1. Taxonomy (NCBI): domain Eukaryota; kingdom Metazoa; phylum Mollusca; class Cephalopoda; order Sepiida; family Sepiolidae; genus Euprymna; species Euprymna scolopes. Next base: position 20,458,414 of record NC_136510.1, on the reverse strand, counting down.
TCTGAAAAGTTCGCTTCTTGTAAAAGAAAAAAATACTTAAGCTGAGATCGAAACTAAAACCTAAACACAGTAAGTCAAGTACGATAACCATTAGGCCAGCTTGACACGTTATTTAGAAAGTGTTTTCAAATCTACTCATTCTTAACATAATGTGAACGATTTACGCATGCGTAGTCGTGAAACAGTTGACAAACAGATAAAAATCCGATGACCCACTCAAGTACTAATTTCTTATTTTTTTACTCCTTAGAAACCTTATTTTCCGGATGAAAATCATTTCAAAAATTGTCCACATGTCTGAATACCCTATATAACAAATTTCAAGTGTTTAGATAAAAAAAATCATTGTGTATGTAGGGTGAAAAGTGTCCTCAAACATATTTTCACTTTTATAGATGTATAGATCTACAAAGCCATAATTTGTACATCTACCTCTAATTCTTACAGGGTACAAAAATTATTATATCAAATAGGGTCCGCATTATCGGCCAAACACTAATCCCTGTCCCATCTCCGCAATGTTGAACTCCTCTGCCTGTTTTACAAGTACTTTAATGAAATGTGTTCTGGTGAACTCAAAGCACTTGTACCCCCTCGACATACATACGCCAAAGTAATCTAGCAAGCAGCAAAATTCCACCCTTTCACTGTATACGTCCATAGATACAGGAAATCATTCTACTCTAATAATTTCTACCTTGATCTGCTAGATTTTTGTTTTAATTGCATTATCACGCCAAACAAGGCACAGTGCCACTTGGATGTAGGAGGCTACTATCTGGGGCATAATTGAAGGGACACTATGAAGAGAGTTGTTCAGCAAGATGTTTGTTTACATTACAATTGCATTTCTGCATGTCAATACAGTAGGTGAAGTAGGAACCCGGAAGAGAGTTCCAAAGTCTAGCAGTTCTGAGGAATAAACTATTTGAGTAGAAGACTACTGTGTAGGGGTGGGATTTTGCTGCTTGTTGGGAATTCTCTCCCTGTTCCTGATTCCCGGACCGCACTAACTCGCAGAAGTTTAAATGTAATCTGAACAAACATCTTGCTGCTCAATTACAGCAGCCTCCTGTTAGGCACGATCCCAAATAGTACCCTTTATGCTCCAAGTTGCAATATCCTTTGTTTAATTCGATAGATAAACAGATATACAGTGCTTTTCCTCGGCACCAAAGCCAACAGAGTTTGAGCCAGTTCAAAAATGGCCCAAACTCAGGTTACTGCTCTATGTTGCTAATCGCTTGAAAGTCTAGTGTGTCCACCCTCCCAGGCTTTGTCTGTTCGCTCTGAGAAAGGAGTAAGTTTATTATAAATCGCATGAGGCGCATCAACCGAGAAATGTCGACGAGGCTACCCAGGCATTTTTTTTTTTGCATGCTAGAGTGCTCTTCCTTTAGGGTGTTGGCCTTTCCAATACCACTTTCCTGAACCTTGTTTTACATCATTGCGTCCTGCGATGGAGAAAAGTAACTAAAAAAAAAAAAAAAAAAAAAAAAAACAATAAAATAGTAGACCTAGCCTTCTGGGAAAGATCACAGTGTAGTATCTGTTCTGATGTTTCATTTAGGCTTTTCTGTCCTCGGTCAGTGAAGCAGAGACAATTTTTATTTTTGTTCCTATCGAGAGTGCCCCTTTTTGGGGAGCTGGATTTTCCCCACATTAAACACCGACCTTGTATCTAACTTTGGCCTCGTGGGGAGGCGAGTAAATAGGAACTTTAAAAACAAATATAGGTGCAACTACATTGTGATAGCGAAATCGGAAATGATTAATATTGAAGTTCAAGGTAAAATAACCGTCTTTACCTTATTTGTTAGGTTACAGTAATGGATACATCCAAAAATTACGAAACACGATAAGGTAGAAAAAAATTATTAAAGAACAATTTCTTTTGTTGAAAATTAGCGAAAATAAAATGTTTGGCTAAAAAACACAGGGGAATTCTTAGGGGACGTAATTAGCGTGTAATTATTGCCTCCTTTTTTTTTCATAAATTATGCGTTAACAATTATAAATATGATTACATGCCTTGCATTTTTTTATCATAGTGAGTTACTTCCCTTGTCGATATGTCACGTGTTTCCAAAGAAATATGGCGAATTTTTTTTACGATAAAAATGGAAAACTCGTGTTTTAAAAACAATTCGTTAATATTTAAGTTCTGACATGTCGATTATGTAAATATCATTGCTTTTACTTGAAACTGACGCAAAATGTCAGAGGATACCATTGTTCTTTTTAAATCTATATTTTCGGTTTTCGAATTTCGCTATTATATTGCAACTGCATCTTCAGTTTCTCGCGAATAATTGTGTGTGCAGTTCCCACACTGACATAAAACTGTGCACTTATTGTCTCTTTAGACACACGACGGCGTCATCCATGAAATTCTTTATTTGGCCAATCAACTCTGGTGTTTTGACTTCCCCCTCACCTCTTATCCCTTACATACTTCCTACCTTCCTTAAATGTCTCACCATTAAAAAGCTGATGCTACATTCATGGAAGATGGTCCAAAATCAGTCTGAACCATTCATTGCGTTTTTGTGGCATTTTTTTTTTGTCCAAAATCAGTCTGAACTATTCATTGCGTTTTTGTGGCATTTTTTGGTCCAAAAGCAGTCTGAACTATTCATTGCATTTTTGTGGCATTTTTTTGGTTCAAAAGCAGTCTGAACCATTCATTGCGTTTTTGTGGCATTTTTGGTCCAAAATCAGTCTGAACCATTCATTGCGTTTTTGTGGCATTTTTTTTGTCCAAAAGCAATTTGAACCATTCATTGCGTTTTTGTGGCATTTTTTGGGTCCAAAAGCAATCTGAACCATTCATTGCGTTTTTGTGGCATTTTTTGGGTCCAAAAGCAGTCTGAACCATTCATTGCATTTTTGTGGCATTTTTTGGGTCCAAAAGCAGTCTGAACCATTCATTGCATTTTTGTGGCATTTTTTGGGTCCAAAATCAGTCTGAACCATTCATTGCGTTTTTGTGGCATTTTTCCAAGTTTAAAACAGATTTTTATTTCATATCGTTCTACTAAAGTATCTTCACGTCTAGATTGCATTTTGAAATTGACCAGCTTTTACAATCAGGCTTTAGTAGGGTGTATTCCAATTCCTGCTGTAGCTGTTCCTTTGAACCGGGAATCATAAAAATGGGTCAGTCATCTCATAAGATGTATATGAATAACATACTGAATTTGTAAAAGTCTACGACAATGCCCGTACAAAAAAGTTTAGAGACATAATTTAGGCACCTTGTATCTTGCCTTTGGTAACAATTATTTGCTATATATTTGTTTTTGTTTATTATCACTCTTTGGTTTTGTTGTGCATACTACAAACGGCTTACAACTTTCAATACATATGGACAAAAACTCACACTTTGTTACTAGTGTCGGGACGATTAATCGGAATCAGGAGCCGGAAAAATCGGAAGATTTGCAGGTATCAGAATTGGTATCGGAATCGTAAATAATTATGCCTATTTTCCGATGCCAAAACGATTCTTTTAATTGTCTTTTTTTTATTTGATTTTTTTTAAAGTAAAAATCTTCCATTGCTGGTAATCATGATAAAATAATAAATATTTATTGATTTTTAAATTACCAGTAAAGCTAAAATCGATAGATCATCCTCCACAAGTGTATTTTGACGTTTTGGAAAATATCTGCATATTTAACACGTATTTTTACGAAAATCGGTGAAAATAACAATCTTATAATTAAATAATTTGAGGTTTATACAGAATCGGAATCGGGAATTCAGCACGGAATCTGTATCGGAATCGGAAAGAATATTGGAATCATCCCATCACTATTTGTTACTAATAAGAACTGACTGTAATGATTTTATGTAGACCAAGGTCGAACCGATGTGAGATTCATCTGCCCTGTGTCTATTGAGTTTCATTTGGTATTTCTTTAAGTGCGTGTGAAAATGTTTTATTTACCTTAATTATTCCAGCCTAAAACTTATTGCCTGTTATAGCACGGTATAAATGACGAAACGACGCGAAGTTGTAGGTTGGAATAATAAGGAAAAGCATCCTGTTTTCACACGCACTTAAGAAATATCCCAGTGACATTTAAGAGCTACAAGATAACTGAAACCTCGGTTTAGCTTTGGTTTAGGAAGGGCCTTTAGTGTCAGATCTTGTTACCAAACACGTGTGTGAGTTTCTAATGGTTCAAAGTGAGGAAAAGCTACTAAAAACATGAAAGAGTGATTCATAAAGAAAATCAAAGCCAATGTCAGTTGCTGTTTATTCTGAATTTAGGAAAACTCGTCCCGGGAAAACTCGTCTCCGGAAAACTCGTACCCGGAAAACTCGTACCCGGAAAACTCGTCCCGTCGGGTACGGGTTTTCCGGAGACGAGTTTTCCCGGGACGAGTTTTCCGGGTACCGTTTATTCTAGTTACGTGTCTACCGGGGTGTTCAGTAAAAATGCCACTGTAAAATAGCACAGAAAAAAGGCACACGAAAAAAATGGAACACGAAAATATAATACAGGAAAATATAGCACAGGAAAATGGAACACGATAAAATATATCGCATAAAAAATGTCAAGGAAAATTGCACAAGAAAATGTGACACATGAAAATATGACACAGGAAAAGTGACACGATAGAAATGTCACAGGAAAAATGCCACAGGACAAATGGCAAGGTAAAAATGATACTGGGGAAAAAAGGCGGTGTTTTTACACTAATTGAATATCGTTATTTCTTTATCGTTATTTCCATGGCAAGTGCTCGTCTGAGTTCCAATCTCTGGTCCGCCCTCGCCAATCTTTCACGAAAAGCACCCGTCTAGCTGAAACCACTGTCAATAATTTTCCCTACTCTTTACAAAATCAAAACGTAGATTCCATGAACGAAGCTTCTTTCTTAGAACCGCACGCCTGTGGAACTCTCTACCGCTTGCCTGTTTCCCACCTGACTACAACTTGGATGTTTTCAAGTCCAACATAAATCAATTCCTGATAAACCGCCCCTTAAGTAGGACACTTTATCAAATCTCCATTACTAACGACTACTATGATATTATACCATTGCTTACTGTACACGCAAAAACGCTTATCCCCGAGTTGCTTCCGGGCTTTGGTAAATGTCTTTTAAGTAAAAAAAAATCCTATTAGATACCGACGTGTCAAATCGAAATTTAGTAAAAAAATTACAAAATGCTACAAAAAATATTGGGTTTAAGATTTGCTAAAACAATTTTTTTATAAAATAAAAAAAAAATCACTTTTATCATATATTAGCATGGGTGCCCGGCGTTGCCCGGGTGTTTGGAGGTGTATGCTGAGCAAAAAAAAAAAAAAAAAAAAACGAAAAAAACCGGTCAATTTTTTGACCCCTATTATGAACCCTTCAGATTTATATTTTGGGGCTCAAATCGAGTTATTAAGTTAGATCCATGTCCAAGGAACCTATATCTAAAATTTCATGTGTTCAGACCCCAAATTGTCGGTGGAGTTTGGTAGAGTTCTCAAAGGTCAAATCGTTGAACTTTGACCCCTTAATAGCCAAATTTCTGGCCGAAAACCGATCACATAGATTTTCCCAAATCTCAGTACCCTGTATATCAAATTTCGAGTCTGTAGACTGAAAATTAAAAGTTATTGCGATGGAAAATGTACACAGACAGACAGACAGACACGTTCACTTTTATAGATATATAGATTCTCGGTCCGACATTTTCGAATTTGTAATCGCGAAAGTTAACTGAAGATAAATCAGGTTTTCATGCAAAAGTAACGTCAATAGAAGAAAATGATAAAACTATTATTCGATAATTGTTTTTACTCGAGAATTTTTCGTAACTTTTTAAAAATGTAATTTCAGTACGGCCCATAATTACGTAATAGTGTTTTCACTTAAAATGCATCTTTCATATCCAATGATAACGCAGAAGCAACAAAATGGCACGAGTTAACAAATACGAAAAATGGCACAAAGCAAAAACAATTCGGTAACTGATAATTAGGATTGTGCAGAGGGGCCGGGCTAGAGGTAGGCTAGGTTCCTTCCCGTTTAGTTTTAAATATAGGCTAAGATACACCCCCTAATATTTTTAAGTAATATTTAAAATGTAGTATTTATTCTTTGAATCAAATAAATTATGTATTAAATAATTTTATTCAAACTCAATCAGCGCTTCTATCAAGGAACACAACCCTAACGTAGTATTTAATCTGTTATTTTGGAAGCAAAAAGAATCGACTTTTTAATTTTTTTGCGATACGAGGAGGAGAATAGACTACATTAGTTTAATTTTAATTATGGGTTAAGTCCTTTCCTCACATATTTTATAATGAATATTTACTCACGTTTTTATAAACAAGAACCAAAGTTTGCCCAGCTGGGCAAACTTTGGTTCTTGTACCGGAAAAATATCCAGTAAATAAAACGTTGTATAGTAAATCGTATTTTTTTTTTGCATTTTTTTTTTTTTTTGTTGCTTTTCCATACACAAAACATGGATATAAATGTCACTAAAACATCTGCTGGGTCATAAGCTTCATTTCGGTACCTAACTTGCCTGGGTGGATTGCCTGTAGGCTGAGATAAACCGCGTAACACACACACAGTAAATCGAACTTACTAAAGGAGATAATAACTTCCGGTGAATACCGGAAAAATATCCAGTAAATAAAACATTGTTTAGTAAATCGTTATTTTTATTTTTTTTTATTTTTTTGCCTTTCCATACACCAAACATGGATATAAATATCACTAAAACATCTGATGGGTCATAAGCTTCATTTCGGTACCTAACTTGCCTGGGTGGTTTGCCTGTAGGCTGAGACAAACCGCGTCACACACACACATACAGTAGGGAAATTTATAAGATTAAAAATCGATTAATAAAATGGTTTTCTTATTAATTTTTGTTTCATAATCAAATTTAATTTTTTTATGGATTTTGAACTGTTAAATTTGTCGAAGTATGGATAATTATTTCTCTAATATATAATAACCAAACAATAATATTATTATACCAAAATACTAGCAGGGTGACAAGACGTTGCCCGGGATTGAATGATGATCAACGAATGGTTCACACTCTCCTATGTTTATTATCATCGAAACCGATGAAATCGACCGTTTTCAATCAAATCGATTCATCGCCTGCTCTAGTAATCGCGGTTCACCTGGCGATAGCTTTACATGCTTCTCGCAGTGACTTAATTCACAATACATTGTAGTCTTCATTGCACTGTAGAGAAACTACTGTTGATTTTTATAAAAATAATTATATATAATGGCTTGAAGTTTAAAATGCAAAAGTCAAATATCATACTTCGATTGTAATCTAAAGAGAAACATTCATTTCGAACGCGTCTCTGTCATATTAAAGAACCTACTGTTGATTTTATATGCTGAGCCTTTTGGGTTGTGCGGTAATAAAACTTCCCAATGCACTTGTGATGTTAGGCTGTGTAAGGTGTTAACTTTGGTCCAAATTGCCTGTTTCTTTTTACATCTGATCATTTCAATTATCGATTATCGATACTTATCGAAGATATTCCGATATAAAGCCGACCTAAGAACACTGCCAGGTAGATAAATTACTTTCGTGTAAAACTGCATAAAAATCGACCTAGCTATTTCCGAGTCCATAGGGAACGAGCTCACAGATACACAGACGCACAGACACACAGACAAAGTTCATTTTATATAATAACTATCAGGTCGCCCGGCATTGCCCGGTCGTAAAATACGCTTAAATATGATATTTTGATTAATGCAATTTTCGTATTTATTATTATATTATATTGAACCCAATATATAGTAATGGTTTAAAAAGTTAAAAAAAAAAAAAAAATGACTCGTGCGTCACAATCGAGAATCGAAACCGAAACGTTCAGCTTACGATGAATCTTTTCCTTTAACATTAACGCCCAACCTATGAAGACATACCGTAATGCCGTCGTTCAAGATTCACCTGGCAAATTTCATTTCTTTACTTTTCGCACTTATTCGCCGGTTTTCCCCGGTTAAAACCCACATATAAAGTTTCTTATGGGTTTGATTACCCTATATATGAAGTTTTATGTTTGTAGACTCAAAACTGAAAGGGGAGTTTTGTAGGCAAATTATTTTTAAACAAATATATATGCGCATACATAAATATATGTAGAAAGAGGTTTGTGTTTATTTATTTTACGCAAATATTACGCAAGTATAAATCATGTAGAATATCTACATGAATATAATTACACGTAATGGTTAACTAGAGATGATCATCCAATAAGAAAAATCTGATAGGAATTAATTAAACATGAATGCTTAAAAGAATATGCAAATTAGCTAGATTTTTTGCAAATGAATGCAATTCCACGACTCATATATAACAAAGTTGTATTTTCTTTTTAAATAAATAGAATAAAAAGTTTTTTAATATGACTATCAATATACACAAAACAAGTGAAGCATGGCATGGTCCCCCGTCAGTGCACAGTGAACAGGGTATAAAAAATGACTAAGTTCAGCATCCATTTTACCACAAAAGTCCACAGGAGACATCATATCCTGGTGAAAATGAACAAACGATGCAGTTTTAGGCCTTAACATATGCCAATTTGAGTTCTGCACCATGTAAAAAATAAACGCCCCCATCATTTGATCCCCGGTCCCCATTTAGCCCCAGAAGTCGCCAAAGCCTTAACATATTTAAATTTGAGTTCAGCACCATGCAAAACTGCTAAATAGACATACACAGAAAATTTTGGACAAATATGATTAAATAGTCCCCAAAATTGAGTGTTTTTTATTAACCATAAAAGAACCCCTGGGGCACACCCAAGAATTATCGCGAAGTATAGACAAACAAAATTATATAGAAATCAGTTAGTTACAAGTTTGCAGAAAATTTTATAAAAATCCAAGGCATCAATTTTTTTTTTTATAAGCACAAAAGTGTTAATTTTTGCCATTTTATCCTGAAAGGCGCCCCTAGGGGAGCAACCGGAGTTTTCCCGGAAAATACGTTCTGTTACTTTTTTTTTACTCATATCATGTTTAATGTGCAAAATTTTAAAACATTCCAAAGCGTAGTTATTGAGAAAAGTGCGGACAGACGAACGAACGAACGGACAAGGGTGAATTTATAGGTTCACTCTCCTTTTGTCGCGGGACCAAAAATAAAAAAATAAAATTTTTAAATAAAAATATAACTACTATATATGATTGAGCATGTAAAATGCAAGTATATGAAACAGTTATGGTGTTAATTAAAAAAAGTTCACAACTTCAATTGTATTTTCAAATACAGGATGCGTCAGAAACATCCCCCACCACATTTTAAACTTTCAACTAAATGTTGCTAAAGAACTTTTGCAAGTGCCAATGATGTTTTCATTTAGTTAATAACTTGCCATTCCCCACCCCCCACGTATCCTCATCAGACAACATGGTTTGGATTGGTGCACACCGTGCTTTTACTGTAGAAATGTTTTTGAGGAATGGTGAATCTGTAACTGCAACACAGAGCTTTCCGAGTTCATTACAAGTTAGGACGACATGATGATGTCCCAGATAGAAAAATCGAATTTAGGAAAACTCGTTCCCGGAAAACTCGTCTCCGGAAAACTCGTCTCCGGAAAACTCGTCTCCGGAAAACTCGTCTCCGGAAAACTCGTCCCCTTTTGCTAGGTAGGAAAACTGGTCCCTTATTGAATAAATATCGATTGAAAACACATTTTATGACAATACAGTTATCGGTTGCAAATTTCAGAGATAAGAAAAGTGCGGACAGACGAACGGACGAACGGACAAGGGTGAATTTACAGGTGTAATCTCTTTTTGTCGGAAGACCAAAAAAAAAAAAAAAAAAAAAAAAATTATAGGAGTATAGCTTGAGATAGAGATAAGTGTGTGTGTGTTTCTACAAAAAATGAACTGCAATGGCCCGAGAGGAAATTAGTTGATAATGTGTGGCTTCCTTCAGTCTTGACAGACTATAGATACCCACGGTATGGGTGCCTGCGCGTGAAATTTGTGTGGCAAGAGTTGCGCAGTCTCCAACCACGCCTCTCCTGAATCAACATTGTTGCATACGAGTGGCAAGTTGAGGTACAGGACGACTGGAAACAAATGCCGAGATGAGCGGAGAGCACATACAGCGCCTGGAATTCCCAAATGGTCACCCATCTGGTACTAGCCAGGCTCAACTTCGCTGATCTGGCGAGAACCGGTGTGTCAACGTGATTATGCCGCATAAATTAGTTGATAAATATAAATATATAAAATAAATAATATTTCAGCGTACAACCTTTTTTTTTTTTTTTAACATTTTTCCTACAAAAAGCATAAAACCTTCTGGGTGGTAAGTAATAAAAAAAATTTGTTTCTGGGATTTCAGACCATTTAGAAGATAGAATTGGAAATTCAATTACGAACATTATTCAAACGGTTTAAGACTTCGGGTCAAACACGTGTCTTATAGTTTTTTTTTCTTTTTACGGGAACGGCTTACAAATCTGCGTGTGCTTAATACTTAAGTGGCGAGATATGCTTGATTAACAAGGGGTATAGTGCCCGCAAGCGTGGGTGCGCCGAAATTGTTAAACATTGACTCTTACACGCGCACACTTACATACGCACACATATATAATATTTTAGTATATTAATCTATACAAACATTATTGGCTGCATATGTGCATACATGTTTCTGCTGAAACTCCTTTCAAGAAACAACGTCTTCAGGGGCTGCTTTTCTAAATGATTTGCATCAGAAACATGTACACACGTGAAGCCAATAATGTTTGTATTAATAAATACACTATAATTACACCCTGCTTATCATAGAAAATTTTGATAAACACCGGAGCTTCGGTGGATTTATATCGAAATAGTATTAAAAATAATCTCTACAATTATATAAATGCAACTTTGTCTCTGTGTGTGTGAGTTTGTTCCTTATAGACTCCAAAACGGCTGAACACATTTTCTTTAAAATTTACAGCATTTAGTGTATAAGTCTGGGAGTTATCTTAGTTATGTTTTGTCTCAGAATGCCCCCGATAATTACCGATAATCGATAATCGAATCCGTTATATTAATTTATCTATCATCGGTAAAGCCATTTTTTCCATTTCGTCGCTTAGCAACAATGGTAGAACAACGGGCCGTGAAAATTCTACTGTGAGTAAGTTTATAGCGTGTTTTTTTTTTTTTTTTTTTGCATGGCGTGGTCCGTAGGTTCAAACTCCGCACGTAAACTTCTTAATTTTATTCATTAACTGCAAAGAATTTTATTAGTCTTTAAAATTTACGTGTTCTTGAAAATGTACATGTTACATAAATTTCTTAATGTTTCTTTTTAATTGGAAAGAAGTTTATACAAAATTATTTTATAAAAGAAACAGTAGGTTCTCTACAGTGCAATGTAGAATAACATATATTTTGGACTAAGTTACTGCATGGAGGCATGTATAATTTCCTCCCGGGCAATTTCATGGATTTTTATGACAATAAAAATATAGGAGTGTGAAAATATTCGGTGATTATCATTCAATCCCGGAACACGTTGGGTCTCCCTGCTAGTTACTATATATATATATATATATATATATATATATATATATATATATATATATATATATATATTAGTGTTGGGACGATTAATCAGAATAGGTAAAATCAGAACTTTTGGGAGTATCGGAATCGGTCGCGGAATCGGAATCATTTTCCGATGCCCAGAACGATACTTTTAAATTATTTAGATTTGTTTTTGTTTAAAACATAATTTTTATACTATGATAATTTCTTTTATGTAAACAAAATCCTATAGATGAACCTTCACAAGCTTATTTTTACGTTTGTGAAAATATGTACGAGGGGCTTGGAATAAGTAATGCTCCTGACCTACTTTCACTTGTCTGATCTAGCTGAAATTTTGCATGTGCAATAATTTATATCTCTACGGGTTATGTGGCAAATTATAGTTCTGAACTAATTGTGGTTTATGTTTTACAGGTGTTTGAGCTGAGTCTGGTGTGAAATGGAGCCTGTTGAATGTTGAGCAGTGATCCGGTTTTTGTACTTGAAAGAACACACACCACAGGGGACATTTGATGAAATGAAAGAAACTCATGGTGATAATGCCCCATCATATGACCTTGTAAAACGCTGGCATCGTGAATTCAAACATGGCCGGAAGTCTGCGGAAACAGCTCCTAGATCTGATCCCCCCTTTTGCCATTGATGAGGCATCTGTCCGCCAAGTTGAGGCTGCCATTTTGGAAGATCGGCGCATTACTATTCGCCAAATAGCCCAAGATGTCAAGATTAGTACAGGGTCTGTGGAAACTATCATTCATTACCATTTGCATATGCATAAGGTGCCTGCCAGATGGATTCTCAGTTTGCTCACACTATTCCAGAAGCGAGAATGCGTCGAGTGCTCGAGGATGAATTTGACGATGTGCCAAGAAGATGAGTCAAAGTTTTTCAAAAGACTGATTACACAGGATGAAACCTGGGTTCATCACTATGATCCAGAGACCAAAGCCCAATCAATGCAGTGGAAGCATTTGGACTCACCACCTCCAAAGAAGGCAAGGGTGCAGCCCTCCGCTGGCAAGGTCATGTTGACAGTCTTCTGGGACCAGGACGGAGTAGTGATGACAGATTTTCTGGCAAAGGGTACCACAATTACAGGAGCCTATTATGCTTCACTTTTGAGGAAATTAAGAGAAGCTATACAAAATCAAGAGGCGGGGCAAGATCAGCAAAGGTACCCTTCTCCTGGAGGACAACGCTCCGGGCCACAACTCGCATGTCGCCAGATCAAAAGCACGGCGTGTGGCTATGAAATCCTCTCCCATCCTCCCTGCTCTCCTGACCTTGCACCCTCTGACTTTCACCTCTTCCCAGCCATGAAGTTGTTTTTGAAAGGAAAGCGTTTCCCAGATGATGCAGCCTTGATTTCTGAAGTCACGTCGTGGTTGGAATACCAACCTGCGGTGTTCTACAAAAACGGTCTCCAGAGCTGCATCAAACGATGGGAGAAATGCATAACTCTGGGTGGTTCCTACGTAGAGAAAGACTAATAACCGTGTCAAGTTTCGTTGCTCTACTGCTATGGGAAGTGGATCAGGGGCATTACTTATTGCACGCCCCTCGTACATTGCTTTTTATTGTAACCCGATCCCTTCTCTTAAAAATGGAACTCGATTTGTAGTAATTTAAAAAGAATCGGAATCAGTAGTTGTGTCGGAATCAGGATTGTAGTAGAGAATCGGTAACTATACCGGAATCGAGAATGTGTAAGAGAATTAGTCATTTTGTTGGAATCATTCCATCATCAGGGTGTACACCTACGTTCTGTTTTATGAGTTTTCATGATGAATTGGGAGTTTTTGCGGAAGAGGCCAATCTAGAGGCGATGAACAGAAGAAAGAAAATGAGTAAGAGAAAAAAATCTTTGTAAACAATTGAAAAAAAAAGACACTTTTATATACGTTCATCCCTTCTATATTCACGAAGAGATTTCTAATTGTTATTTTACGCATCAAATAACACCAGTTATCTGAATAAATATTATCAAGCTGGCAGCAATAATAAATAGAATAGTAAAAAAAAGCAAGTATTGAACGGTTGAGTTTGGAGTATTAAAACACACACCCACCACCGCGTACTGGGAAAAGTATTTGGTTAATTTACTCTTCTGGAAGTTGAAGGTTCAATCCCTAGTGGAACCGATACTCAAAATAAAAGTGCACATTACTTAAGATTCTATCCAGTCATAACAGAATGAGAACATGCTACCATCATGGGATAAATAAAGGGATTCCGTTCGAAATTCCGTGCAGATTTCTGCGTTCGCCAGAAAGACTCTTGAGTTCGACAAGATACACCTGAAGAAGATGGAAGATTACATCGACCGAAACGTTGTGAAAATGACACTCAAAATGAAAACAGTAGTCAGAAGAATCTCTCTCTCTCTCTCTCTCTCTCTCTCTCTCTCTCTCTCTCTCTATATATATATATATATATATATATATATATATGATTTTAAAAATATAATTATCCACTGACACGTGTTTCGTCGTCCACGACTCATCAGAGTGGCTGAATCTAGCGAGATTCGAAATCGACACCTCGTGATAAGAAGCATAAAGCTCTACCACGCGGCTAACCTCGCAGGATTACTAAATGCGTCACTTTTATGTAGATGTTTTTATTTGTTTTTGTTAGCGATACTTTCTTGAATGAATTCAAGTATTTATACGAAAGTGCATTTTTACCTAAATGCGTGTTGGGAATAATTTTCCCTTTTGACCAATTTGGTACCCCCTAAATGGGGAGCGGCATATATATTAATTTTAAAATATAATTATCCACTGACACGTGTTTCGTCGTCCACGACGCATCAGCGTGGCTACGCGAATGAAGAGCCTTATGCGGTCCTACGTTGACTGGAAAAGTATGGACACTGATATAGAAGGCACGGTAAAGTCGTGTAAGGGATGCACATTGGCTGCAAAAGCACCCCTAATACAATTTATCCCGTAGCCTAAAGCGGACCACCCATGGCAAAGAATACACGTGCATTACGCAGGCCCACTGGATGGAAACTATCATTTAATAGTGGTAGACAGTTTTTCAAAATGGCCTGAGATATTTCAATGTAAGAGTCCAACGACGGATTCGCTAGGTTTGGTGTGGTTGATTTCTAGTGTCAGACAATCGCACACAATTCACTTCAGCAGATTTTAAAAGCTTCTGCGAGGATTTCCAAGTTAATCACATAACGACGCCAACCTATCATCCCCGATCGATCAGTCAGGAAAGGAGGTTTGTAGACACGTTGAAAAGAGCCCCGAAGAAGGCTAAAGGAACGTCCTCAGAAAGGCGTTACAACAGTTTTTACAATTTACCGAATTACGCCAAATGAAAGCACTCCATCGAAGATGTCGCCGGCAGAGTTAATGTTCGCGAGGAAAATTAGGCCGGTCTTCGAGAAACTTTTACCAAAACAGGTGAAACTGCCAAATACTATAGTTCTTAAAAAGAGGTATTTACCTGGTGAAAAGGTATTTTTCTAGGTACACAAAAATAATAGCACGATGTGGGAACTAGGAAAGGTTCAGAAACGGATCAGGCGGATGATCTACATTATCGAAAGTCCAAGATTTACGCACAAGAAACATTTAAACCAAATTCGGAAACGTATAACTGATGACGGAAGACAACCGCCTGCTGAACAAGAAGAAGTAATGGACCAGATATATGACACGTTCGACTTAGTAACACCACAAGCAGCCGGACAACGCTGGTCCACCAGCAAAAGGAAAATGACCGACCCGATAGAGATCAACCCAGGAAAAAGAGCTATACGACCATCCAAGAGGAATGAAAAGCTCAGGAGGGGGTGTGGTACTAATCACCCCTATTTGCGTACTAAGCGGAATCAACCAGTCCTATGAATAACACAGGTTTCAGAGATTAAATAGAGACATTCATACCATTTTTAACCCGTTTCTCTCATACCACTTTAGTGGCTCCTATATTCTTTATGATAAATACACATTATATTTTATGCACTTTACACTATTTGTGGTTTCTTTCATTTGTAACCCCTAGCATGGGTGTACAACATTAACTCATCAGAAGAAATAGCAACGATCAATCGACCAAAAGGTTATGAAATGCGTTTGGACATGATTTCAAAATCTGAAAATTGGAAGAGAAGCCACACACACACACACACACACACACACACACACACACACACACACACACACACACACACATACACACTCACACTCACACAAACACACACAAAACACACACACACACGCACACACATACACACTCACACAAACACACGCACACACTCACACACTCACACTCACACACTCACACACACACTCACTCACACACAAGCACGCACACACACACATAAAACACACATACACACTCACACAAACACACACAAAACACACACACACAAAACACACACACTCACATACACAAACACGCACACACACACACAAACTCACACACACTCACACACACTCACACACACACAAACACACAAACACACACACACTCACACACACAGAGTCTTGAAAATTGGAAAAATAAGATCTGTATGCTAGTTATTCTTTTTCACTCACATTCATCGTTAACAAGGCATATCGCAACTTTGACGTACAGCATTTTGGACCATGCATAGGAAAGATTAACAAGATTTTGTTTACGTTACATTTAAACTTCTGCATTTCAGTACAGCTAGGGAAGCATGTAGCAGGAACGGAATTCCAAGGTCTAGCTGTTCGAGAGAAGAAACTATTAGAGTAGAAACTTTTCTAGCATTTAGCAATTTCAACAGTGAAGAGGTGAGATTTTGTTTCTAAACTGGTTTATTTGGGATATGTACGTCGGGAGGGCACAAGTTCATCAGAGCACATTCCATTAAAATATTTGTAAAACAAGCAGCGATGGGACAGGGGTTGGAGCTTAGTTGACAAAGTGCGACCTATTAGATAGAAAACTCTTTTTTTGGACCCTATCTAAGAGGGGGAGGGTAGTGGTAGATGAACCAGCCCAGATGTGGCAACAATACTCCATGCATGGGCGAATGGTGGCTTTGTAGAGGTACAGGATACTCTCAGGTGTGAGTAGTCTTCTAGCTCAATAGAGGGAACCCACCTTCTTTTCAGCTTTCGCAAAGTCCTTAATGTATTTGTTACAGTTCATGTTGCTAGCAAATGTTAGGGATTTTCCTCATAAAGGAAACTCTTTTATATTTAACTAGAACAACATTTCGTAGCGTATTTTCGAATATCCCCTTTCATTTTATTTGGTTGTCTTCAATGCTTTTCTTACTTCTGATATTTAATGTCTAAAAAAAAAACAAAAAAAAAAAAACTCTCCAGACTACACGTGTCGTAGAACACACACAATCTTCTATAAGTGCTTAAGGCGTTCATATGCAAAGGATCTGAAAATTCTACGAGTGCTTAGGGCCCCTTGAAGGCTTAATCCGTATATAGACAGGCTATAATCTTGAAAATAATTTCTTATTTATTTAGGGAGCAACGCTTTGATGTGAAATCACAATTATTTCCTTGTGAAAACGATTATTTCTCGCATAGGAAGAAAAAAAATCAAAAAGCACAAAACGGCGTTTCTTTGTTTTGAACTTCGAAGGAATTGTACAAAAAGTGCTCTAGTATAAACGACATTAAAATTAAACCAGTTCTTTATGGCATAACTTGTGTAGATGTTTTTCATGTCGGTTAAGAATATGTCAATCAGTTCAACGTAGCTTTATTGCTGGGAAAGTGGATATCTATCTGTCTATCTTTATAATATAAAGGGCAAAAATCTGTTTAAATGTATGTATGTACGTGTGTTTGTAAGTTTGTCTAAACTTTCGACAGATGCGACAGATTTTCACGGGATCGCTATCGTTTTGAAGCTCAAGCCTTCGGACAACAAATATCGGAAAATGGACTAAAAACCTTAATTCCTTCACCCTCAACTGAGCACTTTTCTACAGGGAGAGAGTCGCTTTCTTTTTTCGCCGATATTTTCGAAAGTCATCACCTCTTTTCGATTGACTAGCTCTAATTTAAACCTTCGCTACTTCCGGTTTGACGATGGACGCAACGGCAAAGACGTCACATTTTTTTCACGCTCTTTTTCTCCTTCGTGGTACGGGTTCGAGCTTGCCTGCCTACTATCACTTTTATTTATTTATTTATTTTTTGCTCGCTATACACCTCCAAACACCCGGGCAACACTGGGCACGCAGACTAGTAATTATATAAAAGGAAGTTTGTATGTGCGTGTGAGTTCGTTCCCTATAGACACGAGAACGGGTAGGCAAATTTTACGAGATTTCACACAAATGTACTTTATGTGCCTGGCAGTGTTCTTAGATAGGTTTTGTATCAGAATGTCTTCGATAAGTATCAATAATCGATAATCGAAATAATCCGATGAAAGAAAGAACGGGCGATTTTGACCAAAGTTAACACCTTACACAGCCTAACATCACAAGTGCATTTGAGAAGTTTTATTACCACACAAGCCGAAAAGCTAGACATATAAAATCAACAGTAGGTTCTTTGATATAACAGGAGTGCGTCCGAAATGAATGCTTCTGTTTAAAGCACAATTTCATAATTATACTTGATTTTGTTTTTCATTTTAAACTTTAATTCAAGCCATTATAAACGCCTAACCGCTCCACAAGTAATGCGAAGCATGTAAAATCAAGAGCAGGTTCTTTGATATGACAAGGACGCGCACGAAATGAAAATAATTGTATAAAATAATCAACAGATTCTCTACAGTGCAATGTAGACTACAATATATCGTGGACTAAGTCACTGCGAGAGACATATGAAACTTCATCCAGGTGCATCACGATGGGTTCCCAATTAGAACAGGCAATCAATGGATTTGATTGTAAATTAGGCTTTCATTCATTTTGGGAGTTTGAAACATTCGTTGATCATCATTCAATGAGAAGTCGATTAAAAATTCGATTATTAAAATCAACTTCTCATCGATTTTACATATTTTAACTTTCCATCACCTTACGTGGTTTAATGTATGTTTTACTTTTCACTTCTTAACTTCCATCTTCGCTCATTCTCACTTTTACTTCCTCAAGACCTGAAGATGATTCGTGGCGAATCGAAAGCGCTCATGACAGTTACAACTATGGAACGTTTATTAATTTTCGATTTTGATACAAAAAAGATTATACGGAAAATCGAAAAATTAAAAAAATGAATTATAAACAAAGTGTCTCCGTTGCATTTAATGTTTGCTTTATTATATATATATATATATATATATATATATATATATATATATATATATATATATATATATATATATATTAATCAACTTTCAGCAGAAGAAGGTTTTAACTAAATACTAGAAGACCGAAACATGATCATGACTGTGTAGCAACAAATTACTGCTTATGTAAAGATAGACTGAAAGTGTAACTTGCTCTACCCCGGTATTGAGCATTCTTGTATTAATCTCGCTATATTTCACTGGTTACCATACCTTTGAAAAATAGCAACCTCAAATTATATATATATATACATATATATACGTATATACATATATATATATATGTATATATGTATGCATATATATATGCATATATATATATGTATATGTATATATGTATGCATATATATATGCATATATATATATATATATATTGTTTATAGTATTCCGAATTTTACTGGATTTATATAATTGAAAATTCAGTAGGCTTATATATACCAATAATTTTTAAGCCAAAAAGAGATGTCTTAAACTGTAAGCTACAAAATTATCAGATTTCATAATTGAGCATTTATATAATTGTTTTACCAATCACCAAGACATCGAGGGATGGATTTATAACAACAAAAAGTGTATTTTATCGTTAGTTACAATTGTTTCAAGACGGTTCGGACATAATATATATATATATATATATATATATATATATATATATATATATATATATATATATATTATGTAAAGAAGGATATATGTACACCTATGTGTGAATGCGCTTTTAAATGTAAAATGAAAAATTTACATAGTTTATGCCTGATCTCATCTTCGATTCTGCTGATAACTCCCCTTTCTCCTATTGTGGTGGTCAGGATAGTCGACACTAAAAAGTTGTTTGACGAAGAGGTCAGAAGTTCAAATTAGACGCACGTCAAAAAAAAAAAAAAAAAAAAAGCGAAGGAAAACGGAAGTTAGAAACTATGTGATAACCGAGCGAGAATAAGAAGATATATTTGGAAGTGAAACGAACACACACATCCTTTTAAAAGTAACACTTTCTATCCTCTCTTCGCCTATTCCCCCCTTTTCTGCCTGAAGCATGTAGGTAGGAAAAAAAGACAATGTAAATTAAAGCACTGTATGAATTTTGGTACAAAATCTTTTATGCGAGTTAATTGTAATTAATAACCAACCAGTCACAAACATGTCTTTATAAAGAAGTTCTTTAACCCTAAGGCGTACCCTGTCAAGCAGGACAGTCCTCAAGGTTCAACTAAGTAACTCTTTTAGACTTGTTTAAATGATTACGATTATTCGTACTACTGTTCTAATCTTGAGTGTCATCTTAGCAACGTTTCGATCGAGGTAACCTCAGATCGTCTTGAGGCGCATGTTGTCGAACTCAGGAATCTTTCTGTCGAACTCGGAAATCTTTGTAGAATTCCGTAATCTGCACACATTTCGAACGGAATCCCTTTATTTAATCAACGAAAGTCGCATGCTCTCGTTTTGTCAGCCATGATGGAGTACCTATTTACTATGCCTCCCCACGGGACAGAGTTAGACACCAGGGTCGTATTTTAACGTGGAGAAAAGATACAAAAATAAAAAAAAATTGCCTCAGTCGTGGAGGACTGATCCTCCACCGAAAGAGAACAAGAAATGGAAGTGCGGCATCTGATCAACAGATACTACACTTTGATTTGACCAAAAAGGCTTATCCCTGAGTGGCTTCCGGGCCTTGATAAGTGGTGATCACTGTAAAAAAAAAGGCCGATGGAGTAGAAGTGTTAAGTAATTCGTAATTCTTCGTATCGCCCGCACCGACGATTAAAACTTCAACCTCCAGCAGAGTGTCACTTCGAATTGAATTTCATTTAGTACTATATCCGCTACGCCACAGGCCCTTATGGTAACTTTTGTGACTACTCTTTAATAAATCTACAGTTTATTTCGGAAGACACCATACACACTTAATGACACGACGGCTGAGAAATTTCCGTGGTAATATAAAATGTAGTTGAACATAAGGTAGATTACGATCGTGTGATACGTTTCAGCCTTGTGCTATTTCATGCAGCAAATAAAGTTGCCATAATTGTTGAACTTAACAAATTGTATTCATTACGTGCATTAACCTGACGAGTTCTCACAAGGATTGATCCCCCTCAATTTTTTTGTAGAACTGCCATATATATTTTCATAACTTAGATATATAATTAGATAGTAAATTGTGAAATTATTGCTACACACACACACACACACACACACACACACACACACACACACATACATATATATATATATATATATATATATATATATATATATATATATATATATGATGAGAATAATGGAAAAAGTATTCCGACAAAATAGAGAAATAAAAAAGGAACCACCCGAGTTATGTGTTATTCAACGTTTCATCTTTATTTCGAAACATCCTCTGGATGAATAAGATTAAGAAAACAAAAATACCAGTACAAATATTTGAAAATGTTTCATGTGCAAAGTGTAACGCTGTTCTATTTCAGAAACGGAAAAAGACGTTGGAAATTAAAAAAAGGATGGGAGCTTGTGTTGTTAAAGAGAGGGAGATTTTTAATAACGTCATATAGTCGTTAATATGTTTTTAAAAGATATGAACGGCTATGAATGTTTTTGTTTTCTTAATCTCATTCATCCAGAGGAAGTCTCGAAATAAAGACGAATCGTTGATGAACACATGAATTGGTTTGTTCCTTTTTATTCTCTCTCTCTCTCTCTCTCTCTCTCTCTCTCTCTCTCTTACCCATCCCCCACATTTTTCCATTTTTTTAATGGAAAGTAGATAATACAGTGGATGTGTTATCGGCAGCTCCAGTAACTCTCGCTTCTCCTTTTTTGTCCTTCAGTCCTCATGCAAATGAGTGATTTTTCTGACAAAGGGTGAAGAAAAAGCTGCTTTAAAGGTAGGTAGTAATTGGTAAACAGTAGCCTGAGATGTTGAAATTTTTCTGTCTCTATCCACACTAACGTACTGTACTTACAATAACCCTTATCCCTGAGTGGCTTCCGGGCCTTGATAAGTGGTGACCACCTTGTAATATATATATATATATATATATATATATATATATATATATATACAAGGTGATCCGAAAGTAACTCCCTATTCTAACATAACTATAATTTATTCAATTTTTTTTACATAGGCATCACCACTTATCAAGGCCAAGAGGCTCCCGAGGGTAAGGGTTAAAGAGTGTACAGTAGAAATTGGACAATATAGTAATCGTTAGTAAATGGAAATTCGGTAAATTTGTTAACAAGTTGAACGGCTAATCAAGAATTTGTTTACGTTAGACTATTACGTTGGAAGCAGTGGAAAGAGTGATTTCTGTGCGCAATGGCAACAGCATATTCTGGAGAGAAGCATGGCTGACTGTAAGGTTTTTGCTGGAACTTCTTCGAGGGTATGAAACGGTCTATACCTACAACTAACCATTCCGTCAGGTCTGATACTATATAGGACACATCCTTTTTAAACATGGAACGCAGAGGTGGATCCGATATAAATGTACGGGAGCTATCCCAGTCAGCATTAGTGTATCGATATACTGCAAGATGGAGAGGTACGTCTGAGGACTTATTACATTTCATTTTTATCTTAATTGATACAACAGAGTGGTCGGAAGATCCAAGAGGAGACAGAACAGAAACTGAACAGTTCAGGGCAAGTTGTGGGAAAAAGGTCTAGGAGACTCTCATACTGGCCGTCAGTGTCAGGCACATGGGTGGGTTCGAGAACAATTTGAGTGAGGCCATAAGCAATGGAGAAATCATGACAGAACCTTCCCTCATCATCGGTCTTGTTTGAGTGGGTCAACGATTCCACGTTGTGAACATTGAAGTCTCCACATACGTGAATGTTTGCTGAATGATAAGCAGATAGGTCAATTTTCTCAGATATGCTTTTAAAGATAGTAACTCCGCTGTTGTGGGGGCGATAGAGAGTAAATATAAATGCAGTAGTGTGAGCTAGTGCAACCCGGAAGCACATATAGGGTAAGTTAGGATCTTCTGTGGAGATGTCTCTACCACATGGAAAGCCATCATTTATATAGACACATATTCCATGCCCATGGCGATTTTGGGGGTTAGATTTAGAAGTTAAGTTAGAGTGTCGTTTAATTGCGAACTCATCTAGGGGAATAGCCTGTCCAATGCCAGTTTCACTTAAAAATAAAAGGTCTGGTTTAGTCTCCTGTAATTGGGATTCAACCTCTGACAGGTTAGAACGTAGACCACTGATGTTGGAGAAGGAGACATGGTAGTTGGGGTCTACGTTGGAAGCTGGAGATCCGGGTTTAATCGTGTATTAATCTAGTGAGGCACTAGCAGTAATTCAAGACAAACTAGCTGAGGACCTCTCCATAGAAGAGCGTACATGTGTACCATTGCCAAATTTAATGGAAATGCTGACATTCTGCATAGAAACAACCTACTTCAGAATGGGTACTGACCTATATCGACAAGAGGAGGGGTTAGCTATGGGCTCGCCATTGCCACCAGTGATGGCGAACATATACATGGAATACTTCGAAGACATGTCCTTAGGTTCAGCTCCCTTAAAGCCAACCATGTGGCTAAGCTACGTTGGTGACACCTTCATACTCTGGTCCAATCAGGAAGACATCCAGGCTCTCCTAGACCATGTGAACTCAATAAGACCATCGATACAGTTCACAATGGAGAAAGAAAAAGATAACCAACTGGCCTTCCTTGATATACACATATCACGCACAGAGCATGAGTTTAAGACATCCGTATATCGCAAGCCTACCTACACCGGGCAATGCCTTAACTTCAACTCCCATCACACATACAGTACCAAACATGGAATCGCACGCTGCCTACAATATCGAGCAGAGACAATAAGTAGCGACACCATTACATACCACCAAGAAATGGTCAGGTTGAAGAATACCCTCCGTCGTGACAACTACCCCGATAGCATACTATCCACCAGACGTGTTAATAGTATAAGAGAGGAGAATGAAACCCAAACACCACTAACGATCTGCCTACCATACATAAGAGGCATCTCCGAAAAGATTCAGAGAATATGTGCCCCCTACAACATCAGGACGGTATTCAAGAACGAGTCAACACTCAGACAACACCTGGTACGGGTGAAGCCCCGCATGGAGGAGAACATGACCAAGAACTGCATATACTCCATCCCATGCAGTTGCAGAAAGGTTTACAAGGGTGAAACATGCCGCCCCCTTAAAGTAAGGGTGGAAGAACATCGAAAAGCCGTAACTAAAGGGGAGACGGAAAAATCGGGTATAGATGGAGAGGGGGGGACCATCGCCCCCTATGGGATGAAGTAAAAATAATAAACAGAGAGACCCACTGGAAAGTGAGAAAAATTAAAGAAACAGCTTACATGTTCGGGCATAACAACCTACTGAGCAAACCAAGCATAGAGCTGAATGCAATTTGGACACCTCTATTAGAGAGAGAAAATCTTGAATAACAACAAAGGTTTAACATTAACAAAAAACAACTAAGAATTTTCCTAATGACATATGGCCGAGTAGTCCTAGACGTTGTATCAAAGTTTACAGTTACCCAAAGGTGCTGAGTTCAATCCTGAACGAAGGCAGTGAAAAAGTAACATTGAAAACAGAGAATCAGCAACTATGTCCCAAAGCCTAGCTAGAGTCCGAACACGGTACCCCCGTAATAATAATAAAGGGTTGGGTTCGAGACTCCTAACAAACGGTTCCCCAGTTCGATACAAAACACCTGATGAAGGCCGGAGGGCAAAACGGCCGAAACGTTGTGACTATAACAACCAAGATGATGAAGTCAGTCCGACAATCTCAATAAATGAAAACATCTCATCTCAAAAATACAGACAATTACGTGTATTTTTTCTTGAAACTTGTCATGATGGAATTTTGGAATTTGTGGACTAGGTCGTCAGAGCAGGACAGAGAGGGGAAACTAAGAGACAAAAAGAAATGAAGAATTTTTTTGCAGACCATAAGGTAAAGCCGTAACAATTACCCACTAATGTGGCATCGAGAGGCCCCACTAGATGCTACTGCATGGTCCAGAATCCATTCACCAAATGGCAATACATCAGTCCCAGTACTTTGCACCTGCTGACAGGACAGCCTCCTTAGTGGTTAATCCAAGGTTTGGGTCTCTGACTATCAGGCGGATAACGTCAGCTCAGAATAAAACGTTTACCTCCAACACCATTACTAGTGATATGCTTACAAGGATAGACATAGAAACAGAAAATTTCCGCCATCTCTGCCGACTGTTCGCGCAAAATACTGCCAACCTAGAAAACAATTTTTTCTTCTCCCTTTGGCAGAAAAATCACCCATTAAAAAAAAATGAGGACTGAGGGACAAATAAAGAGAAGCGAGAGTACCGGGACCTGCCGA
Source organism: Euprymna scolopes (assembly GCF_053919585.1). Classification (NCBI taxonomy): domain Eukaryota; kingdom Metazoa; phylum Mollusca; class Cephalopoda; order Sepiida; family Sepiolidae; genus Euprymna; species Euprymna scolopes. The sequence continues at coordinate 20,433,188 of NC_136510.1, read as the reverse complement.
TAATGCATCCACAATGCATTTTCTACTCTCCATAAATGCTGTAATATGTTTCACAACTTTTGTGTGCATGTTACTTTATGTGTGGTAATTAAATCTATGCCTTTTTTTTACTTTTCAGATCTGTTATATGAATTTGGTTTTTAATCTTGAAGGAAGATGTTATTAGTTCCATCCCGCAGGAGTTTCTTGCGAAATCATTTGATGCGGTTCATGGTCGACTTGAAAATCTGGTGGCGAATGGTGGTGCCCATTTTGAATTTTAAATAAAAGTCCACGTAATATACTTTCTTCTTATATTCATTAATTGGAGAAATTATACTTCAAAGATGCATTAGGGATATACGTCAGTGGTGTGACTAAAACTTATCCTTAACTCCTCAACCCTCAATCCTCAACCCTACCTACTCCATTTCCTACCCTCAACATAAAATAAATAAATGAATAAATAAATAAATAAATAAATCCACACCCAATCAACCTTGTTCTCCGCACAGTTGAACTCCACCCCCTGACCTCTTTTATACTAAAAATCTTCTTTTTCTGAAAGTTAATTTTCGTTTTTCATTAAGAATTCTGCTTTTGAATATAAGCGTTCTTGCCTGAAGAGGTCTCTAGTTATTAAATAGTAGAAGACCGAAACATGCTCACGACTGTGTAGCAACACATTACTGCTTATGCAAAGACAAACTGAAAGTGTAACTTGCTCTAATTCTGTATTGAGCACTTTGTATTAACCTCGTTATATTTCACTGGTTACCTTTCCTTTGAAAAATAGAAACCTCAAATTACTATACATACATATATATATATATATATATATATATATATATATACGCACACACACACACACACATATATATATATATATATATATATATATATATATATATATATATACAGTAGATTTTGAAAATATATAATTCCATATCTTATAATATATACATATGCGGCAATTAAACTACGAGGAATTGTATTTATACCATAGTAGCTACATGTTCTACTTCAAGACTGAGGGCTTGCCCTCTTAAAGTCAAAGCTCCTTATATATTATGAAAAGGATGAAATTGAAATAAAACTAATGGAAGACAAACAAGATTTATCTAACTTGATCTTTGTTCTAAATCACCTATCATTGGGGGAAAGATATCGACAGAAATAGAAAGCGTGGCAATCCATATTTAATCACTTTTTGTCAGTCTATGTCATTTTACATGTTTACTCGCTGGTAGCTGCATATTCTCCCTGTGCACGTTCCTGCGTCTTTCTTCCAGATTGTAGGCTTGCCGTCTTGTAATCAAAGCTCTTTATTTCTACTTAAAAAAACCCAGTTGCGAGAGAACTGATAGCAGAGGATGGAAGTTTATTCGACTTATTCTTCGTTCTAAATTATTGATGAATATGTAAGAAACAAAGACGGATCGATAATCACTGTTTAATTATATTTTGTCAGCTCATATCATACAACATATGACATAACAAACCCTTCTCTTTCACACTCTTCTTTAGTTATGTTACGTCATATACGTTTTTATTAATTTCTTCATCATGTTTACATCGGTTGACATTTCGTTTACAGTTTTTTTTTCTCAACATGTTCTTTTGGTTTTGCGCAAGAAATTTCATGCTAGTATTTCAACGGTGTTCAAACATATAAAGCAAATTTTTAATACTATAGAGTCACCGCTAATTAACGCCCAGATGCCATTCAAGTGTAAGGGTTTCTAAGTATCAGGTGAGACAACATCGTGATGATCGGTGATAGTTTGTAGTAAAGTAGAAAAAAAAAGAAATTAAAAAATATATATATAAGACACAGCTGTTCCTTCCAAAAGGTCGAGCTCTTCAACGTCCAAAAATAATTCACCGTCACAAAAAGAATTTGCCGTCACTTCTTCCAACCGTCGTTTCACTCTCTGCGCTCTTCACCTCTGCTTTAAAAAAAAAAAAAAAAAGTACCGTTTATATGCTGCCCATTTCTCCACTTATGCAAATTGACTATCAACCAGAGCCATCTAGTTTTCCATTTCTCCAAACAGCCAATTTGCAAAGGGGGACAACTCAAACCACACAGAGCCATCTAGTTTTCCATTTCTCCAAACAGCCAATTTGCAAAGGGGGACAACTCAAACCACATGGTAGAAATTGGATTGGAATTAATTTATTCAGGAGGGCAGCCCGTCAAAAATTTGTTTACGTTAGACTTGAATACAAGGATGTTATAGTCAGCTGTGAAGCAATTCCCAGATGTTCTACACAGACTAACAAAAGAAAAAAAAGGTGCAATTTTTGGTTTGTTTTAGGTACAGATAGATAGTAAGGGAAATTGCTGATTGGTTTTTAGCTAGACGAATTTTTATTGTTACACTTTACTTTAGTAATTCATCAAAATAAAAGTGGAAATAAATAAATAAAAATCCGGGTCGGCATTTTTTCTTTCTCAACAAAAGTATTTTTTTTACCGTTATAATTGTTTCGGCACCTTTTAAAGTCTCTCGCCATCGTCCACATCACCCGGTGAAAAAGGGCTGTCCCCTTTTCCTGTGAGTAAGAAGAACATTAAATAAGTTAAAATGAGATTGGGATCGAGTGAGATTTGAACCGTGTAAGCAAGGTTCAGAATAGATTCACTTTGGAATGTTAGAATGTAGCTATTGTTTGGAAAAAGATATTGTAAAAAGAATTTAATTGTTCAATTCTTTTTATGAAAACTGAATTAAAAAAAAGATCAGTTAGAGAAGAACGTACAGTAGAAATTAAATATATTGAAAAATAGGTTAGTGAGAATTTTTTGTCTGCAGAAGTGTGTTTTGGGGAACATGGGCCGAGCACGTATGTTTAAGCCACGTGAGTCGAATACGTTTAGAGCACACATCTGACGTCATAGCAAAAATGAATTCTCAATAATAGAAGCTAGGGTGAGCAGAGTTGCAGTCGAAGATTGGAGGCAGACGAGTCCGGATCGAACAGTCAGTAGGCTCGGTCGGACAGAGCTGATAAGATCAGAGGAGGGACCCCTTAGAAGCGTTTAATCATATAGAACGACTTTGAATTCCTTGACGTCATCATCTTTCGACCGGTCGATCTGATAATAAAGAAGTTATTATCATGTTTTTGTAAAACTATGTCATGTCATCATTCAACAGCAAAAGGTAATGTGTGAAACATTCTTATATGAGCTTTATGTAACTCTCACAAGAATGTGCATCCCCTATCTCAACCCTCGCTAATATATGCTATAAGAAACATCCCAGAACTGTATAAATGTCTCTCCCCTCCCCCCATCATTGTTATATATGTACCCGTCAGCTTAAATATGACCCCAGCTATACAACACTTACGCCGGCCATAGCCATTCATTTATAGCCTTCGCATTTACACGTCCACTTTCTTCGATGTCGACTTTGTTTCTGCCCTGAAAACATGGTGTATTTTTTCTCTCTCTCTCTTTTCCTTTTTCTTCTCGCGCACACTTCCTAATTTGCGGGGTTTCGATTACTACTGCTATTGTTAATCTCCTCGCAAGCCAGCAATCCTTCGCTGCTGCTGCTGTTATTTTCCAACGTCCCATGAAGTGAGGTTCAGTCAAGTACCTGCCATGAAAAAAAAAAAAAACGATAGAGCAGAGATTAAAATAAAGTGAAAGAAAAAAGGCAAATGAGTCTCACATGAACCCAATGAATATTTGTAGTTTTTTTTTTTGAAATATCATGTAATCATCAATATCATGTATCAACAGTAAAATAATTTTTCTTTGAAACCCCAGCCATTTTTTAGTCAAATACGTCAATAAACTTTGAAAACCGACTTTAATGGAAAATATATTAATAGTCCAACCATTCACATGAGAAGCGACTTTTATCATTTCGTTTATTCGTATTTTTTGTTTCTGTTGATGAGCGCGGTCATTTAACAGCAAAAAAAAAAATTCTTATTAAATGTAAGATTGCATTCATGCTATGTTTCCTCCTGAATAAGCGAGGTTTGTTTTCGCAAGTTTTTTTCCGGCTTGTTATTGTTGCTGCTTCGTTGCTACCGGCGGGTAATGCGACCCTCATGTTCAATTAGTTTATAATGGTTTCCATGCTGCGCAAAAATCGGCGAGGCTAAGACACAAAACAGAAATAAAAGATTTCGGCATAAAACGCAAAAGAAAAACGAAACATAAATTCGTAAATGATTTAGTCATATGCGATGAAACGAATACAAGGTGTTTGTAAAAATAGCTCCAATAATTCTAGGATTATCTCTACTTATATATGAAAAGAAGTTTGTCTGTGTGTGTGTGTGTGTGTGAGAGAGAGAGAGATAGATGAAGAAAGAAATAAAGAGAGAGAGAGAGAGAGAGAGAGAGAAAGAGAGAGAGTTTCCTGTGGACTCGAAAACAGTTGAGAAGATTTTCATGAAATTTCACACAAATATACTTCATGCGTCTAGGAGTGTTCTTATAAAAACACGACCTTTTTATGTAAAATTTGAATTAAAGCCATTATTACCGCACAAGCAGTAAGGCTACACATATAAAATCAACAGTAGACTCTTTGATATTACAGAGGAACTTTCGAAATGAATGTTTATGTTTAGAACACAACTGCACCATGATGCTTGACTTTTGCATTTTTAATGCTTTAAATACAAAATATCTATACTCTTATATTTTTGTTGTGTATTGATATTCATATAAATACCCTTTTTTTTTCTCTTGGTATATATTTGCTTCCCCACGAAAGCAAAATGTGACACAAGGTCGTTTTTAATGTGGAGGAAACCCAGCTCCCCAAAAGAAAGGTAAAAAGGGGAACTCTGACAGTAACCAAAAATAATAATTGTCACAGTACAGAGGGTTTCCTCTCAATTGACCGAGGACAAATTAACTTAAGTGTGGCATTAGAACAGATATTACACTTTGATCGGTATTTATTTGCTTCCCTACGAAATAAATACAACTTTTTTTATATATGGGTGATGGAATTGCATTCATTCGCAAAAGATTTAATTTGCATATTCTTTTAAACATTCATTTTAATTAAAATAAAATACGTATTATATACGTTTGAAACCAAAACAACGCATTATTACAAAATAAACAGCCATTTATTTTGTTTGAAATTTATATAGAAATTAATATATTTCGAAGCAAAGCTTCATCTTCAGTATGACTTTCTTTCTTTCTTTTTTTGCCATGTTGTTGTTGGAAGAGAGAATCAGAAAGTAGAAGTCATGGCAAAAGAAAGACATGCTGAAGATGAAGGTTTCCTTCGAAATATATTTATGAATTTCAATATAAATTTCAAATAAAATAAATGTCTCTTTATTTTGTAATAATGCGTTGTTTTGGCTTCAAACGTATACAATACATATTTTATTTGTTCAAACTCAACCAGCGCTTCTAAGGAACAAAAATCTAAACATTCATTTTAATTAATTCCCTATTAGTTTTTTTTTTGGTTTTCTTAGAAGATGATAATCTTTAGTTAACTATTACGTGTAATTATATTCATGCAGATATTCTACATGATTTATACTTGCGTACTATTTGTGTAAAAAGTTTATAGTAAAAACAAACCTCTTTCTATATATATTTATGTATGCGTATATATATTTGTTTTTAAAAAATTTCCTGCCAAACTACTCTGTCAGTATTTGGTCTACAGACATAAAACTTCATATATAGGATATTCGAACCCATGTGAAACTTTATATTTTAACTTTAGCCGGGGAAAATCGGTGCAAAAGTGTGAAAAATAAAGAACGGAAATTGGCCAGGTGAAGGTCGAACGACGGCATTACGAATATGCATTAGTAACTTAATCGCTATTGGTTCGTGTTTTAATTTGTAGCTTTGCAGTAAACATGTCTTCACAAATCAGGTATTAACGTCAAAGAAAAAAAGTAAATCATAAGCTAAACGTTTTGGTTTCGATTCTCGGAGGTGGCGCACGAGTCATGTTTTTTTGTTTTTTTTTTTAACTTTTTAAATCATTTCTATATATTGGATTCAATATAATATAATAATAAATATGAAATCTGCATTAATCAAAATATCATATTTAAGCGTATTTTATGATTGGAAAATGCTGGGCGCCCCACCCTTCCCCGCTAGTATATATATATATATATATATATATATATATATATATATATATATATATACTATAATGATTATTAAATATCTATAGACACTAGTGTTTCATCCCTTCGGGAATCATCAGTGCAGGGTGTCACGATTAACACCAGTTGATAGATGTAATACCGAGATTCGGTGGCCCTAAGATACGATTTTTTCAGGTTACGACGTGTTATACAATGTTTTTCCGGCCCCTAGTTACGGTATTTGCGCCCACCTTACGGTGTTATTTATAGTGTATTTTGTATTGCATTTTGTTACTAATTTTAATGCCGTATCCCAGGGTTTTACTGCATATATATATATATATATATATATATATATATATATATATATATATATATATATATATATATATATCCTTGGACCTCTATTGTTCCTGATATTCATAAACGACCTCCCTGAAAATATTGTTTCGGAGATGGGTATATTTGTCGATGACACCACTCTCTATAACAGATATGAGGGGAAAACAAATGAACACATATCCAAGAAAATGGCAGAAACACTAGAGGATGACCTCCAATCCGTAGTGGAATGGGGCCAAAAATGGTTGGTCTCATTCAATGCTGCTAAGACTAAGCTTGTTTCCTTCAATAACTACAAGAAACCTTCTCTACCACCAATAGCAATGGCCAAGAACACATTGCCTGAAAGTACTTCTTTTAAACTCCTCGGCCTAACGTTTACAGGGAATATGAACTGGAATAGATACATTCAGAGCATTGCCAAGGCTGCTGCAAGGAAGGTTGGCTCCCTCTACCGTGCAAGAAAACTACTTACGCCTGCCAGTATCCTATACCTCTATAAGGCAACCATTCGCCCATGTATGGAGTACTGTTGTCACATCTGGGCTGGTGCATCTGCTGTTTGTCTCTCGCTCCTGGACAGGGTTCAAAAAAGAGTCGCCAACCTGATAGGTCCTGAACTGTCATCTAGGCTTCAACCTCTGTCCCATCGACGAGATGTTGCATCCCTCTGCCTGTTCTACAAATACTTTAATGGCGAATGCTCTGACGAACTGCAAACACTTGTACCTCCCCGACGTAACTACCCCCGACAAACCCGACAAGCTACTAAGTCTCATCCCTTTACAGTGGAGATCCCTAGGTGCAAGAAAGCCTTTTACTCCAATAGTTTCTTCCCCAGAACTGCGGGTCTTTGGAACTCCCTTCCGGGATTCTGCTTTCCCAACTGCAATGATATGCAGAAGTTCAAGTGTAATGTTAACAAACATCTTTCTACTCTTCTCCCTTCATAATGACCCCGCTAATTAATTCCCTAATAGTAGCCCCCTGCTTCAAAGTGGCACTGTGCCTTGTTTGGGGTGAAAATTGAATTTTAAATATATATATATATATATATATATATATATATATATATATATATATATACATGTGTGTGTGTGTGTGCGCGCGTGCGTGTGTGTAGACATGTACACATTATCTACACATTGTATGTAAAGATAAAAAGCTTGGGGATAGTTTAGTGAGAAATATAAGGAAACTATGCTGTTCTCAGATTCAAGTTGTTAGTCTTATTCATTCTTAACCCCCTCCCCTAACTGCCGTTATCAATTTCATCTCAAGAAAAGAACACCCAAGGAGTATTTAATAGTCCGATCGTCTAGTGTACGGACGATCACGAGGTGAACGTTTTTAGGTGTTTTTAATTATAAACTCCTTAACGTCGCTGTGAACGTGTCGTCCTCCATAAAAACCCTGATTCATTTCACTGTATTCCTCGATAAAAGTTCACGTTTGATAAAATGGTTACCCGGTATATTATTCCTCTCCACCACGTTTATCTAAAAACAGCCATTAATCATAATTTTACAAGTGAGGTCTATTTTTGGTATTTAAATATAAATATTCAGTTTTGTGGATTACAAAAGTTATCGGTCCCAGGCAAGGATTGAGTCAACTGATCGAATTCCCTAAGGGATTTTTTATGCCTCCCCCAAAATCAACAGAGATTAGACCATTTCTGTAATGATCAGGTCCCTGTTTATTTTTCGGGGGGGGGGGGAGGGGAGTTAGTTCTGTGCAGTTCTAGGATCCATCCTCCAAGGCGTTTCCTTCTCTCTTTGAGAAGGGGGTAGTTTATTGCTAATCACCCGAGGCGCTCTCGCCGGGGACGGGGCTGCCCAGGCACTTTTAAGAATGCCGCCTCCTCGGTGGTGCTGACTTCTCAATCCCACTTTTCGACCCTGGTGTCTAAATTCTTGCAGTTAAAGAGAACTAAAAAAAAGCCTCATCCTCATCATCAGCATCATTATCATCATCGTCATCTGTAGTTCGTCGAAACGAGTATGGCTTTTTCGCGAGGCCATAGTAATTATTTTCCGATTTATTCAATTTACCTCCTTTCCAAGGGGTTTGGCACAAGGTCAAGTGTGGGTTTGATGAAAGCATCCGGAGCGCCATTTGTGACCCAAATCTCTGTCGCTACTCTGAAATCAACGAACCCATCTATTCACTGTGCTACGAACTTGTCTTTGATCTATCGCTATTTTCATGGTAAGTGCTCATCTGAACTCCAATCTATGCCCCCCCCATTGCCAAACTTTCAAAAAACACTCGACTAGCTAAAACTACTATATATGATTTTGCCCACTCTCTATCTGTGCCTAAATGTAAACGCAGATACCATGAACATAGCTTCTTTCCCAGAACTCGCCACTTTTGGAACACTGTTCCGCTGGCATGCTTCATGGCTAAATACAACATGGTAGCCTTCAAATCCAATGTAAAAAAGTTCTTGTTAAGTCGTCCTCATAAATAATCAAATTCCGCCCAATGTACATCATTATATATATATATATATATATATATACATACATATATATATATATACATATATACATACATATATATATACATATATACATATATATACACATACATATATATATACATATATATATATATATATATATATATATATATATTAAAATTTAAATGAGAAATATTTGAAAACTTTGAAGTGTCGAATATAATGATAAAATCATTTATGTTTATTGATTTTTTTTGTAAGTCCTATATTTCGCTAATACGTAGCCTCATCAGGGTCGAAAGTCCGGTTCGTGAATTTCTTTTTCTTCATTATGAGGCTATGTATTAGCGAAATATAGGACTTACAAAAAAAATCAATAAACAAAAATGATTTTATCATTATATTCGACACTTCAAAGTTTTCAAATATTTCTCATTTAAATTTATTTTTATAATAAGTGTCTTCAAAAAGTGTGTGCCCATCTTTTACTCTCTCTCTCTCTCTCTCTCTCTCTCTCTCTATATATATATATATATATATATATATATATATATTCTTTGGGTATAAGATGCATCTTCTTTTATAAAGTAATAAAACTTTTTTTGTATTTATCAGTTGCTATAACTGTCAAATGTAATTTCAATCAAAGTTTTTTAGCTATGATTTGCCTTTTCAATTTTTTTTATTTTAATTTCAGGCATGCCTTTAATAATTGACGAACGAGTTGAACTTGTGTTTATTATTTCAGTTTACTGGTTAAGTTTGGTTTTAATAAATAACCTTTATTACTATCAGAATTATTTCAAATCCTTTAGTGCGAGACTTATGGACCACCCCGGTTGAGATTACTTCATAAATATTAACTCTTTAATGTTTACAATATACCTTAACTTTATATATATAGTTAATATATATATATATATATATATATATATATAAAGTTTACCAAGATTATCCAAGATGGCAAATCTAAGGTATATTGTAAATATTAAAGAGTTATTATATATATATATATATATATATATATATATATATATATATATATATATGTATATATATATATATATATATATATATATATATATATATATATATATATATATATATATATATACCATCTGGGTTAGATACATATCAAAGCAAAGTCGAACATGTACGATGTAGATATATTGTGGATACAAAACCAAAGTAGAACTCGAATGATGCAGATATTTTTTCTTGTAGACACCAATCCAAAGAAGCACCCATACGGTGTAGGTAATTTTTCCTTGTAGATATCTATTCCAAGTAGCATATATATGATCTGGATATTTTCCTTGTAGATACCAGAGTAGAAAGGAAACGGTGTAGATATATTTTCTTTGTAGCCATAAAGCCAAAGTAGACCCGCACGGTATTAACATTTTCCCCGTAGATGTCAATTCAAATTAGGGCCCATACGGTGTAGATATTTAACCTATAAGGATAAATATGAGAAAGGGATACCTATAAGCATAAATCCATAACTACAAACCGAGCGCCACCCTAGATTTGTCTATAAGTCACTAAGTTTCCAATATGCTTTTGTTTTTGTCTCAGTCAACGCTTAGTTTTGAATATAGCCGTCTTCAAGTCTAAAGTAAACAAGTTCTTGACGAGCCGTTCCTTTTAAGTAATCCAATTTACCAAATTTACACTTCTAACCATTACTATAATATTGCCCTTTTGCCCACTGTTTTCTATTTAACCTTTATTCTCGAGTGGCCTCTGGGCCTTGATAATTGGTGATTCCATTGTAAAAAAAAGTATTTTCCACGCTAATAACACTGATTGGCTAGACGTATCTTCAGAGTATGCATACACGTTTTTAACATTTTGGATCTACTACTGTTACATGATAAAAAGGGTTGTCCCCTTTTCATGTAAGTAAAAAGTAGGGAATTAATTAATAGGATAGTCAAGGATTCGAACTTGCGAAGCTAGATTTGGAATTGAAAATTCCAATCATAAGTTAAAATAAATACAGAATGTTCTTGAAATAAGGAATTGCAATTGTTTAGCTTACATATCTGTATATGAAAAAGGAATGTAATAATGAAATTTGTTTCTGTTAAGG
>NC_136510.1:20349694-20414694 GCF_053919585.1 Euprymna scolopes | reverse complement strand
TAGCATTATCCTGTTGCTATATGACGTTATTGTCTTGTTAAGATGTTGTTATATAACGACAGTCTCGTTATGGTTTCGTGAAATGATGCCATGGTCTTGTTATGCGTTATATGACGTCCTTGACTCATTATGCTATTTGTATACAACAGCATGGCTTTGTTATAGTTTTGTTATATATCATTAGCGTACGACCTCTTAATTACTCGTATTTCGAATTCTTAATTAGAATACCGTGTCTGAGCAAATGTACTAGTTGACCCCTCTTGTAAGCGGATGGTGTCAACCGGTGCATTTCTTCTCTGAAAGCTATCTTGTTAATCCTAAGGATTAACAAGATATCTCTCTCAGATATTTTAAGATCAGATTAAAAAAATAATAACATATTTTCTTAGTCTCATTCATTCCCAAGCAAAACACAGTGCCACTTGAACGTAAGCGGCTACTATTTGAGATCATGTCTACAGGAAGACTATGTAGGCAGTTGAGCACCGATATATCTGTACACATTATATTTAAAGTTCTGAATATTGGCACAGTTAAGGGAGCCGCAGACTGGAAGGGAATTCCAAATTCTAGCAGTTCGAGAGAAGAAACTATTATGTAACGTGGTCGTTTCATGTCAAAACTCGGAACCAACGCGTTGTATGCAAACAGTCGCAGCGAAACAAAGACAATTAAAGAATTCGATACACAGTGAAACAACAGACATTTATTTACAAGGACTTCTTTTTTCCAGTGGATGTGTAACGTAGTCATCACATGCCAACACTCGGGACCTAGATATGCAAACAGTCGCAGGAAACAAAGACAAGGAAAGAATTCGTCTCATATTTTTTCCAGTGAAACAGAAGACATTTATTTACAGGTACTTTCAAGAATAACACTTGCATCTTATTACAAAAATGTTTTCTTATACTCCAATGTGCCTCACAAGACTTTGCTGTGTCGAACGTGTGGTACTCTGTATTTGCCCGGCCATGTTTAGGACGTATATTTTCCTCTCGCTCTCAGGCCACATATGTAACACGTGTACCTCCGTCTTTCTCGGCGTTTTCATTTATTAAATCTTTTTGTTTTCTTCTTCTTTGTTATGACATCATTTCGCATACAGCTCTACCATTTGCATACAGCTGCTGCTGTCATACGCGCGCCCGTGCTGTGACAATTAGATCTTCACAGTGAAAGAGTTGGACGTTGCTGCTTGTTGGTTTAGTCAGGGGTATTTACGTCGAAAGGCACAATTTCCACGAGTTCTGCAGCACACACTACGTTAATATACTTGTAAAACAGACACAGGAATGCAACATTGAGGAGATGGGACAGAAGTTGGAGTTTGGTTGATAGAGTGGGACCTATTTAATTTAGACCCATTTTGTGTCCTGTCTAAGAGGGCGAGACTAGTCGTAAATGCACCAGTTAGGATGTGGCAACAATACTCTGAAAATATGTTCAATCAATCAGCTTTTTTGTGAAACCTATATATCTATGAAGTGAAATTGTCTGTGTGCGTAGAGTTCTCTACCAAACTACTCTGTCAAATTTCAGTCTACAGACTCGAGATTTGACATAAGGAGTATTGAGATTTGGGAAAATATTTTTAATAGGTCTTCGGACAGAAATTTGGCTGTCAAGGGGCCAAAGGTCCACGATTTGACCTTTGAAAACTCTACCAAAGTTCTCCACCAAATTTGGGTCTAAACTCTTGAAATTTTAAATGTAGGTCACTTGGTCATGGATCAAACTTTTACACTTGAGTTGAGTTCAAAACAATAAATCTAAAGAGGGCAAAATTGGGGTCAAATTTAAAAAAAAATTGATCTCTGCAGTCTCTGCCAAATTACTGAGCCAATTTTTGGTCTAAACATTTGAAATTTTACATAAAGTGTATTCAGACATGTAGCAAGCTTTTTACTCAGTTTTTGGACAAATTTTTGTCTGCCAAGAGATAAAAGTTTAAAGAGTTGACCTTTGCAGACTCTACCAAACTCCTCCACCAATTTTGTGTCTAAACACTTGAAATTTTAGATGTAGATTACCTGGACATGAGTCAAACCTTTTGATATATATATATATATATATATATATATATATATATATATATATATATATATATATATATATATATATGTGTGCACATAAACGTATGAACATAGGGCCCGAGCAAAGTCGGGCTAAACTGCTAGTTGTAAATAAAAAGAAACGACAAAACATCATAAATCAGTTTTTCTCACATTCAAACACTGGGACATATCTATTTGCAATGAGAATCGTCCGTGGAACAAAATACCGCGGGTCTGCTTTCCATCTTACTACAATATTGTCATTTTCAAGTCCAATGTAACCAAATTTTTGTTAAGTGGTCCTTTAAAATTATCGGATTCTGTCAAAAGCCCAACATCGTTACCAATTATTAGAATGTGGTCTCACCGGTCATTCATTAACTCTTATCCTCGAGTGGCCTTCAGGCCTTTATGTCCTTGGATTGTAGTTAAAATTAAAATAAAATAAATATGTCTATATGTGAATAATGCGCGGGAAATATGAGTGCCCTGACAGCTGTAATAGAATTAAAGAGCAGAAAATATGGCATTGGCAAGAACTATTACGGCAACCATGATGTCGGTGATAAGGATGTTTTATGAATGAAAATCGCTCCAGACAATGCGTAAAGCCACTTCATGTAAAATCTAACAAGAACGATCATATGATTATAGCAAAGATAGGAGATGTAAATTTACTTTAGCCTTAAAACGACCAGGGCTAAAGCTAGGAGAGAAACAGCCAGCAGGAAGCCTACGGTTCTTGAGAAGAAGCTACTGGAATAGGAAGCTGTATTACAATGAAGTATCAAATTTGTGAATTAATGGAGACCACTAGATGAACGAGTCAAACGAGCTGACACAAAGGAAGCAGTGAAAAGATTAGACAATTTTGAAGAATATATGTCGTTATAGAACAAGATGTTAACAAGACGATGACGTCATATAGCAAGACAGTAACATTACGTTCGTGATAGAGAGGGTGTAGAGAAGAAAGGGTTGGACCAATCAAATTAGAACCAAGCACCCACAAATGGGACAGAGATTCCAAATATGACAGCAATATTTGATACATGGTCTGATAGTAGATTTGTTAAGATAGAGAATAGACTTGTGTGCGTGTACGTGTTTAGAACGATATGTGGAAATTATTTCCACCATCTTTGTTTCTTTCTTTCTTCCTTTGGCTCTTTCTAGGCCTGTAAGGTCTGTTAAATCTTTAGATAAAAGAAATCCAGAACATGTTTGGTATCAGGATGTTGTTTGAGGATTTTTCTTTTTCTCTTTTTTTTTTCTTTTTTAGGAAGAGTGTGGAAATTATTTCCACAATCTTTGTTTGTTTCTTTCTATCTTCCTTTTTCTCTTTCTTTCCTTCCTTCCTTCCTGCCTGCCCCTTCCCTAGCTTTCATGCCCTTTTTACGTCATGTGACTGCCTTATGCCCGTTGATTGGAAGGGACGTATTGCGCCAGATTGGAACTCGTGCTGGACTTTTTTTTTTTAATTAATATCTCCAGGTGCAGAAAGGACATCTTCGTGAGAACAAGAAATTACCGAGTACGTCTTTTTAAGGTCTCAAGGAAAAAACAGATCGACAGGATTATTGAAGATGACCTGCAACTCTGTCCTTACAAGAAATTAAAATTGTTGAATGAAGAATATGGCGGAGAGGTGTGAACATTATAATTGTCAAGAAAAAGATAATTATGGATTGAATGAAGAAAATTCGTCACAAGAAAATTTTTCTAAGAAAACTGAAAAATCAACTCAGATATTCTATCGTCACATGGGCTTTTAATCCTCGTGAAAGAAAGACTATTGGAAAGATTTATTGGGTCGTTCTTTGCTCTAATCAACCATGATTTGTTTATTTTGTGTAATGTACTTTCTCAACCTCGTGAGGAGGTATGCAAGGACGTTGCAAAGGAAAATGAACACAGAAACGTGTTTAAAAGAAAAGGCGGATTACCTCTAAAAGGAAATACGACAAAAATACGTTTTAAGGAAGATATTGTCAAAAGAATCAAGAACTATTCTAACAAGGATTCTGTACATAAAAAAACTGATAACTATTAAAATAAGAACCCTGAATACTTAAAAAAGGAACCTTTATATTGTTTCCATTCAGATGAAACCACCTAGAAGTGCACCTTCTTGATCTCTCTCTTTCTCGCTCTCTATCTCTTGCTCTCTACCTTTTTTTCCTTCAACAGTTACTACTACAAGTAACCTTGTAAGCCAGATGGACATTTTTGGCAACCCTATGAGGTCACAAACATTTTTCTAACATTGTATTTAAATAAATTAGATTTCTCCTTTTTTTGTTGTTGTTTCTACCTAAATTGTTTCAGTGTTTTACTTGATATGTGTGACCTGTATTTAGCTATCAGGAATTACCTTCAGTTCAACGGGAAAAAGCGGATAAAAATTTCTTCAGATAGAACAGATTTTACGAGAAGCCGAAGAAGTAATGGATTTAATATATGGACACACACACAGATTTTGATGAGAAAGAAAGGCCAAGAAGTTTTACAGTTCTGGCTAAGATCACAGTGTAATATCTGTTCTAATGCTACACTTAATCCAATTTGTCCTTAGTCAATGGAGGAGAGACCCCTCGATACTAAGAAAATTTTTATTTTAGCCTACTTCAAGAGTACCACTTATTTGGGAAGCTGGCCCCTCCACGTTAAAAACAACCTTGTATCACATTTTGCTTTTGTAGGGAAGCAAATAAATACCAATCCATATCGCTAGTGACGCACGATGTTAACGGTGCCCGTTATACCAACTGCGGATTTGTAAACTAATGTTTTGGAAGGATTCGTATCTTTAAATATGTTGCTTGTATGAAGTGTGCGACCACACACGCTGCCTTGTTAGAAGTTATCTTCGTGCTGACTTTTAGACTTTTGTTCGCCATATGTAACCAATAAAACGGGGATTATACGAGTTTAATCGACTCCATTAAACATCCAGGAATTATCGTAAGAAAACGTCCATGTAAAATGTATGACATTTCATTGTTATAAACAAAAAGTTTTCTGTATATTCATCTAAAGGTTAACTTTTTTACTAAGGCTTTAAGATGTTCGAGGATGAAAATTTTAAGAATTAAAACGTGTTTTAGCGATGCTTTTTTATTTAAGTGGTTTCATTGCTCTGAAAATGATTTCTCTTTCTCGGAAAACAACGTCCATAAATTTTCGGTAAATTGACAAGTTAAAGATTTAATTCAGTCAAGATTTGATCAATGACTGCGACGGATTTTATCGTCAGGATATTAGAATTCACAACTTGCGGCTACCAGACACACTCTCTTTCCACGCAAAAAGGAAGAGCTAGTATGAACAGACGGGTACTGGGTAGGGGGAGTGAATTTAGGAAAACTCGTCCATTTTTGCTAGGTAAGAAAACTGCTCCATTATTGAATAAATATCGATTGAAAACACATTTTATGTCCGTTTTTGAAGGAGATCTTATTTTTAAAAGTGAATATACATCCCATAATATTTTTTTTTTCCGGGGACGAGTTTTCCGGGCACCGAGAGTGTAGCTTTACCAATGTTGCCAATTTAGCAGCTTTCCCACGCGATCTAGAGTTTTCGTCGTAAAATCTTGATCTGCTTTCTCTCGGTGGCAAAGATAAGCATAATGATCGGATAAACCTGGCTGATAAAATTTGGCAGCCATTTTTTTTCCCAACTAACTGTTTCAATACAATCTCACAAACATATCGAGATATCGGAATATTTTGTATATTCAGAAGATTTTTACGTACAGTAGGATATTAAACAATAGTGTTTTTTTAAAGAGGTTTTTTGTTTAGAATTAGCGGTTTTAGGAATTTTTCAGAAGGAAACTGACGGAAAGATCCAGCGCTTTTCTGAAGAGATGTTTCTTTTCATCTAGCGGGTTTGGAAAATCTCACTTGACAACACTGAGCTTTATTCACTGAAACATCAAACCTATATAAAGTTCTCGTTGAATTTTGATAATTACCAAAGAAAGTAAACGAAAAATCGGCAATGAAACTACAACCGCCAAAAATAACCTAAATAGATCTGTTCAAATAATACGATCTGTTGCAAGATGACATTTTATTACTGAGAAGGAAATACATATAAGAGGAGGAAATATATAAATCGGATAACGTGTGTTATTTATTTTGTGTGTCACGCTTACATCCGAGTGACTGTCGTTTAATTGTTATGGACTTCCATTTCTTGTAATAATTTTACCAAGAATTCTTCATAGGTTTTGATTTCGGTTTCGATTCAAGCTGATGCACAAAAGTCATATAGATATATTTTTGAAATCGCAACTTTTTAATATTTAAAAATCGATAGAACATTAACTCTATAATAATATATACGAAATTTGCAAGAATTAAAATATCATATTTAAGCATACTTTACGACTGGACTACGCCGGGTGTCCCCGCTAACTTTAAAAAAAAAAAAAAAAATTTTTTTTACACAGTGATCACCACTTATCAAAGCCCGGAAGCCACTCAGGCATAAGGGTTATTGCAAGTACATTACGTTAGTGTGGAGATTTGATGAAGTGTTTACTTAAGGGGGCGGTTCATTAGGAATTTTTTAACATTGGACTTGAACACATCAAAGTTGTAGTCCGGTGGGAAGCAGGCAGACGGAACAGAGTTCCACAGGCGTGCAATTCTAAGAAAGAAGCTTTGTTCATGGAATCCGCGTTTTGATTTAGGCACAGATATAGAGTGGGGGAAATTTTTCACAGTGGATTCAGCTAGACGGGTATTTTCGTGAAAGATTGGCGAGGGGGGACCAGAGATTGGAGTTCAGATGAGCACCTGCCATGGAAATAACGATAAAACAAGGATAGGCTCGCAACGTCTCTTATGTAGGAGAGAGGTTGCAGAGTAGAGAAAAGGGCATCCCCCCCACTAAGCCACGAAATCTATTTTGTACTCTGTCAAGGCAGGATAGGCTGTTTTTAGCAGCTCCTGCCCAGATATGGCAACAGTATTTCATCCAGCTTAGACAAATACTTTTTCAATTTTAACAAAAGAGCTACAATAATATCAGAGCATCTCCATTTACACTGAACATCTACAAAATGCCAACATTAATATATTACATATGAATGAGTCCCCTGTGGAATTTTTACAAGTCCTACTAGTTCATATTATTATGCATGTTGAGGATTTGACGGTGGTCAAGTGGTTAACGCTTCGAACTGACGACCAGGGTGTTTCAAGTTCGAATCCAGTTCGTTCCATAAGATCACTTTTACATAGGATGTTAGCAACTGTCATATGGTCCTTTCCGTAAGTACTCTACATCTTTCTAAAAATAATTCTGACGAGAAAAATATCGGGGGAACCAATGCCAACATTAGACTATTCTGATTCATACGATATGATGATGATGGTTATCTATTTGTAAATAAATATTGTTTTCGTTTGGATTATTTGAACTGCTATCAACTTGAGTGTTATTTTCACAACGTTTCGATGGATGCAACCTTCGACATTCTCCCCGTGTATCTTGTCATACTTTCGAACCCATAGTGTGACAAATAAAATAAAAATTTCGTTCCAAAAGTAAAGCTCCCTATCTTTTAACTAAAAAACTAAAATGTTAAAGACCTACGAAGACGAGAGTTGTACCAACGAGCGACCGTTTACGCTCCAGAATTTATTTTTCTACATAGTTACCATCATTCTCAATGCACATTTGCCAATGCCCATAAATGTCTGGAGATTGCTTTGTCACTCAAATCTCTGTCGCCACTCTGAAATCAACGAACCCATCTCTTAACTCTGCTGACAGCAAATGAATCGGCCCCGAAAACATTTAACAGGCACTGGTGAATGTTGATCAGTTTATTTATTTATTTATTTTTTGCACAGACATATTCATTGACCCATCTCTGCTTCTGATGCACGACCATGACAGGGTTTGGTTTCTTAGAGTGTCACACCGTCAATATCTCCAACAGAGAGATGCAAATTTTAGGCCATGAATGTATAAGTTCAATAATGAATGCAAATTGTAATCCCCTCTGATCTATTCGGGTGGAATAAAAAATAGGAGACTTATTTTTTTTAAAACTTTACTTGTACTAAGTAAACTTCAGTACTAAATGACACTCTTCTGGGGGTTAAAGGTTCAATCTTCAATCTGGGCGACACTAAGAGTGCAACTACGAATTATTTAAGACTTCTACCTTGTCATGGCTGCCGGAACGGAATTATGCTTACACTGTGGATTAAATAAATGATTCCGTTTAAATTTCATGCAGATTCCCAAGTTCGATAGAAAGATTCCTTAGTTGGGCGAGATACATCTGAAGAAGGTCGTAGGTTACATCGGTCCAAATACTCCAAATTATTACTTCTCATCTAAAATTTATGAAACAAAATCAATTTCAATTTCACTGCACATCTCGAGATAATTTGAATTGATGTAAATATGATTTTTTTTTTCTAACCTTTTTAGGGTGAGAGACTATTTTATTGCTAATCGCCCATGACGCACCCACTGGGGAATGCTTCGAGACCTAGTAAGTGATGCTCTTTATTCTTCCCTGTAACTGCTTTCACACAGAAAAGAGGCTGCGAGCCTGTCTCTGATCTGTCGTTATTTTCATGGCAAATGTTCGCCTGTGTTTCACTCTATGCTCCCTACATGCCAAACTTCCACAAAAAAACTTTAAAACTTGTCTAGCTACAACCAATATAAACAATTTACCCCCCACCCTCATCTGTCCCTTAATCTAAATGCGAAGTATATGAAACGAATCTTATTTCCTAGAACTTTCGCCTGTTCCGCTGGCCTGCTTTCAAGCTGACTACAGTACGGTCATCTTCAAGTTTAATGTAAACAAGTTCTTGTTGCGCCACCCGCCTAAAGAATCCATTTTTTCCTCATTTCCACCACTAACTATTAATACGCTCTTGTTCCAGTGACTATCGTACACTCATTAACCCTTATCCTCGAGTGGCTTTCGGGCCTTGATAAGTGGTGACCCCCCCCATGTAAAAGCATAAAAAAATGCTGACTGGGTTGCCCAGACATTTCTTGCAGAAACAGAGCCCTCTTCCTCTAGTGCGCTGCCTGTTTAAATCCCACTTTCCCGATCTTCACGCTGTGAGGAGATAAACGTCGGGTTGGTCTATCTAAAACCAGCTCTTTTTTACCGATTTTCAAGGAGGAATAATGTTTAGGTTGTCATTATATTTAAGTGAGTGCTTTTACTCAGAAATGGTCCCCTTCCCTTAAAATTGGTCATAAATATTCGATAAATAGGCAGATTAAAAACTTAATCCGTACAAGATTTGATCAATTACTGCGAACGATTTCATTCACGATAAGTTTCGAGTTTAAATAGCATCTTATCTTTACCTATTTTTTTCTGTTTTATATATATATATATATATATATATATATATACTAGGTAACTCTGATGACGTCGGCAGGAGGACGTTGGATGGCGATGGAGGAGAATGAATATCTAGCAGATCAACGGTTCTGTGGTTACATTATTCGACTGCAGTTATGCGGATGATCTAAGGACAACAGATAAGTGCAAACAGGCGAGTCAGATGTCAATGCACTGGGGAAAGTAATGGCAACCCAGCCCATGTATTGTGACAAATTTAAAATCGTGTGTTCTCTTCAAAGGAATTGAACCAAGAAGAAGAAGAAGAAGAAGAAGAAGAAGAAGAAGAAGAAGAAGAAGAAGAAGAAGAAGAAGAAGAAGAAGAAGAAGATATACTAGCAAGAAGACCCGTATTTTTTGGTTAAAAGTCATTTGGGGGCACTTCTGCAGTATGCAGACGACGGCTATTGTCAGGAGGCGATAACTCCGATTTCTTCCTGGTCAAATAACGCGGTAAATAAGTAAAAAACAAGATTTTTTTCCGAACAGAAAAATAGTTGAAAACCAAAACATTTATTGTATAAAAATGTATATAATCATAAAAACATTTATTTAAAAGTTTGCATAAGAAAATTTAATTTTAATAAAACAATTTTGTAATAAAAACAACATTGGATTTTTATAAAGTAAAATTGTTTGTTTTTTTTTTGTTTTTTTTTTTTCGAACAAATAATTTAAATGAGATATTTTTTTGAATTATAAGCAACTTTGAAGGGTCAACAACAAATGATTTAAATGTCTTTCGGCCGAGAAGCGCCATCAGGTGACAGTTTAGCGAAATGCGTCAAGAAAAGATGGCCGCCGTGCTTTTGTTGTTTCATGAACACAAAATTAATTTTCTGAATAAAATATTTGTTTTATTATTTGACAATACAAGAAGTGTTTTTTTTTTGTTTCGTAATAACACAAGAAGTGTTAAAAACTAAAGTAATTTTAAAAAATTAATATATGGTTTCGTTTTTCGTGTCTTCCGTTCGGTTTAGTTACATAATCAACCGTATCCACATCTCGGTAGCTTGACTTTTTTCCGAGCAGTGGTCTTGGACATTCCTAAAAAATATACAAATTTATTTTCGTTTGGAGGGGGGGTCTCGTTTTGAAACTATATTTACTTCATTATTTCTTTAATTTTCTATTTTTGAACGATTATCGAGACTTCTAACACGTAATTCTTTCATGTCGGATATTTTTTGTTCACAAGTAGAACTCGACATTACTTGTCATTTTTTTTAACTAAATAAACTCTTTAAAATAAGTTGAATCACTAATAACATACAAAGCAAGGTAGAAAACGAACACTTAGAAAAATCTATTTTATCTTTTAAAAAACAATAGTAAACAAGTCAAAATATTTTTTTTTAATATTATGGGATGAGTATTCTCTTTTAAAAACAATATCTCCTTCAAGAATGGTCATAAAATGTGTTTTATATCGATATTTATTTAATAATGGACCTGTTTTCTTACCTAGGAAAAATGGACGAGTTTTCTGTGGACGATTTTTCCGTCTGCGAGTTTTCTGGGAATGATTTTTTCCGGAGTCGAGTTTTCCGGGGACAAGTTTTACCAAATTTTATATGTCAGTTGTTTTATGCATTTTTTGCGATACATTTTACAAGTTTCCTTTGAAGTTCTCGGTATTCCGCATATTTCGTCACATCTTTTAAATGATCAAAGCCCTTTTGATATGGCATCAATTATGTTTGTGTGGAGAAAAGTGCCGCATATAAAAGGTCAAAAGATCAGTCATATAATATGTGAAACTATGAATATTACGGCGTTTCATATTTATGAATTCCATGATTCCTGACTGACATTTCAAGTTCAAACATCTATATAATTACATACTATAAAAGTAGATATTCTGCTTGACAGTTTTGTTTATTCGGACGCAAATCAAAGCGTGTGATTGGCTGACAAAAAAAAATAGGTTGTTGGTTGGTTGTTTTGTTTTACGGCATATCAACCCTTTTCAGATTATTTAATGCCGAATCTGGTGATTTTGAAGAACGATTTTTTAATATAGTGTATTTGTTTTTTAAGCCGTATTCTATTTAACCCATAGTTGGGACCCTAACAGGTACTATCACTCCGGGTCAAAGTGGACCTGGGAGCAATAAGCAATTAAAGGGTGGCTCCACACTCCCTAAGGCCTGCAAGCTGGAGCCTCACCATCGGATATAGTTTAAGGTCATAGCCAGGACCACAAAAAAAAGGAATAGGTAGAGTACACATTACCAAGGCAGTAGCTTTTTTACAATGTAAATATCTGAGTTATATTCTCAGATAATTCTAAAGAATTTTTAAAAACATTATACATATTTGATAAATTTTATTTAATAAATTAATACGTATTTTATAAATTTAATTTAATAAATTAATAGTATTTTATCAAATGTTTATTTGAAAAAAATTATTTACTTTACATTTATGAATTCATACGTATATTAATTTACAAATTTACCCGTATATTAAATTTATAAATTTATACGTACTTTAATTTTATAAATGTATGCTTATCTAAATTTATTAATGTAACGTATTTAACATTTATAAATTTATATGTATTTAAAATGTATACATTTATACGTATTTTTATTTATACATGCATACATTTTAAAATTTATAAATTTATTAGCATTGCATAAATATCTAAAGTTATCCATATTTTAAGATTTATACATTCGTACATATTTTTAATTTATAAATACACATGCATTTTAAAAGTATACATTTTTACAGGGCTCTACATTGCGAGTGAAACAGTCGCATTTACGAGTAATTTTTCAAAGTGGCGACTAGAAATAATGAAACGCTTATCTTGTGGCAATTGTATTTCTTTCACTAACTAACTTTCAGGTCTCACTACTGAGTGAAAAATATCTTTTCAACTTTGTTCGTTTTATATTAAAAAAAAACATGAAATTATTTAAACAATAAAAGTTTAACAGAACAATATACTCTTTTTGTTTTTCAACGAAGGCTATTTAAACATATCTGAAGAAATTAGAATGTTTATACCTTCAAGTATCAACATAAAACTTGTTGTATATTTAAAATTCCAGTTATTAAAACACACACACACAGAGAAATGTATACGTCGTTAAACTTTATAATTTTATATTATTTCAAATTAATAAATTTGTACGTATTTAAAATTCATAAATTTACACGCATTTTAAATTTATAAACTTATATATTGAATTGATGAATATATTCGTATTTTAAATGAACAAATTTATACATATTTTATATTTATGATTTATAAGTATTTAAAATTTAAATTATTTAAACGTATTAAAATTTATAAATGTACACGTATTTAAATTTATAAATTTACACCTATTTTAAATTTATAATTTTATACGTATTTTAAATTTGTACGTATTTTAAATTTACACATATTTTAAATTTATCAACTCACTCGTATTTTAAATTTATAAATTTATATCTATTTTAAATGTATAAATTTACACGTATTCTAAATTTATAAATTTACACGTATTTAAAATTTATAAATTCATACGTATTTTATAAATTTATAGGAACATAACGAAATGCTATTAACATCATTTTATAAATTTATAGAAATGCTATTAACATCATTTTATAAATTTATAGGAACATAACTAAATGCTATTAACATCATTTTATAAATTTATAGAAACATAACTAAATGCTATTAACATCATTTTATAAATTTATAGAAACATAAATAAATGCTATCAACATCATTTTATAAATTTATAGGAACATAACTAAATGCTATTAACATCATTTTATAAATTCATAGGAACATAACTAAATGCTATTAACATCATTTTATAAATTTATAGGAACATAACCAAATGCTTTTAACATCATGCCATAGATATTCTTAACTAAGAGAACTTTTTAAAAATAATCCATTAAAAAGGTAAAATTGTAAAAAGTATTTGATGTGAATTATTTTTAATTAAAAATATTAATTTGTTTTGCTAAAAAAAAAAAACAATACGCAAATACATCATCGTAGTTACTTACGCTCTCAGGCCATTACTAATCATTGCATTTTCCACGAATTTTTACAGATTTCTTTCTCGGCACTTATCTATAAACGGGAGAAGATAGACAAGGCTGCTTCAAAGAAGCTCACTATCAAACAAGCTTCGAACTCTGTCCCATCGACGCAATGTTGAATTTCTGTGCTAGTTTTACAAGTACATTAGTAGAATGCGCTTATACACACTTGCAGCATTTGTGCCCCCCTCGACTAACCCAACAAGTAGCAAATTTTCAGGCTTTTATTGTAGGGGTCCCCTTATGGCCGAAAGCATTTTACTTTAATATTTTTCTCCACGAACTGTTGTATTTTGTATTTCCTACCCTGCTTCCTCCTTCCTCCACTGTACTAACATTCAAACGTTTAAATGTAATGTGAACAAACATCTCGCTGCTCAACTCCCTACTTAGAGTTTCCCTGTAAATATGATCTCTAATTCACAAGAGTCACTTATGTCTCATTTTCAGAGTAAAATCATTTTTTTACGAGATCAACCGTTCCCGGCCAGCTTACCTAGTCCATGGGCGAATAGAGGATGCCTATAAACGAAAAAGGGAATAAACAAAGGACAAAATGAAAAAGGGATTAAAAAAACTCTGTAAAATAAGTGAAAAAAAAACCCCTAAAATATTTATCTAAGTATTTTTTCTGCCCATATTTCAAAATAATCTCTTCAAATTTTGACAAACTTTAAGCGGTGATAGAGTTATCTCCCTTAGCGACCTCCCTCCTCGTTTACGAAATAGATAAGATGGCGGGATACGATCGATCTTACTAAAATGCGATTTTCCGTTGCAAAAAAAAAAAAAAGAAAAAAAACTACTACTTATGAAGTGAAATGTTCTTTATGAGGACTTAATTCCATAACGGGTACGTACAATATCATAATTTTTCAATATTTTCAATTGATTAAACTTAAAAAAATACACCATTTCAAGGTCAAAAACTAGACAACGATGAGTGTAAAATAGATACCGACTCAGAAAACAGAAATTCTCTACCATTCTAGACACATAGACATGTTGCCCATAGAACGTGAGGACTAAAGAACAAAGAGAGGCGAAAGGCAACAGTTTCGAAGCTGCCAATGTTGTTACGATTCGACCGAGGATTCACACCCGGTTTGAGCGAACACTAACACTGATGCCAAACAATCCTATTGATTGCCGGTTAAATTTTAAAGAAAGTTTTGGCATTTACCAAAGAAATCAGGATGATGAACAGCTGTTGTGAGAATGTCAAATAAATTGTAATGTCAAGAGAAAGACGTGGAAAATACTGAAAATCTGGATACACTTGTTGTCACTCAGATTCTAGGAGAGATCAACTGCTTTAATCAATTTTTTTTTACATGGAGGTCACCACTTTTCAAGGCCCAGAAGCCACTCGTGGATAAGGGTTATTGTGTATACAGTAATGAATAGGATAGTATCATAGTAATAGTTAGTATCGGAGATTTGATAAAGTGTCATTACTTAAGGGGGCGGTTCATCAGGATTTGTTTATGTTGGACTTGAAGATATCCAAGTTGAAGTCAGGAGGGAAACAGGCAAGCGGCAGAGAGTTCCACAGGTGTGCCGTTCTAAGAAAGGCTGATGGTAGACTCGTGTGAAAACTAACTGTGAAATTTAAGAAGATGCAATAAAACAGAATAGAAGGGGAACAACGGTGGGGAAATTACAGCAAATAAATGTTACTAAAGCCCAGATAAATTACCTTCTGGATAAGTTAGTTTTGTATTTTAGCTCATGTTAAAATGATTTCTAGTTTAATACTCAACTAATGTCAAATCTGTTGAGTTAGAATGAAAAAAAATGGCTGACATTGGACGATCACAGCTAATAACTGTCATAAATCGTGCGAAAATGTTCAACAGAATATTTTTATTACTTTTGTTATATAGTTGACCGCGCAGATTAAAGTATCCATTATTTGTCTATCTATCAATTTATCTAATTATCGGTGTATGTATGTATGTATGTATGCATGTATGTATGCATGTATGCATGTATGCATGTATGTATGTATGCATGTATGAGGGTGGCTAGTCTCCCTGAAGGATTAAAAACAAGACCTTCCAAAGGGCGAATGAACTCTTTTTCTGGGTCAACGGCCAACTAGCACAGTGTATATTTGTGTGTGTTTATATGTGTATTGGGGTGGAGAGGGCTCCCGTAAGCCGTGGTGAAGGCAACCTTCCTAGGAGAAGCAAATCTCTGATTTAAAACACAACGCGGGAGACCAGTACCCGCATTAAGCTGGTCTGCAGTTTAATTTGTTGCTGGCTATCTTGCTCTTGCTTGTTGCTGGATCTCAACATTTTGAACCGAGAGAGAGAGACTTAGCTGTCGTACAAAGCTAAGACTCAGTAACATCATCTTTGTATAGATACTCCCTCAGGCATTTGGGCTCATGGATTTTAAATATCTGAGGGAGTGGCACTCGTCTGACAAGACGTTGCAATCATCATTATCATCATGCATGTATGTATGCAAGACTTTCAAATTATTCTTTGTAGAGTCTCTGAACCTCTTCCTATGCTTGTGTTGAGGGCGCTTGCCATTTTCCAGCTCCCTGTAAAAAATTGTTTTGACAGCCTACAATCTTTCATTCGAACTAAGTGGCCCAACCAACACATGTGAGATCTGATTACAAGGGTCTCAACACTAGAGCAACATGCTCTCACAAGGACTTCAGTATCGGGTACTTGTGCTTGCCACTTGATGTTTAAGATACGTCTCAAGCATTTTTCGTGAAATTGTTCAAGCCATGTAATGTGCCTTTAATGCAATGTCCATGTCTCCGATGAATACAACAGTGTGGTTAGCACACAGGTCTTGTAAACGCAGATCTTAGTCTTGTCTGTGATGCCATGATCAGACCACACTCTTCTCCAACCTTCAAAAAGCTACAGATGCCTTCTGAATTCTCCTGTGGATTTCAGTGTCGAGAAAGCCATCCCTGGACAGAGAACTACCAAGGTACACAAATGAATCAGCTACTGCCAGTCTAGAACCACAAACCATGATGTCCGGCTGCACGTATGACTGGCCCGATGCAGGAGTGAACATCACCTTTGTTTTAGACAGACTGATCCTCAGACTAAAGGTAGTGCAGGAGTCAGCAAAGCTATCCATTATATGCTGCATATCAGTCTGGGTGTGACAACAAAAAAAACAGCATTGTCTGCATACAGTAACTCCTTGACCAAGACATGATGCAGCTTGGTTCTGGCATTAAATCTTCTAAGATTAAAAATACGACCTGTGGTTCGAAACTTTAACATGACACCCTTATCGCAATCTTGAAACGCATGAGCAAGTAGAGCAGCAAAATATATAGAGAAAAGAATAGGGACAGGAATATCATCTTGTTTGACACCATTGCCAACTGGGATTTCGTCAGACAATTTTCCGTTAAACGAGAATCGAGCTTTCATGTCCCTGTGCAGTCCCTTGAATATTCTACAAAGGTTGGAGGACACCCTACTTTCTCGAAGATTAACCAGAGAGCATCTCTGTTAACGTTACAAATCGACATCGACGCATGGGAAGAACTTACTCTGCAAAGGCCGAAGTGGCGAAAGCTTGTACGTGGGTCATGTATGC
Organism: Euprymna scolopes; assembly: GCF_053919585.1. NCBI lineage: Eukaryota > Metazoa > Mollusca > Cephalopoda > Sepiida > Sepiolidae > Euprymna > Euprymna scolopes. The sequence goes on along the minus strand of NC_136510.1, from coordinate 20,397,582 downwards.
CGCACCTGACAGGGCCTTAGCTCCTCTGGAGGTTTCTGTCAGGGGTTCCTCACCCTTAGCCTTTGGTTAAAAGAACCTTGGTCCACAAGGTAGTGGAGGTCCAATTATATGGCGCAGGATACGCACCGTTCATCAGAGCCCCATCTGCATGGCAGTGGTCACGACGTACACGTGGGGTTGATTTGTCTAGGAGAGGGCTCCTGTAAGCCGTGGTGAAGGCAACCTCTTTAGAACCCCTGATATAAAACCTGCGGCGACTGCTGCTTCCAATGTTGACTTGCTCTTCCTTTTGGTTCAATGTGGCAGTTGTTTAAAGAGTGGGATTGTCTCAGTGCAAAGTCTTTCCTCACTATAAAAAGCCTTAAGCACAGGCATTATTTGATATGCAATGGAATAAACATTTTACCATCAGTGTGTATCTCGATAACAAAAAGGCTGGCTGTAACCTGAAACGGCAAACGGATATTCAATGAAGACTAATGCAGATATAGGCTTGAATGGCAATAAAGGCTCTAGAACTTCCAGGGTTTGGCCTGGTAGATGTCCAGGTCACCACAGCTTGGACCATGTCATCAGTGGATGTCCTGGACTATAGAAGGTTCAGAGAGGTGACCATCTGGCACATGCTGCTAGTTGCGTTCATGTTTGCGTCTTTTGAGCCAGAGATATATTAAGTAGTGGTAATACTCGAGAACGATTTGCTGCCATTATGTATGTATGTATGTATGTATGTATGTATATATGTATGTATGTATACGTCACAATCACGTTGACACACCGGTTCCTGTCAGATCATCCAAGTTAAGCAACGTTGAGCTTGGCCAATACCATATGGGTGACCATTTGGGAACGCTAGGTGCTGTATGTGCTTTCCGCTTAACTCGGCATTGTTTCAAATCGTCCTGAACCTCCACTTGCCACTGATATTCAACAATGTTAACTCAGGGGAGGTGTGGTTGATAATTGCGCAACTCTTGCCACAAAAATTTAACGCGCAGTGGGTATCCATAGTCTGTCAAGAAGAAAGGAAGCCTTTTTTATGTATGTATGTATGTATGTATGTATGTATGTATGTATGTATGTATGTATGTATGTATGTATGGATGGATGGATGGATGGATGGATGGATGTGTGCATGTATCTATGTATGTATGTATCTATCTAACTGGCGAAGTAAATAGATATGAAGCTATGTTTTGATAATATTATCAAAACATGCCAAGACATGCCAAACACAGTGACCTGGTCAAGTTTGCACGGGAAGGTGTCAGAACAGCTGACCGATAGGACGTGTCGTCTGTCACGTGTTCTGGTTTGTTGAAACAAAGTGTTGAGTTGGATTGAAGACATCAAAGGAAGAAGATGACCTGACAGGGGTTTCCTCACGAGGGCGGAGAAGTCTCAGACGTGAGACGTAGAAGAACTAACCTCAAGCCAAGATCGTCGGTCACTCCTCTGCTATGACGACTACCTGGGAGAAATAAAGAAATATGTATAAAAAAATATATATACAGGGTTTTGGTCTGTCTTGAAACGTCGTTGTTTACACAGAATCCTTCTTCCCAAGATGGCGGAAGATCGTCCAGAAAAACAATAGCAGAACAGGTATGTCGTATGTATATGTGTTTATGTAATTATGACCAACGCCCAGTATCAACACGTAGACGAGACTAACCAAGGGCTGTAAAACAGACTGTTATGTATATATGTAGATAAGAAACATATGGTTCAAATAGTGTAGAACCAACAGGCATCTTATTGACATGCATATACATTCAAACACAACGATTCAAACAAGTATATACACGTCACAAACCCAAATAGGTCACAAAGACAAGTATAAATACATGTACGTTTTAAATAGTAAAATATATACCCTTTTGGGGGTTATACATACATCCCGTCTTTTTGGAACTGTAATCCCACGATATAACACGAGTCTCGTTTTTGTAATTTTATTTTTTTACTTTTGTGCGATTACTGAGACGCAGTGTGATCGTCTAATGTCAGCCATTTCATTTTCTCATTCTCGCTGAGTTTGAAGTCAGAAAATGTTTTAAAATATCTTAAGACAAAAATGAACCTGTGCAAGTAGGTAGAAGAGTAACTGTTCTTGCCTTTATTAACATTTACTTGTTACATATTTGTTACCGTCATCCTATTTTGTTTTGTTTTAGTTAAAAATTTCCCCTCCCTAACTAACCCTAATCCTAACCCTAAGTCTTAGCGTAAATTATTGGATGAGAAACCATTCAGTAAGTCACATTTTGGATGTTGTTCGTCACTTTATCGGCATGCAACACGAAAGAATGGTTTCTTGATTCCTTGTCATCTTTTAATCCCGAGATTCATTTAATTTATTTTCACATGCAATCTTAGCATTATTTCTAAGTACTTCCCACTTGTGGAACACATTGCCACAGGAATGTTTCCTTATTGGCTACAACATGTCTGCTTTAAAGTCTAATGCAAACAAATCCCTGTTTATTCATCCTGTAAATTAATCACAGTTCTAAATCCTTTTCTAATAACGTTACAATTGTTACATTAGCCAAAGGAAAATCCACTGGTATTTACCCTCGAGTGGTTTTTGGTCTTACTAACTGATGAACTATTAATATATAAAATATCTTTGCTTAAATACGTATATATTTTTTGCTCATCTACTTAGAAAAGAACTCTTGCTTGGAGCAATTGCACTCAAATCGACTAAACGATCTAGTGGGAAAATGGCCTCTTTTCTTTCCTGCAGTATCTTTCTCACAGAAGAGACATTGCCAATCTTTCTCTGCTCTATAGTATTTCCATGGTAAGTACTCGAATCAGCTTCAGTCATTGTTCCCCCGTAAAATTTTCTCTGCGAGAATTTGTCTTCTACATTGGATCCAAACGGAACTTCCCTGAACAATTATTCTTTCAAAAACCTTTTCACTTTTGAGACACATTACCCTGCCAATGTTTTCCTACAGACTACAACATGTTCGTATTCAAGTCCAATGTGAACAAATATCTATTCATTTAACCTGCAATTTTATTATAGTTTTCAATACTTTCATAGTACTGTTTCGTCATCCAGCTGAAAAATTTCACTAACCTTTATCCTCGAGTGGCTATTTTCTTTGGTGGGTGGTGAACGATTAGTATTTAAAAATATTGCGAAACTTCATGAATTGTTAAACCAATTATTTAATTTGATTTTGGTCACTTAATTAAAAAAAAATCTTTTAAGACCCAACGTTTTGACCCAATCCAAACACCTCTTTTGTGGGACTTAGATTTTCTCACATTAAAATCCAACCTTCTGTCTAATTCGGTTCTTGCGCAGAATTGCTCCTATATTAAAAAAAAAAGAAAGAAGAACAATCTGTATGATGTACTTACCCATGATGAAACAAAAACATCACATTCCAAACATCACGTAAATTGACCAAGTAATTATGTTTCTAAATAAGAAAATCAAATTTTCTGTGTATACGAGAGTGACTTTCTCACCTGTCATTTTGGAAAAATAAAAAATTATCAAGAAACAACGGTGGATAACTCAACAATAGTTCGTACTTACTAAACTTATGTTGTAATGCCTACAAGTTCCCACTAACGACTCAAAAATAATTTTTTATGAAAATAAAGTAATTTTATTAATTTACATGATTTTGGGAACATGGTATTTTCGTTTCATCACATGTACATACATCGTACAGATATTTCTTTAGTTTTGCTTCTGTTTTTTTTTATGAGGGGGATTCTGGACAAGAACCTCTAATTTTTCCCTGGTGGAAAGGTAAGCAGGTGCTTTTTTAATATGTGGTCTACGAATAGTTTCTATTGTAATATGTAGTCTACTGAATGTTTACATTTTTATATGTGGTCTACCAATTGACCCTAACTCACACTCACTAACTCTAACCCTATCTAACTTTAGCCCTTAACTAACCCTAACTAACTCTAACCTAACTAACTCTAAACTTAACTAACTCTAACCCCAACTAACTCTAAACTTAACTAACCCTAACTAACTCTAAACTTAACTAACCCGAACTAACTCTAACCCTAACTAACTCTAAACTTAACTAACTCTAACCCTAACTCTAACCTAAACTAACTCTAACCCTTACTAACTCCAAACCTAACTCTAACCCTAACTATTTCTAACCCTAACTAACTTTAACCCTAACTATCTCTAATCCTAACAAACTCTAACCTTAACTAACTCTAACCCTACCTATCTCTAATCCTAACTAACTCTAACCCTAACTATCTGTAACCCTAACTAACTCTAATCCCAACTAACTCTAACCCTAACTAATCTAACCCTAACTAATCTAACCCTAACTAACTCTTAGGGTCATATATTGGATTAGAAACCATTCGGTGCGTCGCATTTTGGAAGAGCTCTAACAAAGAAAATAAGAATATACGGCACAATCACGTTGACACATCGATTGTCGTTAGATTACCGAAGTTAAGCAAGGCTGCTGGGCCTATCCAATATCAGATGAGTGACCATTTGGGAATACTTAGTCGCTGTATGAAGACGGAGAGTCAGGTCAGTCCTCTTGCTTTCCGATAGTGGTAGGGTACACACACATTAACAACCATATGAAAAGATTGTGAAGTTTTACCGAACTCCGTTATCTCGACTGCAGTCGCAAAATGATAATGATGATGATGATGTAGGGTCTTGATCAAGAATTCAACACGAACGAATGATTTCTTGCTTTCGTGTCATCCTTTTAATATTACTAATGAAAAAAAAAGTTTAAAAAAAAAGGACACATCGCAGATCTCTCAAGAAAGAGGTTTAAGTCCGTTGAGAGAAAGCGGGAACTGGAAGGGAATGAGGGGCAAACGTAGTCGTTGACTCACGCGAAGAAAGATCGTCAAAATAGTCTGGCGAAAGGGAAAGAGTACTTGCTTTTGGGTGGACGTACTGAAAGGGCCAGCCGTAAAATGGTTTTAGGAAAGGCGGAGGGGCGGGGTATGAAGTTGGAAAAGACGATGTATTGAGAGGGTGCGAAGGTCATCGCGAGGTGAGACAGTGTGAAGGTGGATATAAGGAGGGGGTATGTAAATAAGTTGATTCGAGTAATCGCGTATGAAAGTGGGCTAATGGGATGCTCATTTATATCGAAGGGTTGGAAAGTACGCGGGATCTTAGCGTAGAACACGCGCTCGTAAGATGCTTTGTTATCCAAGACAAAAGATAGCCAGAAATTGTGACCTCGACATTCATATAAACACCAATCGAGTTTTAACATTCCCATTCCTTATTTCCCTCTCCCTCTCTTTCTCCTTCTCCTGCCTCCTTTATATATATATATATATTGTACTTTGGGGTACACTAGGCACCGCCAAAAATGGCCGCAAAATCAAGTTGTTGTTGTTTTTTAAAACTAAATTACATTTATTAAAATCCATTATTTCTGAGTAACTTTTTTTTTTCTAGAAAGATAAAACCCTGAATTTTATCATATAGAAAACAGAATAATGTAAAACTTTTTCTACTATTTTTAATTAAAGTTTAAATGTTAAATTTTCCCAAAAAGTTAACAAGTGACATCTTTTGTCTTGCACAAAAAACGTACTTAAATATTAAAAAAAAAAGGTTTTTGAAATAATTAATTAATTTATTTATTGTCTAACTAAGATTTAGGATGATTTTCTAAGAGAATATGCAAAAATATTATAATATAAGTACCTGAATTTCAAATAATTCCACTTATTCATATAGGTAACTAGATATTTCGCGTCAATGTAGAGTCGAGATCGACTCTGTTTACCTTTGCGTTTTATAAGAAGAAAACTATGGAAGACCAAACAAGCCAAAAAAACTTATTTTTCAGTGACGAAAATTTCAATGTATTATTAAGCTGAGGCTGGCCAGTACCAGATGGGTGACCATTTGTATGAGTTTGGTTTGTAATGTGTATGTGTGTGGGGGCCAGGCTCCCCAAAATGGGGGGGGGGGCAATTTAAAGCAGAATAAAAAAAAATTATTTCAGCGCGTTTGGTCCACCGTAGTCGAAAGGCGGCAAACGTTTTCAAACGGGATCGAAAAAAATGATGCTATTTTTAACACAAAGGGCACAACATTTATCGAATTTTTTTTTTTGTATCGATTATTCAAAGCATGTCCTGTTTAATAATGCTCATGCATTATTCGGCTCGCTAAAAAAAAATTGTTAATTTATTTATCAAAAATTTTAAAATGGCTTTTTTCGTATAAATATTAAAAAAATTTTTTTTTTTTTTTGCTTAACTTAAATTAATTATTTTACTTAAAATATTCACCGAATTTCACACTTCAAAACTCAAAAGCGGGATAATTAAACACAATCGAAGTTCTGATATTCAGACGTCAAAATAAGGTATGCAAACAATTTTTTTTTTTTTTTTTTTTTTTTAAATCTATAAATCTGTCCCTTACAACAACACAATATGTTTTGTTCAGTTTCAGATGATTATTTTAAGCATATTTGTTCCCACTTCAAAACAAGGGGGGGGGTTGTAAGCAAAAAAAAATATATATATAAATATCGTTTATGAAAAATAAGTACACTGTTATAAAGTTCATTCTTCTCCTAATAATCGCTGAAAATTTCGTATTGATCGGATAATTACCTGATTTTTGGTAGATTTTTAAAAAGACGGTCCGTCAAAAAGTACTGACCTACCCCCCCCCCCAGTTTTGGCGGTGCCTAGGGTACACTCACACACACACACATTATATATATATATATATATATATATATATATATATATATATATATATATATATATATATTAGTGTTGGGACGATTAATCAGAATCGGAAGACGAATATAAAAAAATTAGAACTTTTGGGGGTATCAGTATCGGTATCGGAATCGGAAAAATTTGTGCCACCCACAAGTGTATTTTTACATTTAATAAAATATCTGCGCATATAATATGAGTTTTTTGTTGTAATTGGTAAAAATAACAATTGCGTAGTTCAATATTAATAAGTCTATTAAGAATCGGAATCGGTAATTGTATCTGAATCGGGAAAAATAGTAGAACCGTCACAGCGGAGAAATACACTCGGGAAAGCATTTAGAAACATTTAGAAATCTGCCCACTTCTTAGGAACTTCTCCTATCATCAAAATGGTCAACAAAAACACATTATAAATGTTTGAAATTTTAAATATTTGACATTTTAATATTTTACATTTTAAATATTTTACATCCTGAATATTTTGCAATCCTTTTGAAGAGAACGCTTTAAAAACATGAGGACGCCCGAAACGCGTAAAAACTATTTAAAAAAAAAATAGTTTAAAAAATATATTTTTAAAAATTTATTTCCATAATAAAAAAAAATATTTAAATATGAAATAATAAGATAAGTACAAATTATATAAAAACAAAAAAAAAACATAACAATCGTTGGTGACCCCCCCCACTCATAAATTTGAAAACTTTAAAATGTCAGAAATAATGAAAAAAAAAAAATCACTTTATTTACTTTTATTGTTGTTGTAAGTCTTATATATTTCGCTATAAATAGCGTCATCAGGGTAGGAAGTCTGGTACGTAGATTTTTTTCTTCTTCATTTTGGTGTTCAGAAGGAGGCAATGCCTCGGAGTAGAAGAAAAGAGAACGTGTTCTAGGCGAGATCTACAGTCTATGTACTGACTCTAATTTCACATACGATCCATGAAAGTATCGATGGGAGTTTCCTTTCAAGGGCAACAGCTCTCGACATAGTAAGGTTTGGCATGCGGGTTTACTTCACAAAATTTTTAGCTATGGACTACCTGAAAATGTCTTCTCAACCGTCGAACGCTGAAGCTTAAACTGTACAAGGCTGACGTGCTTCAAGGATCCATTATGGGTCAAACTCTCTTCCGTGTCTTCATCAATGGTCTTCCAAATCACTTCCTAAATTCGACAACGCCTCTTTAAGTTTCTCTGCTCAGATCTTGAGCATGTGGTGCAATGGGGTAAAAACTCACTGATTAATTTTAACGCATCTTTTATCTTTTCGCCATAAACGCTCTGACACTCACTCGGTCCCAATTGATATGAATAGATCTTGTTTAAAAGAGAAATTTCTAGGCGTGAACTTTACTCCTGATCTAAAATGAAATACTTACATGAAATCTGTTAGCAAGTTCACCTGGAAAAATGTTCGCGTCATTTTACCGCCTCAGAAGGTATCTCACTCCCAACGCAATTCTCATTCCGTATAAGGACCAGATACGTCCTAAAATGTGATACTGTTGCCATATCTGGACGGGAGCACCCTATCCTGCCATGATAACGTTAAAAACCGGCTTCAAAACCAAGTGATGAAAAAGTGACCTCCTAAAAAAACAAATATATACAGAAAAACTGTTACCAAAAACAAGTTACTTTTTTTTTTACTTAACTGGAACCCACCAAGCAAATGTCATCGTGACATTGATTGGACGGATTTCTGCCAGTACTTTTCCTAATTTTCGATTTTTAAGGGATTATCGAAACTGCACAGATGATCGTTTCATGATAACTATTTTGTTCTCGTTCTAACTTAAACATTCAAGAATAATTGTTGGTCAAAATAAAAAAAAACGCTTTAAAATAAGTTAATACACACACACACACACACACACACACACACACACACACACACAAAAAAAAAAAAAAACGTATGCGGGTAGGTAGAAGCGTAATATATCTTGCTTTTGGTAACATTTATTCTGTTATATATTTGTCTTGTTGTTGTTTTTTTACCACGTTTCCATTTTGTTGTTTACACTGCAAAATGTCTTCTATGAGTTCCAATGCATTCCGGAGTAGTAAAATAAACAGCTTAGGAAACCGCCGGTCCGAATGGATAATCTGCATACAATTGTATGATATTAAAATAAATCGATTATTCGTTGTTGAGTACTTGTGGAAAGCAACCATTTATTAAGTCTCCTGACGGGGACTTCTGGTTTTAATCGACCATCTGTCTGAAACTTTAGTATGCGCATTATCTCGACTATGTAAATTTGAATATATATATATATATATATATATATATATATATATATATATATATATATATATATATAAAGTAATGGCTCCTATTTTTTATTCCGCACAAATAGATCAAAGGGAAATTACAAATTGCACTGTTATAATGACGCAATTTGTGCATTCATAGATTGTAAAATTCATCTATCTGTTGTATATATTGACGGTGTGTAACTCTAAGAAACAATCCCTGACACAACGTGCGCCCGAAGTAAATGTTCTTCAGTGAATTCCACGCAAAATTGCAATGTGAATGATGGTGACTATGTAGAAAAATAAATTCTAGAACAAAAAAGGTTGCTCGTTTTAATGGTACCACTCCTGTCTTTAAATTTTTTTTTTTAATTCAGTCTTCACCCCAAACAAGGCAAGTGCCACTTTGAAATAGGGTGCTACTATCAGGGACTTAATTTTCGGGGGTATTATGAAGGGAGATGAGTAGAAAGATGTTTGTTCACATTACACTTGAACTTCTGCATATCAGTACAGTTGGAAAAGCAGAATCCCGGAAGGGAGTTCCAAAGACTTCTATTGGAGTAAAAGGTTTTCTTACACCTAGGGATCTCTACTGTAAAGGGGTGGGACTTAGTTGCTTGTCGGGTTTGTCGGGGGTAGTCACGTCGAGGAGGTATAAGTGCTTGCAGTTCGTCAGAGCAGCCACCATTAAAGTATTTGTAGAACAGGCAGAGGGATGCAACATTTCGTCGATGGGACAGAGGTTAAAGCTTAGATGATAGTTCAGGACCTATCAGGTTGGCGACTATCTTTTGAACCCTGTCCAGGAGTGAGAGACAAGCAGCAGATGCACCAAATGTGACAGCAATACTCCAAACATGGGCGAATGGTGGCCTTATAGAGGTACAGGATACTTTCAGGCGTTAGTAACTTTCTTACTTCGTAGCTCTTCAACATTTTGAGTAAAATAAATAAATAAAATAAAAAAAATAAGCGGCTTTACTTTTTTACCGACTCCCGTATGGGAGGATTCCAATATTTTTCATGATTTTAATACAATTACCGAATCCTTATTAACTTCCTGGTTCCGATGCAATTACCAATTCCGATTCCGATTTTTCATTTAACTTTGAAGTAGTTATTTTTTTCTCAATTATCGTAAAAATATACAGATATTTTCTCAAGCATTAAAAATACACTTGTGGGCAATGATCTATAGATTTTAGGTTTACTATTAGTTTTAAATTAATAAATATTTATTATTTTATCATTACTAACAGCAGTGGAAGATTTGCTTTAAATAAAATCCAATAAAAAAAAGATACTTTTTTTTCCGATTCCGACACCCGTAAATGTATCAGTTTTTCCGATTCCCGATTTCGATTAATTGTTCCAACAGTAATATCTATTTATATATCTATATATAGTACCGTGGTAAAACACCAGACTACTTATCAGTCGTTAAAGGTTCGATCCTTGGCAATAAAAGTCTAGTAGACCTCGAAACATGCACGTAGTAATTATTAATTAATAATTAATATTTAAATAATAAAAAAAGTTAAAAAAAAAAAACATCCTAAGATTTGGGCGAAGAAAAATGTATACAAAGGGCGAATATCCCCTTTCTTATAATAAGAGAAATCGCTCAGGGAGAGAAATTAAGAAATTAATTGCTAATAAAAAATAAACAAAAATTCAAACAATCTTAGATTTATAAGCGATAAAAATCGTGCATAAAATTGTCTAAGGTCCGGTAAAACGTGGTAAAATACCAGACTACTTATCGAGTCGTTAAAGGTTCGATCCTTGGCAATAAAAGTCTGGCTATACTGATGAAGAGTAGACTCCGAAACATGAATGTATATAGATGACTTACTTTTATGCACGTTGTAATTATTAATTATTATTATTATTAATAATAATAATAATAATAATAATAATAATAATAATAATATATATATATATATATATATATATATATATATATATATGTTTAAAGAAAAAATAGAAAAAAACGAATGAAATTATTAAAAAATCAACGTTTCGTCCTTGTTTCAGAGGACATCTTCAGGATAATTGAAATAAAAATGTGATAAAAGAAAAAGTCATAGATCGTGCGGCGTGCGATCTATAACTTTTTCTTTTATCACATATATATATACTACATTTAATTATGCGCATCTGGGGCATCATCACATTAGTCTAAGGAAATTTATTCCCGACTAGCATTATGGCAAAATGCTCTTTCATATAAGAAATTGCTCGCAGACATCGCCAAAAAAATAAGCAAATAAATGACGTCTTCTTCTCCCTCCCCCATCTCTCTCTGCATATATATATATATTATATATATATATATGCGTGTGTGTGAACACCATTTACACAAGGGAGTTAACTGCATTAGCACAATAACTAATAAGAATTAGCTCCCTTTCATTAATATTTGAGTTAGTTTCTTTCCCCTTTATTATCCTGCTCTCCCAGTGTGCGTGTGTGCGTGTGTGCGCGTATTTTGTGCATAAAAGTATTAACCATCGACCAGCCTTTAGAAAAAAAGCTCTCCACAGTAAAAAAAAAAAAAAAAAAAAAGATAAAGTTTTAAATTATCTATAATAAATAAATTAATTAAATTAGCATAAAGATATGGAAATAAAACCGTACCGATTAGCGAACATCGAAAATGTCTGTAAATGATGCGTGCATATAGTCATAAAAACCAACCATTTCTGCATGACAAACAAATGAAAGCATGATATATGCACCGACAGACAAGACCTCTAAGAGAGAACCAAAGACGCATCTCAACGTTCCTCTGAAAACCGAGACATCGGCTTCGATATCGTCAGATAATCATGATTTGGATGGATCGTGTTTCACTTCGAGATTTCTTTTCCGATTGTATTCATATTGTTGTTGTTATTGTGTGTATGTGTGTGGTTATTATTGTGAATTATAAGGATGCTTTGATTTATTGGTAACTTAATACTTTCTCTTTATCTCATCTCTTCACTCACTATATATCAATCTCTCTCTCTCTCTCTCTCTCTCTCTCTCTATATATATATATATATATATATATATATATATATATATAGATAGATGTTGTTTTGTTTTGGTTTTAGCAATATGTTTTGAATGAATTCAATTATTTACGAAAGTGCATTTTTACCTAAATGCAAGTTGGGAATAATTTTCCTTTTTAACCAATTTGGTATCCCAACATGGTGAGCGGTATATATATATTATTTTTAAAAACGTAATTATCCACCATATATATATATATATATATATATATATATATATATATATATATATATATATATATATATATATATATATATATATATATATATATAACTACTTCATTTACTTACATAAAATTAATATACGAAAGTATAAATTTATGCGTAAACTTTAAGTATTTACTTCAAAAGTGCTCAATACGTAGGTAGACCTTATGCCTGAAGAGTGCCTGAAGAGTTCTAGAGTGGATGAAACGCGGAATATTCGGTATAGCTTAATCGCCATATATATTTTATACCTTACTACATATATATATATATATATATATATATATATATATATATATATATATATATATATATATATGGAGAGAGAGAGAGAGAGAGAAATAAAAAGGAACAAACTGTATTATGTGTTCATCAACGTTTCGTCTTTATTTCGAGACTTCCTCTGGATGAAATAAAGACGAAACGTTGATGAACACATAATACGGTTTGTTCCTTTTTATTTCTCTATTTTGTCGGAATACTATTTCCATTATTTTCATCATATATATATATATATATATATATATATATATATATATATATATATATATATATACGTTTTATTTTTTATTACCGTATCTTTCTGTTAAGTTACATTATTGTTTCAGCTACCCGGCCGTTTTTTTGGCCGTCTATAACTTCCTCAGACTTTTACAGAAATGTTCGTTATTATGGGATCATCCCATAATAACGAACATTTCTGTAAAAACGGCCGGGTAGCTGAAACAATAATGTAATTTAACAGAAAGATACTGTGATAAAAAATAAAACGCATATTTGCTCTACAACAGTATTGAGCACTTTCTTCAGTTTTTATTAATTACCATTTCCACTATATATATATATATATATATATAGAGAGAGAGAGAGAGAGAGAGAGAGAAAGAGTGTGTGTGTGTGTATTTGCGTGTGAGAGAGAGAGAGAGAGAGAGAGAGAGAGAGAGAGAGAGAGATAAATAGATAGATAGATGTTATGTATTTGTTTTTGTTTTTGCGATACGTTTTGAATAAATTCAATTATTTTTGCGAAAGTGCATTTTTACCTAAATGCGAGTTGGGAATAATTTTCCCTTTACAAATTTGGTATCCCCAAATGAGGAGCCGTATATATTTTTTTCAAAATATAATTATCCACTGACACGTGTTTCGCATTTGGGTAAAAATGCACTTTCGTAAAAATTATTGAATTCTTTCAAAACGTATCGCAAAAACAAAACCAAAAACAAAAATAAATAAATAACATCTACGTAGATCGCGGTATATCAAAGAATCGTGCGCAATGGTCCAGTGGTAGGAGTTTAGATTTCTTAACATTGGGTCCCGATTTCGAATCTCGCTAGATTTAACCATTCTGATGAGTCGTAGACGATGAAACACGTGTTAGTGGATAATTATTTTTTATATATATATTTTTTTTTGGGGGGGTGTACCATATTACTTATTCCCAACTCGCATTTAGGTAAAAATGCACTTTCAGATAAATAATTGAATTCATTCAAAACGTATCGTAAAAATAAATGAATAACATCTACGTAAATCGCAATATATCCAAACAGTCGTGCGGGATGATCCAGTGGCAGGAGCTTAGGCTTTTTATTATGGGGTCCCAATTTTGAATCTCGTTAAATTCAGCCACTGATGAGTCTTAGACGACGAAACACATGTCAATGGATAACTATCCTCCCCCCCCCCCACATTAAAAACGACCTTGTGTCTTGGATTGCTCTTGTGGGGAAGCAATTAAATAAAAATATTTGATTCATATAAAAAAATAAATGCACAAGGGAACCAGCGCACGCGCGTATGCGTGTGTTCACTGTTCATGTATCCTAAAACTTTCGCGAGAAATCAGCCGTTAACTTCTCAATATTATTATTTTTTTTTTCGTTTTTTGAATTTTTTTATTATACATCTGTTTTTTATTGTTAATAAAAATAAAACTATCTTTTTTCAACATCAAAGTCAAACGGGGGATTATTTGCTTGTCTGTTGAACCCCCTAGTCGTCGACCCCCCTCCCTTCTATGACGGACGTTACGAACACGTCATTTGTAAGTAATGTGGTCGTTAACGACCATCTGCTAAATAAAAAATAGACTGAAACCTATCTATACACATTTACATATTTATATATACAAGAAAAGTCAACAGCCCCGTTGTCGCCATGTTGAAGTAACAGATACTGGAAATCAAGTCGTTCATTTTGACAGACGACGATTTAATTATAGTTGATAAGGGAGATAACCAAGGGAAGAAAATTTATCAACCAGACTCAGCTCGCATCCATTCATCCAAATAAAACGACCAATCTGTATTTACTTACAGAACAAGTTCTACCTAAACACGAGCCATGTTGGGGATCTCGGTAGTAACAATTTCAATCGTGCTGTGAAGGACTCTAATTTTCTGTATCGTTGTAATCTCAGAGGTTATGTTTTGACCGAGTTTGGATTTGTAGCCAGCCAAGCACCAACGTAGCTTGACTAATCGTTACCAAACCTGATCAAAATATTGATCATTGTCAAACTTAGACCTGATGTAACTTAGATTCTATTCATCGAAGAGATTCACTGTGTGGTCCATATTGTAAGTAATGAGATCTTGTATCGTATCCTTAATCACCATGAAAAAATTCAACCTCAGCAATTAAACAGTTTTTAGTTCATAATGTTTTCGTATGCATAACTTTAGGATGCTTTCTACAATATGGTGAAGTAAGATTCAGAAAATTTTTGACTTATCATTATAATGACACGCGAAAGTTTGCAGTTCTACGACTGTCTTATGATCTTATGTTTAAAACGTTGTTGGACAAAAATTGTATACGAAGCAGCTTTTAACATTACGTATTACGAATTTAAATGAAATTCGTTATTATAATTTTGGCATTAACTTAAAATGCTTGTCAAGTTTTTACTGCTTTGAAAATCAATAAGGATAACACTACCGTTGACTATTGTGAATAAATAAAAAAAGGATCAAGATCAAAGTGTATTATCTGTTCTGATGCTGCATTACACATTTTTGGTCTAATTAATGGAGTAGAAATCCTTCATGACTTATACATTTAAAAAAAAAATTGTTACTATCCAAATCGCCTCTTTTGGGGGAGCTGATTTCCCCACCATTAAAACCGACCTCGTGTCTAACATTGCCGTCGTGGGGAGACAAGTAAACAACAACAACAACAACAACAACAACAACAAAACTAGTTGTTAAATGTGAAGAAAAATATTTCCTCATCAAATATTAGCAGGGAAACCTGATCTTGCCCCGGATTGAATAAGGAATTCCATGTCTTTCTGTGTTTTTTTTTTTTTTACCTATAACACAATATTATTTTACCTATTAATTTTTGTAAATTAACTTCATTAATTAATTTGTAAATTAACTCCGTTGAAGCACATACACGTTTTCCCTCAATAAATATATCTGAAGTTTTAAAGATGCTTCTGTTCCTAAATTTCCCTTAGAAAGGACACGTAGAGATTCGGAAATCGCTTCATTACACGAACGAAATGGATTAAAAAAAATGGCTGGCCTACAAGCAAATGGTCAGTGTAGGTTTTGCCAGTCAGCGATTGAGAGCCGAAGCTACTTAATATCTGGATGTCCAGTCTGTTTGGCAGATGGTCTTTACATAGTCCGCCACAACAGAATATATAAATACGTCCATTGGAAAATCTGTGGAGAGATGCAACTTGACAGATCGTCGGACATCTGGGAACATGAACCACCACCGATAACATCAAACGGAAAAGTGACCGTGTTCTATAACAAAGACATACAGGCGGGCAGATAAAAGACAAAGTCATCAAGCCAGATATTTTAATATGGAACAAGCCCGAAAGAACTGTGCTCATTATCGATGTCACAGTCCCAAATGGCTTTGGCCTTTATAGAGTTAAACGGGAAAAGATAACAAAATATCAGGACCTAACAAAGTATCTAAAAACGACATGGTCTCTGAAAGAAATAAACATTTTACCGGTTGTTAATAGGAGCAATTGGCTTCTTACAGAAGAATCTTCAGAAATACTTATGGGAAGAAATCAGAAGCTCTCAGGAAGAGAGTTGGGTCCAGGATGGACTCCTGAGGGACTCTAGCATATTAATGCTGAAGTCCCTCAGGGGCCCATCCTGGACCCAACTCTTCCTGATCTACATTAATGATTAATTTATTTTTATTTCGGACTATTAGTCTCATCTTTATTAATTGTTGTTTTTAAAAAAAGCAAAAAAAGCAAAAAAAAAAACAACAACAACAACAACTAATAAAGATGAGAATAATAGTCCGAAATAAAAATAAATTAATATATAATGCTCATCTCAAAAAATGAATTCCAATTAAGGAATAATATATATATACATTAATGATCTTCCAAATCGCAACCTTAGACCATTCGTAGACATTTATGATTACGATACTACAATCTATAGTAGCACTTCAAAGATCGTAAACGACCAAGTTCTCTCTGATTCTCTCAACTCTGATCTTGAGCACGTGGTACAATGGGAGAAGAAGTGGCTGGTTAACCAAGCTTCTATCTTTACATCATCAACGCTCTGATGTCCATTTGGCATCAATTGAAATGAACGGCTCTCGTCTTGGGGAGGCTTCATGTTTTGACAAGCGTCTGGGCTTGACCTTTACTCCCAATCTGAAATGGAACGCGTATATCAAATCCATTGCCAAGGTCGCTGGTAAAATGGTGGGATCCTTCTACCGCTTCAGTAGATATCTCACTCCTGATGCAATTCTCTACCTATATAAAAGTCAGGTATGGCCAACGATGGAGTACTGCTAGAAGCAGCTTATCCTGCCTTGACAGAGTTACAAAATAGAGTTCGTATGCCCTTTTCTCTTCCCTTCAACCTCTTTCCCACAGAAGAGACGTTGCGAGCCTGTTTCTGGCTTATCGTTATTTTCATGGCATGTGCTCATCTGAGCTTCAATCTATGCCCCCCCTCCCCAAACTTCACGCAAAACACTCGTCTAGGCAAAACTACTATCAATAATTTCCCGCACTCTTCATCTGTGCCTAAACCTTTACTCCCAATCTGAACTGCACACATGTGAAACTCTCTTTCGATTGCCTGCTTTCGAGCTGACTACAATCTGATTGTCTTCAAGTCCAACGTAAACAAATTCTTGATGAACCGTCCCCCTAAGTAATCCATCTTACAAAGTTATCACTACTTATGTTTACTACGCTATAATCACATTGACTAATGTATACTCATTAGCCCTTATCCTTGAGTGGCCTCGAAGCCTTGATAATGATGATTCCCGTGTAACAAAAAAAAATATATAAAAAATAAACAGCAATCCCGAGAAGACCAAGCTGTAACGAAATACACGTAGCAGCCATAAAGGGAACAGCGTCTATTCTTAAAAGAACTCTTAAATCGTAACGTAATCAAGTGTTAGTTCCAGGAGGAGTTAGCTCCCTTTGATCTCTTAAAACTAATTAAAGTAAAAAAAAGAAGACATTTCCTTTTCTAAAATAAACTTCTAAAAGAAAAGGCAATTAAAATTTTCGTACAAAAAAGTTAACGAAAAAAAAAACAAAAGAAGAAGCCATTTACAAGGTCCGCACTTATAAAGCAAATAAAGTTCTTGCACCGACATAAAAGAATGATTGTTTAACAACCGGGTAGGTACAAGTAAACTTTTACAAAGTATTTCAAACTAATGGAATAAGCACATAATTACGAGGAATTTTCGTGAAGCCTATTAGAGGATCATCATCCAGGAAAAACTTTCTAGCAAAAATAAAAATTCTTTTAGTAAAAAAAGAAATTCTCTAGCAAAAAAGTTCTCTAACAAAATAAAATTCTCGAGCAAAAAAGAAATTCTCGAGCAAAAAAATTCTCTAGCCGCCCCCCAAATTTCTCTACCAAAAAAAGAAATTCTCTAGCAAAAAAATTCTCAAGCAAAAAAAAAAATTCTCTAGCAAAAGAAAAAAGAAATTCTCTAGCAAAAAAAATTCTCAAGCAAAAAAAAAAGAAATTCTCTAGCAAAAAAAAAATTCTTTAGCAAAAAAAAAAAAAAATTCTCTACCAAAAAAATATTCTCTGGCAAAAAAGAAATTCTCTAGAGAAAAAATTCTCTAGCAAAAATAATTCTCTAGCAAAAAAAAAAATTTCTCTAGCAAAAAAAAAAAAAAAAAAGAATTATCTCAAGAATGCAAATCCTTTAATTATATTTTTATTTTTTATTCTTTGTTAAGTTACGGGAATTGAATTATTGTTTTCTCCGATGAACAAGAAAGTCACTTTTCGACGAACAGAATTAATATTTGTTCCCTATAATGAAAAGTGGTTGAAATATTAAAAATATTGAGCTATTTAATATATATCTAATATATACACGCCTATACGTATATCTGCTGTGTCCATATTTTCAAACGCCAGCGGAACTAAAAGTCGCAGAGTGGCGCTAGGAGCCCCAAAGGATTGGATTTTTAAGGGGACGTTCTTTTATGGGTCTTTAGCCGGTTAAAATAGGTTTTAACGGATCAAAAATGGGCCCAAATTGAAAAACTCGTTATACATTTTGTATATTCATCTTAGTCCATTTTTCATTTTTCATTTTTAATCAGTCCAAATGTATGTCACATTGGTACAGTGGTAACGTCACTAGCTTTAAATGGTTCAGTTTCGAGTCTAGCTGATGGCACCCAAATACTCTTTTTAAAAAATTTTGAAATCACGACTCTATATATTATAATAATATATTACAATCAGCAACTTGGCCTTCGGGACAAGATCAAAGTGTAGCATCTGTTCTTCAGATGCTGCACTTCTATTTCTTGTTCTCTTTCGGTGGAGGAGAAATCCTTCACGACTGAGACAAATTTTATTTTTGTACCTTTTCTCCACGTTAAAAAACGACCCTGGTGTCTAACTCTGTCCCGTGGGGAGGCATAGTAAATAGGTATAATAATATATAAGAAATCTGGGCAAATTAAAATATCTTATTTAAGCGTATTTTTATGACCGCACTCTTTATTTTCCCGACCACGTGGTGTCCTTTTTTATTTTTTACTTCTCGCGCAAGTTCGCGCACACTTCTTAATTTGTATATGTGCTTTTATTTCGGCTACTGCTGCTAATATCATCGCACGCCAGCTATCTGACAGCTCCCGCTCATATTTTCCCTTGCGCCCATACGCGCTCTGTTGCCGGACAAGTAATCATGAACTTTTCTGACCAATTTTATCAGAAAAATAATATCCAGTAGCTTAAAGAGTTTTTTTTTTAAGATTATGACATGCTGAACATATTGGCGGTAAAATCAATTTAGTATTGCGTGTGAAGTAGGAAGAAGACGCCTTTCAAATTAGTAAATTAATGAACACATAATTCTTTTCTGTAGATGGACTTTCTCTATGCCTGTTGATATAAAACATGGAACCGAGACTCGTACAGTAGAAGCGAAAAGAACCAAAGTCTTTTAGCAATTTATATAAAATAATTTAAGAGGTGAATGTAGTTTACTTGAAGCATTGTCAAGTGTTAATTAAATGTAATATGTAGAAGGCAGTACAGTGCAAAGCTAACGGAAAGACACAAACTGAAGCATATGAATATATACAACTACAAATACATTTGTATATATTTTATATTTCATACATATATTTTATTTATATTTGTACCGTAATCACCTGCGTCAGATGGTCTGATGGAATATCCGTATTGTACAATATTTCGAGAAAGATCTCTTCGTCAAATTGTATTTGATTTCTGAAAACACTAACAGTCTCGCAGCGATAACTGTTAGTGTTTACAGAAGCACGTTCAAACACATATCTAACGAAGAGATATTTCTCGAAATATTATGGAATACATATATACACATGCATTTATAATTGTATTAATAGTTACGCCTGAAAGTATCCTGTACTTCTATAAGACCACCATTCGTCCCTGTATGGAGTACTGTTGTCACATTTGGGCTGGCACATCTGCTACTTGTCTCTCACTCTCTGACAGTGTTCAAAAGACAGTCAACAACCTGATAGGTCCTGAACTGTCACCTAGGCTTGAGCCTCTGTCCCATCGACGAAATGTTGCATCCCTCTGCCTGTTCTACAAGTACTTCAATGGTGAATGCTCTGACGAACTACAAGCACTTGTTCCCCCTCGACATGAACACCTCCGACAAACCCGAAAAGCAACTAAATCCCACGCCTTCACAGTAGAGATCCCTAGGTTTAAGAAAGCCTACTCCGATAGTGTCCAGAACTACTAAACTTTGGAACTCGATTCCGGGATTCTGCTTTCCCAACTATACTGACATGCAGAAGTTCAAGTGTAATGTGAACATACATCTTGCCACTCATCTCCCTTCATAATTCCCTTGCAACTTATGTCGCCGATAGTAGCCTCCTACTTCAAAGTGGCACTGTGGCTTATTTGGGGTGAAAATTTGAATAAAAAAAAAATAAAACTAATCTTCATCTGCTTTAGTTTGTGTTTTTCCGTTACACTTCTGCACTGTACTACCTTGTACATATTATATTTAACCATGAAATAATTTATTTAAAGCAATTAAAATATTTAAACCCAATTGTTTCAAATTAATTTTATAAAACTTACTAAAAAACTTTACTTTTTTCGTTCCATCTTAATCAGTTTCAGTTCCAAGTTGTTCTTTTTTATATCAACTGAGAGAGGGAGGAAGAGATTTGACGTGGCCGCTCAGGTGTAGGGACCCATCACGTTGTAGCGCCGTCGCAAATAACATAAAAAAGGAAAGAAATTGTTCCAGGTTTGAGGAAAAGTCCTTCATTACTCCGTCTCTGGCCACGCGTGACTTTACATCTCAGCTGTTACGCCATCCACGTTTCTCTAACGTGATCCTCGTATATCCTTTGAATACTGCTCCGTTCTCTGACGTGCTCCCGGGTCTGCGCACACGTTCTTCTTATTTATATTCTTTTTTTTCTCCTTCCTTGCTGTGACGTCATTTCGCACACAACTCGGTCATTTGCCTGTAGCTCCCATACGCGCGTCCGCGCTCTAGAGATAAAGGGAGAGATAAAGATAGAGAGAGAAAGAAAAAGATAGAGAGATAGAGAGATATATATATAGAAAGATATAGATAGATAGAGAGAGAGAGGGAGGCAGAAATATAGAGATAGATAGATAGATAAATAGATAGATAGAGAGAGAGAGAGGGGGGGGAAGGAAAGGAGATTTATGATTACTATCTTTGATTAAGTCTGTGTCTGGATGAAATATCGAATCTAATCATGTGTTAATTCGTTTTTTTGTTAAAATTACTTTGATTTGTTTCGTCTGTCTTAACACTCGGGGGTCGTATTTCGAATCATTGACAACATGGCCGCATAAATGTGACGTCACTCAGGAAATGCAAAATGCGACATTCGGAAACATGAAAGGAAATACGATTTACTAGTTGACTTGCATCTTATAAGTTTTTGCGTTTTATAAACATTGTTACATGTAAAAAAAGTAGTCGCAATTTCTTTCTTTTTAAAGTTAAAATTTATTAAAAAAAATAGGATTTCTTACAAATGAAATAGAGTCTCTTACGAATTATTTATTAAAATGGAATAATTCCCCCTTTTTTAATATATATATATATATATATATATATATATATATATATATATATATATATATATATATATATATATATATACTCGTATTAAATAAATGAAAGAATATCTTAATGAAACTATTAAAGCAATCTTTTTAAAATTCGGAAAAAAATGTCGAGAAAAGAAAAGACCCCAAACGTATCGATTTTCTCATCTTTTCGCGTCGTTGACGTCAAAAACTATTAAAAAAATATTTCGTTTCATGTTTCCGGATGTTGCATTTTGTATTTCCCAAGTGACATCAACTTTTAGCGACAATTTCGTCAATGTTTCGAAATACGACCTACGAATATCAAGATTGCTATTTTTCTTCGCTTTTAGATATTTCTATATTTTTTTTCCAGTTTCTTTTTCTCATTCCAATTTTTGCTACGTATATAACCGTGACAGAATATCTTTATCTAAATATATCTCACTTTTTTGTTTTATTTTACTTCAGTCGAAGTTCTCAGAAATCAAGGGGCCCACAACCTGGGGCTAACACTTGAACTCTATATGAGATACATAGATATTCGAATGTTCCATTACAGTTCTTTATCTCTCAAGCACTGAGTTAGTAAAGAAATTGAGAACATAATTTTCCTCTCCCCAATTAACCATTTTTATACGTTTCATTTTGGTCTCTTGGTCTTACTGGGTTCCAGGACAGGAATTTATCTAGTCTGGTGGAGTATCCAGCTTCATGCTATTACTTGAGGTAACATTACTTGTAGAAGGTGCACCATTCCTCGTAAAAGCTAATGTGGGTTAGCCACAGTGAGGAGATCTTATTTGGGCAGCAAATAATATGTGATTTTGAATATTTGGTCAGGGTTTACTTCTATGAACAAAGTATCCTCATGCCAGATGTTCTGACAAACCCCTGTACAGAGAGACCTTAGACACTTGAGGACAGTGTCTAGTAAGCATTCAAGTTCTCCCCATGTGTGTGTCTGTACATGTGTATGCAGGCGAGGTTCACTTTAGCCGGATTGAACTGGCTTCCTTCAAAGGAGGAAGCGTCAAGGGAATAGTAAATTCATAAGCGTTGTCCAGTCATATCTAGATCTCAGTTCAGGGTAATGATGACGTCACTTTTTTTCAGTTATTTCAGAAATGTGTTGATGTCAATCCTACATACAGCGCCTGCTATTCCCAAATGGTCACCCACTTTGTACTGACTAGGCTCTATGTTCCTTAACTTTGGTGATCTTACGAGAACCGATGTGTAAGCATGATTATGCCGCATATATGTGTGTGAATGTGTGTTTCATTATATTTGTTTTCTCGCAAACATGTATATAAGGGTGGGATCCACCCGTAAGTGATCAGATTCCGGTAGAGACGTTGCTTAATAAAGGACAAGGCGTCGTAAAAAGGAACTAGGCGGAAGCATGTCTGATGGAGAAACAAGGTCCGCCTAATTATAATTTCTTAAAAGTTTCACACTTATCAGCGAGGAGGGAAGGAGGGCAATTACTTAACAAAGCAATGAAAGAAAACCTCCCCTGGATGCAGGCGAAGTGCAGGGAAGAGGAAGGGCCAGGAAGGAAACATCACTCCCCCTTTTCATCCCCGCATCCGCCACCGCCTCGTCATCCCCTCCCCCACTTAACCGCATCTATAAATTTTGCACGTAAGACGACAGCTAAAAACTGAACTTGATAACGCAAGTGGAGGTTTTCGAGTTCTGTGTCGGTCACAAAGGGAAGCGTATCTGCCCCGGGGTGAGATAACGCTTCAAATCGTGATAACCTTTTGAGGTGGCGATGTCAGAAATGAAAACGGAAAAGAAGAAAGAACGAACATTTAAAACTCCTTAACTGTGGGCACCACTTATGACATGTTTGTCATTGTTCATCGTGAGTGTCCTTCTTTCTTTCTTTTCTTTTTTTTTTTTGACAATTTTAAAACTTAATTCATTTTCATACGATTACGCCATTTTTTTAGAACGAATTATTATTATTATTATTATTATTATTATTATTATTATTATTATTATTATTATTATTTTTATTGACATTTCAATCCAAACGAAGCACAGGGCGACTTATTCGTAAGAGGCTACTATTTGGAACCAGATTTGCAGGGATACTATTTAGGGAGTTGGGCAGCGAGATGTCTGTTCACATTACACTTGAATTTCTGCATGTCAGAACAGCCAGGAAAACAGGGGTCCGGGAGGGAATTCCAAAGTGTAGCAGTCCTAGGGAAAAAGCTATTCGAGTAAAACGCTTTACAGCATTTAGGGATCTCTATAGTGTAGGGGTGAGATTTTGCTGCTTGTCGGGTTTGGTAAGGATATTGTCGTCGAGAGGGTACTAATGCTCGAAACTTGTCAAAGCACTTGCCATTGAAATACTTGTAAAACAGGCACAAGGATACCACGCTTCGGCGATGGGACAGAGGTTGGGGTTTAGTAGTTAGTTGAAGGCCTGTTAGGTTGGCGACTCTTTCTTGAACCCTGTCCAAGAGCGAGAAACTAGTGGCAAATGCATCAAACGAGATGTGGCAACAATACTTTATGCGTGGGTGAACCGTGAACTTGTAGAGATACAGTATACTCTCAGGTGTTAGTAGGTTTTTAGCACGGTAGAGAGAGCTTAATTTCCTCGCAGCTGCCTCAGCATCTGCCTCAATATATTTGTTCCAATTATTGTTGCCTGTGAATGTTTACCCTAAGAGTTTGAAGGGAATACTTTCAGGCAGTATATCAGGTTTCTTGTAATTATTAAAGCTATTAAGCTTAGTCTGTTCTTTCTTTTTGACGCCACTATATATATATATATTTTAATTATTATAGTAAAAAAAATAATTATATATATATATATATATATATATATATATATATATATTGTCATTGTTCATCGTGAGTGTCCTTCTTTCTTTCTTTCTTTTTTTTTTTGACAACTTTAAAACTTAATTTATTTTCATACGATTACGCCATGAAAACACCTCATCTCAAAAATACAATTACTATATATATATATATATATATATATATATATATATATAGTCAACCAAATACAGTACTGTTTCGCAGCTCGTCAGTGCGGCTAGACAGGCAACTGCCTCAAACCAGATCGAAATCAGACCGCCCAAATGACAGTCAAGGCTTCTCACCATTACGCTATACGGCTGATGCTAAGTGGGTAATGAATTAACAATGTTTTGACATCTTCCACAGCAAGAACTGTGACACTGGAGTCGGAAAGTGGGATTGAAACAGCCAGTGCTTAAGAGAACGAGTCCTTTAACTCTGCAAAAGCTGCCTTTGCTACCCGTCGATATTCTCGGGTGATTCGCAATAAACTAAACCCTTCTCAACGAGGGAAAGCAAAGCAATCCATTGATTTTGATAGGGGTGAGGATAAAATCTCTAACCGAACCCTAACCCCTTATTTTGTCCTTTAGTCCTCACATTCCATGAGCAATCTTTTTAAACAGGAGGAAAATTGCTGTTTTCTATGTTAGAAATATATATATATATATATATATATATATATAGTAATTGTCTGTATTTTTGAGATGAGGTGTTTTTATTGATTGAGATTGTCGGACTGACTTCCTCATCTTGTTTGTTATTGTCACAACGTTTCGGCCGTTTTGCCTTCCGGCCTTCATCAGATGTTTTGTATCGAACTGGGGAACCGTTTGTTAGGAGTCTCGAACCCAATCCTTTATTATTATTACGGGGGTACCGTGTCCGGACTCCAGCTAGGCTCTGGGACATAGTTGCTAATTCTCTGTTTTTCACTGCCTTCGTTCCGGATTGAACTTAGCACCTTTGGGTAACTGTAAACTTTGATACAACGTCTAGGACCACTCGGCCATATGTCACTAGGACACTTATCTGTATTTTACCATAGAGTGGTATTTTTTAGGCTTCTTGCGTGGGGCGGTTACATGCCTTGTCTAGAGCGATTTCCATAAGTAAGGTTTGATAGCAATGAAAGAAATGACTAATGTTTGATTACTTCAGAAGACGGCTCGGCGAATATTTATTGGCATTTGAATGGAAAGGTGGAATCTGCATGGGAGCAATTCCAAAGTAAGATGTTCCGCAGGGGAATAGCTCATATAAAGAAACCTTATTTATAGAAGTTGTTTTGAAATCTGCTTATTACATTGCCCTAAGCTCTAACCTCAAACTCTAACCTTTAACCTTTAGATAACCTTAAGCCTAACCCTAGCAAACTCTTACCATATTACCCGCACAGGAAGATGTAATGCAGTCGAAGGTAGTCACATAAATACAGAACAAATACTACACTATTAAATGAGGAGGTAATGCCTTGGAAGACGAAATCCTGACGAACGAACATACATTAGACTGGCCCCCTTTCAAGAAAGTTGAGGGTGGTATCACGACAATAGAACTAACAAATTCTATAGGAACAAGGCCGATAGCCATTAGTCGCGTGCTCTCGTGTAAGGAATGAATGCGTGAATGTAGGATTGACATGAAATTCTTAAAGATAAACTAAAATGGCCGAAAAATGAGCCGAAATGACTTAAATAAATAAAAAGTAAATGATTAGAATGACTTTAATGAACTTAAGGATGAATTGAATGACCTTAAGAATGACTTGAATGCTTTAAAATTAACTGGAATCTTTAAAATACAAATTAAATAATCTGGAGAATGACTTGAATGGCTTTGCGACTGACTGGTTGTAAAGTGGGTGATCATTTTACATTAAATTAATACAGAAAGGTGATCCCCCACTTTATATCACAAAGTTGCAAACACAAGTACAGCATGTAGTAAGAACAGATACTACACTCCGATCTTGGCCTAAAGGCCATGAAAAGGGTATTTATTTGCTCCCCACCGAGCAAATTAGGCACAAGGCCGATTTTTAATGTGAGGAGTGACGGGGAAATGGGGATCAACTCCCTGGAGAGTAGGGGAGCTGGATAGTGACAATTGGTATGAAGGGTTGCCCCTACATTGACCAAGGTCTGTCACCACATATGGTCTTTGCTTGCAGTATCTGCCGGAATTGATACTACACTTTGATCTTGGCCAAAATGCCAAGAAAAGGGTATATATTTGCTCCCCCACAGAGCAAATTAGGCACAAGGCCGATTTTTAATGTGAGGAGTGAAGGGGAAATGGGGACCAAATCCCCGAGGAGTAGGGAGCTGGATAGTGACAATTTGTATGAAGGGTGTATTTATTTGCTTCCCCACTGAGCAAATGTGGATAGAGAGGGAGGGGGAGGGAAAGGGGGACCAGCGCCCGATGGGTGGGAAATGGGAGCTGGATAGTGACAATTGGTATGAAGGGTTGCCCCTACATTGACCAAGGTCTTATATATGGGGTTGGTATTTATTTACTCCCCCACTGATCAAATTAGACACATGCCGATTTTTAATGTGAAGAATGAAGGGGAAATGGGGACCAGCTCCCCGGGGAGTAGGGGAGCTGGATAGTGACAATTTGTATGAAGGGTTGCCCCTACATTAATCAAGGTCTTATATGTGAGTTTACCTCCACATATAATCTTTGCTCGGAGTCTCTGCCGGAACAGATACTACACTTTGATCCCGGCGAAGGCCAAGAAAAGGGTATTTATTTCCCCCCCCCCCACCAAGCCAATTAGGCACAAGGCCGATTTTTAATGTGAGGAGTGAAGGAGAAATGGGGACCAACTCCCCGGGGAGTAGGGGAGCGGGATAGTGACAATTGGTATGAAGGGTTGCCCCTACATTTACCAAGGTCTATCACCACATATGGTCTTTGCTTGCAGTATCTGTTCCGGCAGATACTACACTTTGAGATATTAAATCCTTTATTCATGTTAAAAACACATTAAAAATCAACAATGAACAAAAAACTTAGGCACATGGCCAACTCAAAAGGGGGGGTTATGGGAATCGTTAGTCAGCCTTGTCATTCCAGAACCAAACAAAACTTCTTTCGCCATAATACCGCATTCAACCTTTCTATAATGGGGGACGTCCTACTTAACTCCCAATTTTTAAAACATTTTTTATTGACGAAAAGATAACAATAAAAATGGTACAATAATTCGTTCGTGTCGAGGGCGGGGGAAGAAAAAAAAGGGGGTGATTAGTAGGACCCTCCCAACCCTGTCTAGTTGATAGACTGCCCGTTCCACTAGGTTTGTAAAAGGAACCTCGCTTCTGCGGGTCAGTCTCTAAGTGGGGATACCCTCTAGATGCGGGTGAATGAAGAAAAGAAAATTTTGTGGGTAAGGGATGGGGGTTAGTTTGTATTTCTTTCTCTCCAAGATGGGTAAAATTTAGAGGAAGGGATGAAAACAAAAATTGCAAGTATGGGGGTATCTTGAAGGCTTCCTAATCGGGGAGGGATGGAACACACACTCAGCTAGCTGAGAGGCTACTTGTTTAATTTTACTTTACGGAACTGTGCGTTCCACACCTAGGCGCGGAACACGTATTCAGATTTGGCTACTCTTCGTACACACAGACTTGCTACATGTATCCATCTTCTGTCAAATGCCGCGCGATGCAACCTTCTTCCATCACATCTGATCTTCACCCGTAGTTGGTGTTTAAAGAAAGCGATCAGATCCTGATCAGACAAAGTAAACCCCCCCCCGGCAACCTTGCAGACGTGACATCCAAATCACCATTCTCGCCACAGCCAGAATCGTAACGTAGACCATTTGTCTTTCCCAGTCTCACGGCGGCCTCATGTTGTCCACGACATTGGATAAGGTAATTGGGCAAGGATGGTCAGGATCGATGCGAGCCATGATCTTGTCCAAAAGACCAAGAAAAGCTTAAGCTAAGAACAGCATCTATTAATAACAGACCTTTGATCTTAACCAAAAAGGCCAAGCAGAAAAGTGTTACGGACAGACCGACCGACAGACCGAGCGACCGACCGACGGACCGACTAAAAATATCTCGTTGCTGGCATTAAACAAAAACGTACAAAACTGTAAATATCTTGATTGAAAAGTGATAGGAATTGCAGAGATGAACTAATATTATCAGAATCATTGCTTTCTTTACGTTTTGAATCCCCCGTTCAGTTAGAAAGAAATAATACCTATCCTTAATGAAAGTGCTTACGTGAGGAGTCTAGTGAAACAAGAGTTCAGCAATCCTTAACCGCACTACTCCTGAATTTACATTGCTTGAAATTAATTGTAAAAAGTCCATGACAGCCAGAATAAATACTGGATAAGGAGAGGATTGATGTTATTTCAGATTAATTTTCCTTGTAGGCTAATTGCACAACCAAGGCTTGAAAGTCTTGTCTATCCTGCTATTTAATCGGCCTGCCACTTAAACAAATCTTTGTAGACGGATAAAGTTATCTATATGTACATATATTCATACAAGGCCCACGGAAATGAAGAAATAACTACAATTTCTTCGCTAAATACTTAATACTTCTACCCGGTCATGGCTGGCACAACAGAATGCTACCTCCATGTGTTAAATAAGCGGTTCTGTTCTAAATTCTCTGTTGGATACCGAATTCGACAGAAAGATTCCAGAGTTCGACAAGAGAAAGCTGAAGAAGAGCGGAGGTTGCATCGGTCGAAGCATTGAAAATATAACACTCAAGATGTAGTCTGAATAATCTACATAAATTATACAAAGTCTACAAATGTTAAAGTTGTTGAGTAGTTATGCGTACAAGTTGATCACGTGACTGTTTATATAATTATGAAAGGAATTGTGTTATTTCCAATAATTTCCAGGTATTGAAAATTATTTCTAATATTTTATATACATACTCGTGTCTACGGTGTTTCCTATGAACGGCATTGATGTAGCCTTCAAACACAACGCCTTTTCACACTATGCACAATGTTTTAAGTAAACTACAACATCCTTCTCTTTTATAGAATTGTTTAGAAGCTAAAATGGCTACAGTTCGGAATTTCGTATTTGTTTTCTTAGAACTTAGCTTATTCTCCCCGCGTCGGACCACCCGTTGCGATGGCGACTGCCAGCAAATGGAAACAAATAAATGAGACATGGATGTCTTTTGTTTAGGTCTATGTGATGGCGTTGGCTCCATTTCTTTGCTTGCTCTGGCTAACATCAGAGGAAGTCACCGTCTAAAACACGTTACTGAGTACCAAATATCCGAAAACGAAAATAATGTTTAGGAAATATTTACGCGGAGACGCACCTGGTTTGATTTCGGTTTTGATGGAGTTATGTCGTATTTACGTCGTTAAACTATATCTTCTTGTTTCAGAAATCAGTGCCGGAGATATGTTAAGGAACAAAACTCGGATAAAAATATTTCCTTTATCCGGACTACACTCCAGTACTCGCGACTACCTAATTAGGCTGTCTCAAGAAACTGGTTTCCTGGCCTACAATGTACACGATGGAACGCTAACATTGCCGCCCTAGAAAAATGATATGATTCCATTTCCGTTTGATGGAAACCGGTTTTCTTTTTTTGTTGCAGACCATCTACTAGTTGGTCAGTGGTGCACAAATTCCAAGAGCGATAGAAGCTTTCTATAATATCTGAAGCGACACAATGTTCAACGAGCAAGATCAGAGATACGCCGCTGTGCAACTGATGCTCACTACCGACCCAAGTTATGACAGCAGGACCATTGCCAGCACCTTCAAAATGCAGTGCTGGGTTGACATGAATAACAGGGACCCAGAGTGATGAAAACAGAGTTTTCGGCCATGATTGTGGTCTTTGGTGTGGTTTCAAGTGATATGCCACGTCACATGTTAAAAGTGGGCTTTAAAGTCAACACCAAAGGGTACCCGGATGTGCTAAAGAGTGTCGTGATCACATGGTGCAATCATGTGGATGCTGGCAGACTCTGAGTGTGACTGCAGAACTCAGCGTCGGCCCACAATTCCAAAGAGACCCAGGCCTGGCTTCAGAAAGAGAGCTACGAGTTTGTACCCTCCTCTCACTGCCCCCTTTCTTCTCCCGACATGAACCCGTTAGACTACTTCGTTTGATCATACGTTGAGAACATCACCAACATGACCTCCCACATCACAAAAGCCAGCCTGATCGCTGCTATCCGTAAAGTATTCGCCGAGCTCTGGCCGGCGCTTGTGGAAAAGGCAGACTCCCAGTTCCGAACCTGTATCGAAGTGGTGATTGAATAGATGTCAGCTCTACTACTTAATAAAGGTTCCTGAATTGATTTTTTCAATAAAATTTTTTAAATTAAGCTGTAGTATTGTTTTCTTTAGGGCGACAACTTTATCGTTCTCCCATATAGCAGATGTTATTGTTATCACGTGACATGGCTTTACGATTTTATTTTACTTAATCTAGAAGAATTCGAATTTAAAGTTAGATTTGCGCAATCAAGTTCTGCAAAGCGAAAGCAAAAACAATTTTCCTTTACAAATCAACCAAACCAAACATTATGAATAAATATTTGAAGATATGAAGGACTTGAATCATAAAAACTTTAGATTCGGTATTTCGTCCAGACAGACTTAATCAAGAATAGTAAAATCATGAAAATGATCGGATTTGGCATTAGGTAACCCAAACAGGGTTGATATTAGTGTTGGGACGATTAATTGGAGTCGGAATCGGGAATTAAAAAAATCGGAACGTTTTGGGGTATCGGAAACGGAAAAGAAATGTGCACATTTTCTGATGCCAAAAACGATTCCTTTAATTTTCTTTTTTTTTTATTTGATTTTGTTTAAAACAAAATCTTTCACTGCTTGTACTACCAATAAAATTATAGATATTTATTAATTTTAAACTACCAGTTAAGCTAAATTCTACAGATTACTATCCCCATGTGTGCTTTTACGTTCGAGGAAATATCTGCACACTTAACATGTGTTTTTATGGTAATCGGGGAAACATAACAACTTTATAGTTAAATGTTATGAGATTTATAAAAGAATCGGAATCGGGAATTTAATACGAAATCGAGAATTCTATCGGAATCGTTAAAAATATTGAACTCGTCTCATCACTAGTTATATGCTGTCAAACATGACAGTTGGCCTGCTGGTTAATTAATGTTAACCTTCTTTTTGTTTGTAATATGTGTTTTAATCCTTCAAACGCTACTTTTCCATATTTAAAGGAATTATAAAATAATATCATTAAAATGTTATCAAATATAATTTGATAAAAAAGCATATTTTTTTGCTCGTAAAACTGAATAAACCTTTGATACTAAACATCTTGTAGAGGTTTACGATTCCAAATTATTTCCAGACATTTTCGTGCGAAAAAGATCAGAAAGTTTAGCGTATTTTTATGATTTAGAAGATAAATAAAAACACTCCGTTTTTCAAAGAAGGACTTGATGCCATTGGAAATGCAAACGTTGTCCACGTCACACATGTGTTTCTTGTCAGCAAAGAATCTCTCTTTTTTATACGCGACCTTGAATCTATATTATAACCTGCATCCGTCGGTCGTTTTGAAATAACATTTTCTTTAGTGTCTTGACTTTAAAATATCAAAATTGTTGATCTGTCACATTTTTTTTTTTAAAGTAGCGATGTGTATCCTTGGCGGTTTCAACTGACTTCCTCCAAAGGAGAAAGTCTTTAGGAAATATCAAATTCGCAAATGCTCTTCAGTCGAATGCATATGCTGGTGAAGGTGGTTGACGTTAGGCTTTTGCAGTTTATGCTGGGATATATCAATATAATCCTACATACAGCGCTTGGTACTCTGAAACGATCACCCATCTGATACTGACCAAGCTCAAAGTTACCGGTGTGTCAACGTGAGTATATGATGTATTTCGATTTACTTTGGAAAACATTCTTGCGTTCTTTCTCTGTGTGTGTTGAGCAAAAAAAAATAAATAAATAAAAAATAAATAAATAGTGGTAGTAGGCAAGTAGGCTCGAACCCGTACAGCGAAGGAGGAAAAGAACGTGAAAAAAAACGTGACGTTTTTGCTATAGCACCCATCGCCAAACCGGAAGTGACGAAGGTTGAAAATAAGGCTAGTCAATCGAAAAAAGGGCATGACTTTCGAAAATATTGGCGAAAAAGACGACCCCTCCCCGTAGAAAAGTGCTCAGTTGAGAGTAAAGAAATTATTGCTTTTAGTCAATTTTTTGATATTTGTTGTCCGAGACATCGAGCGCCAAAATGATACTGAGCTCGTGAAAATCCATCGCCTCCGTCGAAAGTTTTAGGTAGACACATAAATATATGCATACGTACATACATACATACATACATACATAAATTTAAACAAACGGGTGAAATCTATATCATAAACTAGTCTGGGTGCCCGGTGTTGCCCGGGTGTTTGGAGGTGTGTGCCGAGCAAAAACAAAAAGTGCTAGTGGGCAGGCAAGCTCGAACCCATACCGTGAAGGCGGAAAAGAACATAAAAAAGTGACATCTTTGCTGCTGTGTCAATTGCAAAACTTGAACTGGTGAAGGTTTAAATTAAGGGTAGCCAATGGAAAAGAGATGATTTTCGAAAATATCGGCGAAAAAAGCGACGCCTCCATGTAGAAAAGTGCCCAGTTGAGGATGAAGAAAATTATATTTTTAGCCAATTTTTCGATATTTGTCATCCGAAGGGTGGATCTGCGTGAAGTTTATCACAATCGTGCTCAAAGAAGATGATAGACTATTTGATCAAGATGGTAATCAAGACTATCCTTCACCCTTCCTATAGTCCACGCCTTGCTCCTTGAGACTTTTCGTTATTCCCTAAGCTCAAGGAAAACATTAGAGGCTGTCGTTATGAGACAATTAAAGAAATGAAAGAGGCTGTGACGAGGGTCATTGGCACACTCACACAAGACGATTCCCATGGGGCTTTCCAGAAGTTGTTGGAACTATGCAACAAGTGCATTGCAGCTGGAGGAGATTACTTTGTAAGGAGCTAGAGTTTCATGTGTGTACTATCAATAAAAGTGCATTTACGAAAAAAGTCTGAAACTTATTTGAGACACCTCGTAGATCTGAAGAAGGTTAGAAGTTATGTCGAAAGGTACGTTAGAATGACAATCGTGGTGAGAACTGTAGTCCGAATAATCCAAATAATGTAAATTATCAATCAACATCTCAAAAATTCTGAAACATAACTAATTATTTATGTTAAAAATAGATAATAACTTCATTTATTTTGCTTGATATAATTCCACGCCTTTGGGACAGTTGGAAGAAGTTTAAAAAACAAAAACAACAAAAAAAAAAAAACATTGTCGAAGTGTTAAGGAATTTATGAAAACACTTCCTTCCGGATATTCCTCAAACCCTTTTTCCTCCATTTCAGATTTCATTAAAACGCGTGGAACTCCCCCCCCCCACCGATTCCTGTAGCCCCTTTTTTGCAACCCAATAACATTTGTCTAATCAATCATTCGAGTTGGTGGGATATGGGGTCTGAAGGGATTACGGTGGGGTTAGTTGGTTCAAAGAGGTCATATGGGGTGACGGTTAGACACTAAATCGTTGACTAATACTCTTTGTAGATCTGTCCTATCGGAGGTGACGAAATTCCCGAAAACATAATTTATGTGGCGTGTGTGTGTCTACCTGCGTGCGTGTGTATGTGTGAGAGAGAGAAAGAGAGAGGGGGAGAGGGAGAGATTAGGATAGTTTATAGAAACGTGATATTTATAAAGATATCAAACCGTCAGAAAGGATATCATTCAGATACGTCCGTTCAGTTTGTACGTTTATCGTTTTATATAATATTTCAAACTAGCATGGAGACCCGCCGTTTCCCAGAATTGAGTGATGATTAACGAAGCTTTCACCCTCCCATATTCTTCCTGTTATCAAAATTGATGAAATCACCCTTTTGCCTTTCGACCCTCTTAAAATGTTTTTCATTACCAATGAGGGTATGACCTCAATGATTCCGACGATCTTACTTATAACGGTTAGGACAATCAACCAATCAGAAGCCTCCAACTTTATTATAAAAATATCGAATTCTGCATTCAATTCTGTTCGTTGTCAACCTCTGTCTTGAAACGACTGAATCGTGATTGCATTGATTCTTCGCCGCCATCTTTGTTGCTAAGAATTACTCAACACTCGAAATCGTGACTGCATTGATTATTCGCCGCCATCTTTGTTACTAAGAACACTCAAAATCGTGACTGCATTGATTCTTCGCCGCCATCTTTGTTACTAAGAATTACTCAACACGTGAAATCGTGACTACATTGATTCTTCGCCGCTATCTTTGTTACTAAGAATTACTAAACACTCGAGATCGTGACTGCATTGATTCGCCGCCGATTTGATATACTACCGCCATCTTTGTTCAAAATAATGTCTCAACACTTAACAGACCCGCAGTAACTTAGTCCACAATACATTGTAATCTACATTGCACTGTGGAGAACCTACTGTGGATTTTATAAAAAAATTGTAAACTTATATGGAACGGCTCATCAAAAACTTGTTTACGTTAGACTTGAAGACAACCATACTGTAGTCAGCTGGAAAGAAGGAAAACGGAAGGCAAATTTTTAGGCGTGAAGTTCTAAGAAAGACGCTTTGTTCATGGAATCTACGTTTAGGTTTAGGCACAGATAAAGAGTGGGGGGAATTATTGATAGTGTTTTCTGCTAGACGGGTGTTTCTTGTGAAAGTTTAGCGAGGGGGACCATAGATTGGAGCCCAGTCGAACACTTGCCATGAAAATTGCGTTAAAGCAGAGACAACCTCGCAAATCTCTTCTGTGAGAAAAATGTTGCAGGGAAGAGAAAGGGACATCCCCTACGAGGCTACGAAATCTATTTTGAATTCTATCAAGGCAGGATAAGACCTTTCTAGAAGCTCCTGCCGAGATGTGGCAACACTACTCCATCCTTGAACATACCTGGCTCTTATATAGATAGAGAATTGCATCAGCAGTGGGATATCTACTGGATCGATAGAAGGATCTCATCATTTTTCCAGTGGCCTTGGCAACGGATTTAATGTATGTATTCCATTTAAAATCAGGAGTAAAGGTCAAGCCCAGAAGCTTGTCAAAACTTGAGGCCTCCCCATAACGAGAGCTATTCATTTCAATTGATACCAGATGTGGATCAGAGCGTTGATGATGTAAAGATAAAAGCTTGGTGTTAGATGTATTAAAAGTAGCAAGCCACCTCTTTCCCCATTGTCCCACGTGCTCAAGATCAGAGGAGAGAGAATCAGAGAGAACTTGGTCGTTTACGGTCTTAGATGTGCTACTATAGATAGTGGTGTCATCAGCATAAATGTCTACGAATGATATAAGGATGTGATTTGAAAGATCATTAATGTAGATCAGAAAGAGAGTTGAGCCCAAGATGGACCTCTGAGAGACTCCAGCATTAATACTGTGAGCTTCTGATTTCTTCCCATCAACTACTACTCTTATGAATCTATCAGAGAGAAATGATTTAATGATTGAGAAGACAATTCCAGCTATACCTTAGCTGTAGATCTTGTGAAGTAAACCTTTATGCCATACTCTATCAAAGGCCTTTGATATGTCAAGAGCAACTGCCCTAGAAAGGTAGCCTCCGTCGAGAGATTCACTAATCCTATGAGATATAACTGTAAGCACATCTACTGTAGATCTAGCAGAACGGAAACCATATTGCGTGTCACTAAGAATGTTATTTTGGCTTAGATGGTTGATTACTTCTCTATTTAACACAGATTCCAGCAACTTACTCATGATGCACAGGAGACTTATTGGCCTGTACTGATTAACTGTGTCAAATATATACTCGAGAGTCAAAACAATGAAAAGAATATGCTGTTGTCATAGCCCCACTCATGACACACAGAAGACTGATTGGTCTGTATTAGGATGCAAACGATTAATCTTCAGTATTTTGAAATACTAAGACAGACTCATAATGTTTTTTAAGGTGTTGTCTCCTTTAGGTATCAATTGAACAGCTTTGCAAGAATGGGTGCTAGTTCCAGTTGCAGCTTTTTTTAGTACTATGACTAGAATATTGTCAAAACTTGTTGCTGACATTAATGTTCTTGATGAGTGTGTCGCCATTACGAACAAATATGTGCTGTTGCTCAGAATATTTTCTATCTTGGGAGGAAATCCGTGCGGTATATGGCCCTGATCGCATAGGGTTGAGTTTGTTGCAATGTTCTTGGTAAAGAGTTTGGCTTTATCAAGTGCTGATGAAATCATCTCAAGCCGTTGCTGATGGCCGGGAAAGGAGACACGCATCTATTTAGGACATTGTTTATTATTTGCCCAACTCATGGGAGCCAAGTTTCTATTCTTCTACGTTGAGCTTGCCACTGAGCATATGAGTCTCTCGCGTCTTCTATAACACTTTTGCAGTAATTGCTGGTAGTTTTAAATGCGACTTTAATTTCGCTACACCAATTACAGATGCGAATTGGTTAGTTACAAACAATGCTATGTAGGTCTGATTTTGAAAATCCGTGCACATCATTTTTTTTTTTTAATTTTTTAGGAAGAGTGCCACTAAATCCGTACACTAAATTCTGTTAATCTACTAAACTAATGAAGTATCATTATAAAAGGCAAATAGTAAAATTATTTTATTATTATTATAATAATAGTAAAATTATATTATTATTATTATTAATACTACTACTACTACTACTACTACTACTACTACTAATAATAATAATAATAATAATAATAATAATAATAATTGTAAATAAACTCCCACCCCAAAATGTCGGCACCAACTGGAACCACACCAAATAGTTTTGAAGGGTCAAGGAGGATTCAAAGACTTAGGAAGAAAGTACTAACCAGACCTCCACTGAATGATGAAATTTGAATCATAATTTGAATAATGTACTAGATATAAAATTTAATAGCATTATTATTGCAGTACTTACTAGGAGTTTTCACACAAGCCATCAAAGATTTCTCTCTGTCAGCAACCTGTGGTGTTTCCTGGAGTTTAGGTGACAAAAAGTCTCCAAGGATTTCCAGTGGTATCGACCCCGTTCGATAATTTTAGCAAATAAATTTGCGTTATCACAATAGCCGTTTAATATTGATGTATCGCGGGCGCCCAGCATTAGATTTCATTGGAATTTGGGTAACAATAAACATCTAGAAGATGTCTGGTAAGTGCTGTGTCTCCTTAGTCTTTTCATCCTCTTTGATCCTCCACGACTATTTGGTGCGGTGCCAGTTGATGCTGACAGTACAATTTTCTGTGATGGAAAGAGAGAAGTTAACTTACTATTATTATTATTATCATTATTATTATTATTACTAGCGGAGCCTGTGGAAATTCCACAGCGGACTCATTCGTATGTTATATATTGATGTCAGCATTCTGTAGATGTTTGGCGTAAATGGAGACGTTCTGATATTATTGTAGCTCTTTTGTTAAAGCTGCAAAAGTATTTATCTAAGCTAGTAGGGATGTTCAGCTTAGCCCGGTTGTAAAGTACGCTTAAATATGATATTTTAATTCCTGCATATTTCGTATATATTATTATAGAGTTAATGTTCTATCGATTTTCATATATTATAACGTTGCTATTTTATATATATATATATATGTGTGTGTGTGTGTGTGTGTTTGTGTGTGTGTGTTTGTGTCGATATGGCTTGGGTGCATCAGCTTGAATCGAAATCGAAACCAAAACTTATGAAAAATATATGTATACAGTCGGTACAAAGCAAAAAGTTGATTTATTTTTATTGCACCAAACCAAAAGCAATAACAAAGTGCTATTATAAGTTATTTTGTAATGATAAATACAAATCTCGCATAAAATAATATATAATTACGCATTCACTAGATAATTGAATAAATGTCATATCTTAGATTCAAAAAGTATGCAACACACAAAAAATAGTATTAATTTTTAGTAATATAGCCTTTACTCGCCATAACAGCTTTCAAACGTTTGGGATATTTATTTAAAAGATCGTTACAAATTTTATCCCACTCTTCTTGTGCCATTAGCTATAAACGAAACCGAAACCGAAACTTCTGAAGAATTCTTGGCAAAATA
Source organism: Euprymna scolopes (assembly GCF_053919585.1). Classification (NCBI taxonomy): domain Eukaryota; kingdom Metazoa; phylum Mollusca; class Cephalopoda; order Sepiida; family Sepiolidae; genus Euprymna; species Euprymna scolopes. The sequence goes on along the minus strand of NC_136510.1, from coordinate 20,358,770 downwards.
TTTTATAAAAAAAGTTAGATGACCTAAGTGTCATCAGCTATAGTCGAAAGCGAAATCAAAATTCATGAAGAATTCTTGGTAAAATTATTCATTACAAGAAATGGAAGTCCATAACAAATAAACGACGGTCACTCGGTTGCAAACGTGACACACAAAATAAATAACGTTATCGTATTAATTTATAGATGATTATTATTGTTGTTGTTATTGTTGTTATTGTTATTTTTGTTTTTTCTTCTTTTTCTTGTCGCTTAATTCATCTTCTCTTTTCGTATTCATTCCTCTAAAGATTCCTAGGTTTTATTTCGCTGTTGTTTCTCACACGTTTTTACAGCGCAAGATGCGCGATCACTTCATCTATGGAAATGGGGCGATAAAAAAAAAAAAAAAAAAAACACACACAAAAAAAACACAAAAAATCGAAGAACTGCTAATAAATGGTCAGCCATGCACGATAACTTTCGTTTTCTTATTATCGCATTTCATTATTTATTCTCGTGGGATATTTTTTGTAACAGATTCCACAAATCTCTCGCTTTTTATCATTTCAAATTATTCTGTAGAAATATTATTCATGGAATCTTTTTTTTTTATCAACTGTAATCATGTTTTCGAGCTTTCTAACTTTATTAGATCTTTTCTACACACACACACACACACACACAGATATATATATATATATATATATATATATATATATATATATATATATATAAATATATATATCCATCCACATTCAGGCAGCTATATGATGATTGCAACGTCTTGTCAGACGAGTTCCACTCCCTCAGACATTTAAAATCCATGAGCCAAAATGCCTGAGGGAGTATCTATACAAAGATGATGTTACAGGGTCTTAGCTTTGTACGACAGCTAAGTCTTTCTCTCTCGGTTCAAAATGTTGAGATCCAGTAACAAGCAAGAGCAAGATAGCCAGCAACAAATTAAACTGCAGACCAGCTTAATGCGGGTAATGGTCTTCTGCTTTATGGTTTTTTAAATCAGAGATTTGCTTCTCCTAGAAAGTCCCCTCCACCCCAATACACATATACACACACACAAATATACACGGTGCTAGTTAGCCGTTGACCCAGAAAAAGAGTTCATTCGCCCTTTGGAAGGTCTTGTTTTTAATCCTTCAGGGAGACTAGCCGCCCTCCTCACCAAACAAGTCTGGTGGGGGAACCAGTTTAGTCGCCGGTGACCCGACCACGAGGCAGGTAGTACTGGGTTACATGGTACCAGTAGCACATGACATGACCTGGCAGATATATATATTTATATACATATATATATATATATACATATATACATATATATATACATATATACATATATATATACATATATACATACATATATATATATATATATATATATATATATATATATATATATATATATATATATATATATATATATATATATATATATATATATATATAAAATATGTCTCGGCAGTAGAGTGAAAACCATATCTTATTTCAGTAGAGTGAAAAGCTTATCTTATTTTTCTTTTATTAATATTATTGGAATTTTTTTCCTCTTTTCCCCCTTGTACACATTTTTGTGAATTATTCCATGGATTTCTGCCTTAGGATTATTTTGGACCATCTTCCAATTACGGGATTTCCTTGGATTTTACTTGTGCAAATGGAAATTCAATTAACTTTCTTGAAGTTATATATTTAGATTTTACCGTCACTGGATTATTTATCTTCCACCAGACTATCCATTCATGTGTAATAACCTTTTTTTTTCTTCACCATATTCCCTCTGTTTCACTTTTTGTTATTAAGTAAGATCTTTGACGTACTTGTTGTTTCATCAAATACTTTTGCATGCAAAATCCGATCCCGCATTTTGCTAATTCCTATCCTCTGATGAGAAGGAAAGTATTTCTTCGAAATATCCACTTATCTATTGTTTCCTTTTCAGATTAAATATGTTTTTAACTCATTTCAAAGTATTTTTAACATGTTTTATTAACTGTTTGCTCGTATATATATATATATATATATACATATATATATATATATATACACACAGTCAGGCAGCTATATATATATATATATATATATATATATATATATATATATATATATATATATATATATATATACACCACATACATGATGAAACGATAAAATTGTTGCCCTAAGGAAAACAACACTATAATTTTATTTAAAAATTTTATTGAACAAAATCAATTCAGATAACTTAATTGTGTAGTTGATCTATTCAATGTAATCGTCTTCAACCTCAATCTCCGCCCCGATACGGGCCCGGAATTGGGACCATGCCTTTCGCACAAGCGTCGGCAGAAGCTCGGTGTGTACACGGCGGATGGCGGCAATCAGGCTGGCTTTGGTGTTGTTATAGGTCATGTTGGTGATTTTCTCGACGAATGACACCACGAAGTAATCCAGCGGGTTCAGGTCGGGAGAAGAAGGGATCCAGTGAGGGAAGAGTACAAAGTCGTAGCACTCCTTTTGAAGCGAAGTCCGTGTTTCTTTATATTTGTGGGCTCGCGCCGAGTCCTGCTGCCACACCCAGGGTCTTCCAGCGGCCACCTTATTGCACTACGATATCACCACACTCTTCAGCATATTCAGGTACACTTTTGTATTGACTTTCAAGCCGATTCGAAAATATATATATATAACTACTTAATTTTTTATCATAAAATTAATATACGAAAGTATAGATTTATGCGTGAACTTTAAGTATTTACGTCTGAAGTGCTCAATACGTAGGTAGAGCTAGTTAGTAAGTTATAAAATATATATGGCGATTAAGCTACACTGAATATTCCGCGTTTCATCCACTCTAGGACTCTTCAGGCTTGCGCCTGAAGAGTCCTAGAGTGGATGAAACGCGGAATATTCAGTGTAGCTTAATCGCCATATATATTTTATAACTTACTAATATATATATATATATATATATATATATATATATATATATATATATATATATATATATATATATATATATATATATATTGATAAGCACTTTCGGACAGCTAGTTACAAGTAATTAGAGACCTCTTAAGGATATATTGCTTATAATAAAGTAATTTCCGTAATTTTCTATAAGCAATATCGTCTGAAGAGATCTCTAGTTACTTGTAACTAGCTTATCGAAACATGTCCATGAATGTGTAGCGACATATACAAGCTTTTATAAAACATATAAAGAGTATATATTGCCCTACTTTGGTATTAAGTACTCTTGGTTTGCTTACCTTTGGAAAATATTACTCTAGAATAATTATATATATATATATATATATATATATATATATATATATATATATATATATACGTAAATTGAATAAAATCACAACCTACATGAATAGAAATTCACTTTTTTTGGCGTTAAGCTCTTACAGCTGTTTCGTGAAAGGATGGACAATTACCTCTCGTCCATAGAACTGTAAATCTTCCATCCAGTCACGTGTTCAAAACGGATTGAAGAACTTGTTGGGAATAGTTGTAAGCGTCTCTGAGGAGTGACTGGATGGAAGATTTGCAGTTCTATGGACGAGAGGTAATTGCCCATCCTTTCACGAAACAGCTGTAAGAGCTTAACGCCAAAAAAAGTGAATTTCTATTCATGTAGGTTGTGATTTTATTCAATTTACGTATATATGCTCTGAAAACTCTCTTGAAAATTCATTGAGCTGAGATTATAATTGAGTTGGTATTATAGACAATTATATTCTAAACTTGCCACAGAATTGAATTGTTGATAAAATAAAATAATATATATATATATATATATATATATATATACTTAATTTACTCACATAAAATTAATATACGAAAGTATAGATTTATGCGTAAACTTTAAGTATTTACTTTAAAATGCTCAATACGTAGGTAGAGCTAGTTAGTAAGTTATAAAATTCATATGGCGATTAAGCTACACTGAATATTCCGCGTTTCATGCACTCTAGGACTTTTCAGGTTTAAGAGTCCTAGAGTGCATGAAACGCGGAATATTCATTGTAGCTTAATCGCCATATATATTTTATCACTTACTATATATATATATATATATATATATATATATATATATATATATATATATATATATATATTCTTAAACTTATTGATTATTGTGGGTGGTACTCCATAATATTTAAAAAAATATATTTTTAACGCTTGTTTAAAAAAAAAAAACTTGATCACGGAGCCAAGACACGAAAAATGAAACCATATATTTATTTGAAAAATACTTTAGTTTTAACACTTCTTGTGTTATTACGAGGGGCGTGCAATAAGTAATGCCCCTGGCCCACTTTCAATTGTCTAATTTAGCTGAAATTTTGCATGTGCAATGATTTATATCTCTACGGGTCATGTGGCAAATTACAGCTCTGAAATAATTGTGTGTGTGTTTTTTTACATGTGTTTTAACTGAGTCAGGTGTGAAATGGAGCCTATTGAATATCGAGCAGTGATCCGGTTTTTGTATTTGAAAGGACGCACACCATGATTAAATGAAAGAAACGTATGGTGATAATACCCCTATGGTGATAATCGAAACCCGGGCCTCTTGCTATATATTAAATATTTAATAGAAATTCTTGTGTGCGGGGCGTTTCCTCAGTTGGTAGAGTGCTTGCCTTGCATGCAAGATGCTCGGGTTTCGAATCCTGAGTTCGGATATGTCTAACAGATGAGGCCAAATGAGGGCGAAACTCGAGTCTTGGACTTCCGGTTCTTTGACTGTCATGGGTCTTGTGGACTGCGACGTTGTTTGGCTGTGGAATTTGTTATATATATATATATATATATATATATATATATATATATATATACTAGCAAAATTACCCGTCGTTGACTGGGTTCAAAAATAGCCTACAGAAAATGGACTCTGATTTATGAAAGTATGATAGGTTAGGAAGAGGAAGGATTGTAAAGAGATAGCTAATTTATTATACCATACCTGTTCACACTGAAACACTTATCACAATATTCTTTGGATCTATGTAAAAAAAAAAACTTGTTAAACTTTGTAACATATTTCCATTCTATAGAGGTCAGGGGCGAACGAAAACCCCATAATTTTATTATACCATATTTCTTCAAACTGAAACATAATTATCAAAGTATATTTACGCAGATAGATATAAAAAGTCGTCTTTATTAAAGTTTGTGCTTATTTCCATTCTATGGAGGCCAGGCGCGAACGCTGATCCTACAATTTTATTATACCATCTGTATTTAAGTTAAAACATACTTATCAAAGTATTATTATGTACATCTATATCAAAAACACTTGTAAACATTTTTTTTTAATTTTTAAATTTTTTATTTCCATACTTTGTGGACCAGGCGCGTACGCAGACCACATCATTATGCCAGATCAAACATACCCATTCCTGTGTCTCGATACATCTTCTATCATTATATGTGATCGGTTTTCTATAATAGTCACCTATATAGTAGCCTATTCGTGACCAGACACACACACAGACGTTCAGCTTTATATATATATATATATATATATATATATATATATATATATATATATATATATATATAGATGAAAAGCTAGATAAAGAATACCGCCTACAAATAATCAATAAGTGTAAGAATATGTATTTATATATACATAAAGATAGATAGATAGATAGATAGATAGATAGATAGATATATAGATGGAGAGAGAGAGAGAGAGGGGGAGACAAAAAGTGAAAGCAAAATAGAAAGAAAGAAAGAAAGAAAGACATGTTAAAGAACAACTGAGAAAAAATTAAAGAAAGAAAGATAGAAGAAAAAAAGGTTTAAATTAAGAAAAAAAAATGAAAAGAGAACGAAAAGAAGAAAGAAAAAAGGAGGCTAATATCTAAAGAATAAAAATATACAAAAATATAAGAATAAATAAACAAAAAAAAGACGACGAAAAAATTGTCGATGTTAGGTGTCCGCTTGATCTTTTCCCCTTGTCAACCGAACATATTAAAAAAAACAGAGACAAATCATCCATCATTAGTTGAGGCCAAAATGCCCGAGGGGGGGAGAAGAACCGGCGAGGAAGGGGTAAATTTGGGCCGGACGGACCATAGCTGACATAAGATTTCAACAGGGTTATTGGTTTGGGAATGGAAGGAATTAAAGAAACGGCTTAATATTCAGCATTTCTATTTATTGAGTCATCAAGAGGACATATAAAGAGAAATATTTAATCAGATCCATACATCAAGATGCTGGGGTGAGAGTTGCTTGGAGGATATATATATATATATATATATATATATATATATATATATATATATATATATATATATATATATATATATATATATATATTAATGGCCTGGCAAGGCCACAGGGGAGACAGTCAATGCAGCAAAACTTCCAGGACACTATATATACAAATGTAGTCAAATTAGGGCATATTTTATTGGTTTGAAAATACAGGTTCATTTTTACCAATTGCCATGAAATTTTAACTATAGTATAGTATAGGCACCGCCAAAACTGGGGGGGGGGGGGGCAGGTAAGTACTTTTTGACGGACCGTCTTTTTAAAAATTTACCAAAAATCAGGTAATTATCCAATCAATACGAAATTTTCAGCGATTATTAAGAGAAGAATGAACTTTATAACAGTGCACTTATTTTTCATGAACAATATATATATATATATATATATATATTTTGCTTACAACCCCCCATTATTTTGAGGGGGTCCCAAATATGCTTAAAATAATGATCTGAAACTGAACAAAACATTATGTTGTTGTAAGGGACGGGATTATAGATTAAAAAACAAAAAAAAACAAAAAACTTGCTTGTATACCTTATTTTGACGTCTGAATATCAGAACTTCGATTGTGTTTGATTATCCCGCTTTTGAGTTTTGAAGTGTGAAATTTAGTGAATATGTTAAGTAAAATAATTAATTTAAGTTAAGCAAAACAAACAAAAAAATTTTTTTAATATTTATACGAAAAAAGCCATTTTGAAATCTTTGATAAATAAATTAACAATTTCTTTTTAGCGAGCCGAATAATGCATGAGCATTATTAAACAGGGCATGCTTTGAATAATCGATACAAAAGAAAATTCGATAAATATTGTGCCCTTTGTTTTAAAAATATCATTAATTTTTCGATCAAGTTTGGAAACGTTTGCCGCCTTTCGACTACGGTGGACCAAACGCGCTGAAATATTTTTTTTTATTCTGCTTTAAATTGCCCCTCTCCACATTTTGGAGAGCCTGGCCCCCACACACATACACATTAAAAACCAAACTCATACAAATTTGTCACCCATCTGGTACTGGCCAGCCTAAGCGTTAATTGAAATTTTCCTCACTGAAAAATAAGTTTTTTTTGGGCTTTTTGGTCTACCGTAGTTTGCTATTTATCAAGCACAAATGTAAACAGTAATCAAATCGACTCGAAGTAACTGGTTGCCTATATGAATAAGTGGAATTATTATAAATCCAGGTACTTATATTATAATATTTTTGCATATTCTCATAGAAAATCACCCTAAACCTTAGTTAGACAAGAAATAAACAAATTAATTCTTTCAAAAACCTTTTTTTTTTAAAAAAACTATTTATATACGTTTTTTGTGCAAAACAAAAAACGCCAATTGTTAACTTTTGGGGAAAATTTAACATTTAAAATTTAATTAAAAATAGTAGAAAATGTTTTACATTATTCTGCTTTCTATATGATAAAATTCAGGGTTTTATCTTTCTGGAAAAAAATGTTACTCAGAAATAATGAATTTTAATAAATCTAATTTCATTTTAAAAAACAACAACAACTTGATTTTTCGGTCATTTTTTGGATGTGCCTAGAATAGTATTATAACCTTCGAAACGACTGCACATTTTCATGTAGTTTCGTCCAATAGAACTAAGGATATGAGCATTTCAATATTCAATTTGGCTACAAGTATAGAAAGAAATTCATCCAATGAGTATCGAAAATTAAAAAAAAATAGCTTTTCTCGCTCACAGATAAAAAATAATTTTTACGTTACACCGATCAAGAGAGATAATAACATTTCAGCAAATCATTTCTTACAAGAAAAAAAAACAGATTTATTATAATCTAGAGATATAATTTAGTGGTAGAACATTCGGCTACAGATTGAATGATCTCCTGTTTAAGCCCGGATGTACTTCACCATTTTATTTTAATTTTTTCTTATTAATGATTTTCATTTACGATAAAAGAAGTGATTCCATTTAAAATCGTTGCAAATCATTTCTTTGTTTGCCTATTTTAAAACTAAACCTTAATCAGAAGTGATTTTTCTAGGGCATTCATCGTTAAGCCCAAATATCAGCTGACGTGATATTGTAAACAAACACAATCGAAATTTGATGAACAACATTATCATCATTTTTTTTTTTTTTTTTTTTTTTTTTGCGATTTAATCCATCGGGCAAATTATTCCTCGCAATATATAATCAAGAGAGGATTGATTCTATAATAACACATACGTAATCTGCATAAATTAAAATATCATATTTAAACGTATTGTACGACCGGACAACACCGGGTTGCCAGCTAATTCCTATTATATCCTATTATAATTGGATTATTTAATCTAATTAACAAGGATTTTGCATCTATATCTAAAAAAAAAAAATTACAAACGTATATATTTAAAAAAAAAAAACCTTTACAAAAGCATCATTCATTCGTTTTGTATAAATCAGGTGATTATTGTTGGCATTCGTTTCCTTAATATCTTTCTAGTTAGAATTCTTTCAAGAACGGCACCGGGGGTTGACGGGAGGAACCACGTGAAAGTTGCCAACATCCGAAGTGGTTTCGAACGTGATGCACTTAGGTTGTCAGTTATTATCCTTAACCAGTAAGCCACCATCTCCTTCGTGTTTGTACAGTTCGACGCGTAGTACCTATTTACTATGCCTCCCCACGGGGCAGAGTTAGACACCAGGGTCGTTTTTTAACGTGGAGAAAAGGTACAAAAATAAAAATTGTCTCAGTCGTGAAGGATTTCTCCTCCACCGAAAGAGAACAAGAAATGGAAGTGCAGCATCTGAAGAACAGATACTACACTTTGATCTTG
>NC_136510.1:20332194-20344694 GCF_053919585.1 Euprymna scolopes | reverse complement strand
GGAGATGGGTATATTTGCCGATGACACCACTCTCTATAACAGATATGAGGGGAAAACAAATGAACACATATCCAAGGAAATGGCAGAAACACTAGAGCATGACCTCCAATTCGTAGTGGAATGGGGACAAAAATGGTTGGTCACATTCAATGCTGCTAAGACTAAGCTTGTTTCTTTCAATAACTACAAGAAACCTTCTCTACCACCAATAGCAATGGCCAAGAACACATTACCTGAAAGTACTTCTTTTAAACTCCTCGGCCTAACGTTTACAGGGAATATGAACTGGAATAGATACATTGAGAGCATTGCCAAGGCTGCTGCAAGGAAGGTTTGCTCCCTCTACCGTGCTAGAAAACTACTTACGCCTGACAGTATCCTATACCTCTATAAGGCAACTATTCGCCCATGTATGGAGTACTGTTGTCACATCTGGGCTGGTGCATCTGCTTCTTGTCTCTCGCTCCTGGACAGGGTTCAAAAGAGAGTTGCCAACCTGATAGGTCCTGAACTGTTATCTAGGCTTCAGTCTCTGTCCCATCGACGAGATGTTGCATCCCTCTGCCTGTTCTACAAATACTTCAATGGTGAATGCTCTGACGAACTGCAAACACTTGTACCTCCCCGACGTAACTACCCCCGACAAACCCGACAAGCTACTAAGTCTCATCCCTTTACAGTAGAGATCCCTAGGTGTAAGAAAGCCTTTTACTCCAATAGTTTCTTCCCCAGAACTGCGGGTCTTTGGAACTCCCTTCCGGGATTCTGCTTTCCCAACTGCAACAATATGCAGAAGTTCAAGTGTAATGCGAACAAACATCTTTCTACTCATCTCCCTTCATAATGACCCCGCTAAATAAGTCCCTGATTGTAGCCCCCTGCTTCAAAGCGGCACTGTGCCTTGTTTGGGGTGAAAATTGAATAATATATATATATATATATATATATATATATATATATATATATATATATATATATATATACATAAATATATATATACATATATATTTATTATAACATACAGAGTTCCTTTTGTATAAGAATATAAATATCTATCTATATTTATATTAGTTGTCTAAGCAAAACTCCCCCAAAGCAGCAAAACTAATGTAGGCAAATTTGGGCATATTTTATTGATTTCAAAATATAAGTTCTTTTTTACCAATGGTCATAAGATTTTTATCATAGAAAAGCTTGGAAATTTTAATGCATTTTCGTACACTAGAACCAAAGATATGAGTATTCAATTTGGCTTCGAGTATAGACATATCAATATATAGATATTCCACCTGTTTTTGTCATTTTATAAGTTTGACATATCGGCGACTATTAATCAGAATTCAACAAATGAAGGCTCGTTGGAAAGCTAATGACCTGACTTGTGCCGTGGGTTTTGTGACAGTTGCCCATAAGGTACCACATTATTGTTTCAAAAAGTGTGTGGGGGGGGTCACTTTTCTGTATTAATTTAACGTAAAATAAACACCTACTTTATTTAGGGTCTACTATTTTTTAGGGGTGGTGTTTATTGTGGTTTGGTAGATCAACACAAAACCTAACTTAAAAAACTTGTTTTCGTTAGGTTTTCGGGTGGGCTGAAAATGAATATCGGATTCAAATTTTCCGTAAACAATTATTCAGCAAAAATATTCGCGCGCTTGCGTATACAACTATAGCCACCAACTATAACATAAAGAATTACATGGTTTAATACATGGAAAAATACTTATTTGCGGAAAATTAAAATGGGATATTCGTTTTTAGCAGACCAAAAACCTGTAGAAAACAAGTTTAATAAGGTAACAGACGCCTCACCAAAAAATAAATAAATAAAAAATGGTAGTTATAAAGTCGGTGTTTATTTTACGTTAAATTAATATAGAAAAGTGATTCCTAATTTTTTAAACTATAATTTCTACATATCTTGGAAACTACAGGTTTTCTATGATTTTAACTGTTATTTTCGTTTTCAGCACTCTCGAAAACCTATAATAGTTGTAACTTTAAAGGATATTTTGAGAGTGGAAAGATACTGCACCTTTACCAATATTTCAATCACGGTCATTTGTTTTCCTAGTTTTTCATATGAATTACAAAATCTAATATATAATCGCCTATATGTCGGTCTGTCTGTCGATCTGTCTGTCGGTCTGTTTGTCTGTTTTCTATATTTACAAACTCTATCTCCTCCGAAACTATAAATCGAAGAGCGGCGATAGGGGCTTCAAATGATTGGATTTTTTTACGGGCCGATCTTTTATGAGTCCGTAGCCGGTTAAAATTGTTTTTAAGGAGTCAAAAATGTGTCAACACTGAAAAAAAAATCATTATACATTTTGTACATTCATCTTAGTTTATTTTTAATTTTTAATCAGTTTATATGCGTGTCATGTTGGTACAGTGGTAACGTCACAAGCTTTGAACGCAGCAGTTTCAATTCTAGCTGATGGCACCTAAATACCTTTCTTTTTTTTTGCTTTTAAAAGAATATAATAATGTATACAAAATCTGGACAAATCAAAACATCATATTTAAGCGTATTTTACGCCCTGGCAATGCCGGTCTCCCCCCCCCCAAGCTGGTATCTGATATTTCCCCCAAACCTCTGGTTTTGATAGAGGGAAGACTGAAACTTGCTGCAATGGTTTGAAATGATCTGAAATAACAGCAAGGAAAGACTATTTTGGAAATAGATTACGCTTATGAAAATCTTCAGCATCTTTATATATATTTTTAAAAATATAATTACTTCATATCTTGAAAAATATTCGTTTCCTGGAATTTTAAATATTATTTTCGTTTTCATCACCCTCGAAAACCTACAGTAGTCGAGATTTTAAAGGGTTTTTTGAGGGTGCAAAGATACAGCACCTTTACCGAAACACTGGTAATTTTGGGAGTTCCAAATCTTAGCGACCATGACATGAAGAAATTATGGTTTCAAAAATGTATAAAGATTAATTGAATACTAGCGATATTATCCTAATCGTACCCTATTTCCAAAAAGACGGGGGATATAACATATGAAAAATATTTGGAATCAAGTCTCCCCTTTGCTGTTCTTTCAGACCATTTGAAACCATAGTAGCAAGTTTTAGTATCTCCTTCATCAAGGCCAGAGGTTTTGGGGAAATATATATATATATATATATATATATATATATATATATATATATATATATATATATATATATATATATATACACAATATACACAATTCTTGATAGCGCTTGTTCCATAGCGCAAAATCATTCATTGACTTATTATAGATATCAATGAATTAATATCGATAAATTCATTGATTGATATAATAATTCAATGATTTTGCGCTACGAAACAGCTGCTGTCAAGAATTGAGCATGTCAACTTACTTAAAATAAATTAACGGGAAGATGGTCAACATGTTAAAATTTTGAATATAGATTTTGTCACACACACACACACACACACACACACACACACACATATATATATATAAGAATTCTGCATTAATTAAAATATAATAATGCTTATTTTACGATCGGGCAACGCCGCGCAGCCTGCTAGTATTACGACCAGGCAACGCCGGGCGGCCTGCTAGCATATATATATATATATATATATATATATATATATATATATATATATATATATATATATATATATATATATACACGTTGCCCGGTCCTAAAATACGCATAAATGTATTTGAGTTAATGCAGAATACTTATTTATTATAAAATGAAAATTTACAGGAAATGAACTGTTAAATGAATGTTTGAGAAATGAACTGTTAAATGAATGTTTAAGAAATGAACTGTTAAATGAATGTTTAAGAAATGAACTGTTAAATGAATGTTTAAGAAATGAACTGTTAAATGAATGTTTAAGAAATGAACTGTTAAATGAATGTTTGAGAAATGAACTGTTAAATGAATGTTTAAGAAATGAACTGTTAAATGAATGTTTGAGAAATGAACTGTTAAATGAATGTTTGAGAAATGAACTGTTAAATGAATGTTTGAGAAATGAACTGTTAAATGAATGTTTGAGAAATGAACGCAACGTTAAATTCTTTTTAAAAAATAAAGTTAAAAAAAAGGAAAGAAACTGAGACACGTGTATGCGTGTATTATGTTTTTCTTCTATACACCTCATTTCTGGTAAGTGAAAAAAATACTCGAGCTGACGAAAAGATAGTGTGTCAAATACAATACCCATTAAACCAGCTAGACACGCTTTTTAAAACTATTTTCAAACCTACTTATTCTTAATATAAGTAATTTGTCATGTGAACGATTCACGCATGCGCATTCATGAAACAGTCGACAGACAGCTAAAAATATGATGACCCCCCCTACGTATCCATTTTTCGATTTTCACGCCTAAGCAGCCCTTTTTCGGATTAAAACTAATATATGAATACCTTATATAGTAAATTTAAAGTCTGTAGACCAAAAATTCGTTGAGTATATAGGTTGAGAAGTGTCCTCAAACGTATTCTCATTTATATATATATATATATATATATATATATATATATATATATATATATATATATATATATATATATATATACTAGCCTGGTTACCCAGCGGTGTGTGTTGAGCAAAAAAAAAAAAAAAAAAAAAGTGGTAGTAGGAAGGCAGGCTCGAACCCGTGACGCGAAAACGGAAAAGAAAGTGAAAGAAAATCTGACGTCTTGCCCCTACTCGATGACGCGACCAGAAGTTCGGAACGTTAAAATTAGGCAAAGTCAATCTAATCCACACGATGACTTGCAAAAATGGCACGCAAAAATTCGACCCCTCTTGACAGTGAAGGAATTAATGTTTTTGGCCAATTTTTCCGTATTTGTCGCTCGAGACGTCGAGATTAAAAATGATATCGATCTCGTGAAAAACCGTCGCCTCTGCCGAAAATTTTAGGCATGCATGCATACATACATACAAACACATACACGCATTTAAACAGACAGGTGAGATTTATATTATAGACTAACCTGGGTGCCCGGCGTTGCCTGGATGTTTGGAGGTGTGTGTTGAGCAAAAAAAAAAAAAAAAACTTTAAGTGGTAGTAGGCAGGCAGGCACTGCGAAGGAGGAAAAGAATGTGAAAAAAGCGACGTCTTTGCTTTTGCACCCATCGCAAACTGGAAGCGACATAGGTTTAAATTAAAGCTAGTCAATCGAAAAGTGATGACTTTCGAAAATATCGGCGAAAAAAGCGACTCCTCCCTGTAGCAAAGTGCCCAGTTAAGGGGGAAGGATTTAATGTTTTTAGTCAATTTTTAGGTATTTGTCGTCCGAAGGGCTTTGCTTCAAAACGATATTGATCTCGTGAAAATCTGTCGCCTCTATCGAAAGTTTTAGGCAGGCATACATACATACATACATACATTTAAAGAGACAGGTGAGATTTATATTATAGAAGATGTGTATATATGTGTGCGCGCGCTCGCTCGCGCGCGCGCGCGTGTGTTTGTATGACTCGCTTAAGAAATAATCACTCATTCACAAGAAAAACAAAGTTGCTACCTTTGTTTAAAAAAATGGTGAAACTCTACACAATGTCTTTGTTTGATGGCAAATAAAGTTATTAAAAGCGTCCGTGTTGTTTAGTTCTTTTATTCCAAGAATTCCGGAGATCCTTTGAAATGTCCGTGTCGTATTCTTTCCAGATTCAGTCAAAAAATAAACATAGACATCAAACATGCCGCAGTCCATCTGGGATCGCCGATCCGAATTCTTGAGGCTCGCCGTCGAAAGAAGAAACCGATAACACAACTTGGTGGGTGGGGCTGCGTTCGGCTGAATTTTGCATAGAACACGAACACGAACACACACACACGAACACACACACACACACACACACACACACACACACACACAAAAAAAAAAAAAAAAAAAGGTCCATTCTTAAGATACGTCCATTCATAAATTACGCCCATTCAATCTGCGTGTGAAAATGGACTTAAGTTTTTTTGTTTTCTTTAATTTTTGAGATGAGGATTGATAATTTGGAATATTTGGATTATTCAAACTACTGTTCTCATTTTTATTGTTATTATCGCAAGGTATCGGCCGATGTAAACGTCGGCCATCTTCACGTGTATCTTGTCGAATTCGTGAATATATGTCAAATCCGTAATGGCGCGTAAAGTAACAAGTAAGGTACTAAGTACATTCAGTTTTCAGTTCCTCTGCTACAAAGAATGTTGGTTTAACATCTTCCCTAATTCTACATGATCAAATGAAAAAAAGATTAATTGGTCGCATAAAAAAAACGACAAAAACATTTTATGTTTCTGAATTTTGGAGATGAGGATCAATAATTTTGCATTATTTTGGTAAAACATTTTTTTATGTTTGCAAGTTATTTACGTCTTCAATATATCGTACTGATGAAATACGGCATTTATCCTTCCCAACCGTGCAACCGACGCATTGGTCGCAATTAATTCTCTCTTTCCTTATCTTCGGTGATATTTTCGCAATATTTCGGCCGGCGTAACCTCAGTCCTACGTACTTAAACTTCTTTCTTATTTAAATCAAGAATCTTTTTTTGGTCGAACTCGGGAATTTCTGGTCATACTCGGGAATTTTTGGTCGAACTCGGGAATCTTTCTTTTTTTTTCGAATTGGAGAATATTTTTTTTTGTCGAACTCCGGAATCTTTTTTTTTTTTCTCGAACTCTGCAAACTTTTTTTTTTATTGAACTCGGGAATCTGCACGAGATTTCAAATAAAACTCTTTACTCAATCCACGTAGATAGCATTGCATTTCAAACGGAAGCGTGGAAGACGATTGAAACCTAAGAACGACAAACCGACAGTCATTTTGACGGACAGATAGAACCTCTAATACGGATGTCTATACAGAATATGATTATGATAATTAGAAACTAAACGTGGCAGACGGGCGAAAATTGCATTACGACGTACGTACAGAGCCTCTTTAGAGATGCATAGACGTACCTAATTTCAAATGAGTCTATTTAATCTATGCGATGAAAATGCTATTTGAAACTGAATCCTGATTGGTCGACTGGCTTACAGACAAGCAAAGCTTTTCAAGTTGATAACACCACACCAACGAATAAAGTGAGGATGTCTCATTGTTGACACAAAACAGGGTAACTATATCAAGTGCAGGTCGAATGATTGTGGAGTGAGGTATTTGTTTTGACATTTCTGGTATTCGTTTATTTTTGAATCAGACTGACATTCAAGAGTACGATTTGGTTTGATTTTGGGATAACTGGTTTGTTTTACGGCGTAACAACCCCTTTCGGTTTATTTCGTGCCAGTTTCGATCATTTCGATAAAAAAAATCACACTTCAAGTTCTTTATATCTTCAAATATTTATTGATGGTGTTTCGTTTAGGTTGGAGTCGCTGAATAACTCAATCTCCTGTTATAGCGGTTCCATCCTCCTTCCCGAATTTGACTACTGTGCACTTTTAAACTCATCCTCGAGTGGCCTATGGGCCTTGATAAGTGGTAATATATATAGTTTCTACAATATGTATATATATATATAACAAAATAGGTTGGTGTCGCTGAATAACACATCCTCCCGTTAAAGTTGTTCCATCCTCTTTCCCAAATTTGACTACTGTGCACTTTTGAACTGTCATCCTCGAGTTGCCTATTGGCCTTGATAAGTGCTAATATAGAGAGAAGAGAAATATAGGTTGAGAATTGTTCATGTTTTATCCCTAGCGTAGGTAATTTACAGCATGTATATGAAATTGTTTTACCTTAGGGAGAAGAGAACAGGTAATATACAACATAAATACCCTATATATATTTTTTTGTTGTTTTACGGCATATCAATCATTTTCGGGTCATTTGATGCTGAATCATATTAGTTTGGCTCAAGTTCTTTATATCTTCAAATATTTATTCATAGTGTTTCTGTGTCGCTGATATCTGCCAGCAGTGAGCTTCTGGCGACGAGCATCCTCAAAGGTAACAATAGCTTTGTGGACATTGGCTTGCCAGTTCGATCGTTCACTATCACATTCCTCCAATTACTTTGGTCCAAGCTCTCACCATTGTATACATCATCAGCTATGTCATTGTAGTGTTTTTATGACCATGGTTTTTAGTTCCATTATGACGTTCTCTGTACAACAAGTGCCTTGGCGAGCATTTGAAAACATAGCCTTTTCTTATAGAGTGGCAGAGCAGAAGCAGTAAGTTATCTGTGTATCTATCTATTTATCTTTTCATCTATCTGTTACGAGAAAGGTCTTTAGATAAGTAAAAATGAGATTAGATAGACCGAGATTCGAACCTCGTAAGCAAGGTTCAGGAATAGGGTCAGAAATGAAATTTTTGCATTGTTCAGTTTTCACATAAAATAGTTTAGATATGTTGTTTGAAAAGGAATTTGATTGTTCAATTCTTTTTATGAAAACTGAATTAAAATAAGGTCTTTTAGAAGAACGAACAGTAGCAAATCTAAATATGTTGAAAAATAAGTTAGGTCGAAAAATAGGTTAGAAAAAATTTATTGTCTGCAAAAGTGGTTTGGAAACGTGCCAAAGTATGTTTAGGCCACGTGAGTTCTCCACGAGGTCCAGCACATTTTGGACATGCGTATGACGTCATGGCAGAAATGAATTCTCAATATAGGAGCTAGAGTCGAAGAAGAGTTGGACAAACGGGAGAGAGAGTTGGAGAGACGAGAGACAGAAGTGATATCGTCAGAGAAGCAAGATCCCCCTTTGGAAGCGAGCGAAAGGTAAGAAGGTTTTAATCATGTAGTCGGCTTTGAATTCCTGGAACCATCATCACTGCAAGCGGCCGAATGTAATAAAAGAACACATCATATTCTGTAACTGTGTCTTCGTGTTGTGTCATTCTTCAACAATTAAAGGAAGTGAAACATCCTTTATATGAACATTGTGTCCACTCATCGTTATAATGAACTTTGTGTATAAACCATCTAAGTAATGTGTCCCCTCTCTATCATAAGTAGTGAATGTCCCCTCCTGTTTTATAAGAAGTGATAATCCTCCTTTCTAAATATATGCTATAAGAATCTACAGAACTGTATAAATGTCTCTCCTTCCCCTCATCAAGATCTACCCCCTCTCTCTCTACGAATGCCCCCTATTGATCATATCTATCTATCTATCTATCTAATTATTTATCTTACTAGAGTTGTGTGGACAAGAGATGTGAAACCATGTTCTGACAGGTTATCAAAACACGTCAAACTGTGACCTAGTCAAGTTTGCATCGGAAGGTATCCAAACAAATGATCGGAAGTTGACATGTCGCATGTCACGTGTTCCAGTTTGCTGAAGCATCGTTAACTTGGATTGAAGACCCCAAGAGGAACAGACGGCTAATATGGGTCTTCCCATAAGGGGGGGAGAAGTCTCAGAATGGAAATATTAAAGACCCACCCCAAGCCAAAATCGTCGATGACTCCTCTGCTAAAAAGACTATCTCTAGAATACGGTCCTAAATGATATTTCAAAGTGAGAAAAATATCAAACAAAAATTTTAATTAAAAAAATATTAACTGGTATTTGTTTAGTGTCATATGTTATTTTATTAATATAAAATAACGTATGACACAAAACAAATACCAGTTAATCTGCGTATAAATGTTAAGTATCTTGTTGCTAAACAATTGGTAAAAATGTTTTCAAAAGAATGACCCAAATATGTTTAAACAACATAAAAGAAGCAAAAAACGTTAAAAAACTAAAAATCAAATAAAATCAATTACAGACTATGAATAGGCAAAAATCCAAACTCTAAATGCACGTTCACAAAAAAAAAAAAATTGTAAACATCATTTGAGCTGCCAAAATAACTGTTTCAACGTGGATAACCAAAACAAATTTAAAGGTCAATAAACACTAACAAACAAAGAATAAAATAAATGTGAAAGGGCTGTATTTGGGGGCTATAGCAATGCCGTTTATGAAAACGGTCTATGCAGTAAAATAAACGAGGATGAAAATATTGAAGGAATTTCAAAATTTTAAATTAGACATATTTATTTCGAACATAACATGTCGTATAAGATGATATGTGTGTGAACTTCTACACAGTTTCGAGAAAAATCTCCTTTTCACAGGAAGATAGGAAGTGTAATTGAAAATTATTGAAATCCCTACAATATTGTCATCGTTATTCATGTCACTACATAGATCCTTCCTATACACTGAATTGCTATTGCCTTCAAACACAGCTCTCTCACAGTTTGAACAATGCTTCTGTAGCGTAATGGTTACATGTCAACACTCGAGACCCACACATTGTATGCAGACGGTCGCAATGAAACAAAAACAAGGAAAGAATTCGACTCACTTTTTTCAATTGAAACAACAGACATTTATTTACATGTACTACCAGAATAACGCACTGTCTATTTGTTTAAAAGTCTTCTCATACTTTAATTTGCTTAACGAGTCTTTGTCGTATCGAACACATGGCACTCTGTCTTTGTCCAGCCATTTTAGGACACGTCCTTCCATGTCACTCGCGGGCTACGTGTGGCCCTCCTCTATTTCCGATTTCCCAGGTCTCAACTACGTCTTGAATATGTTTCGAATACCTCTTTCTCTGAACACGTGTTTTATTTTTATCTCTGCTGTCCCAGCGCGCAGATAGCTTGGTCATTTGCATATGACTGCTGATGTTAATATACGCGCGTCCGCGCTCTGTTACACTTAAAGCAAACTAAAAAATCCTCCTAAGGAAATGAATATTTTCATTATAATTTTATTAATACTAATATTTTATTTTGGAAATGGTATGGATAAGAAAAAAATCCATTTCCGCTTTAGCTACTTAAGTTTGAACAGATTTTCAACAGATGCGACATATTTCAACGTTCGTTGAAAGTAATTCCGTTCATTTTTTATTTATTTATGACACTTTCCGATCCACGAACCAGTGCGTGTGGCTATACAATCCCAAGAGTGGCGGACGAGTAGCACTTTGAAAACGCAAGCTCTTTGAACTTTAGAAAAAAACTGCCCAGTTTGTTGTGAATGAATGAGTAGTTGGATAAAGAAGGGGATATTTAAAGACACAGACACACACAGACCTACACACACACACAGACCCCCCCACACACGTGTACAGCTGGAGGACAGCTACTACACAATACAACACGATGCAGTGCGTAAAATGAACCATCGGTGAAAAGTTGAACATCGAATGCAGTAGCAAGTCCTGAGAAACATTTACCAGAGAAAACAGTCGGAAATAAGTCATGCACCATTCACTATGATTGCAATTCCTATAGCTGCATACCTAGAAAACGGAGCTATTAAACCTGACATAGGTATATGAGACAAGGAGAAAAAAAAGCAACAGAGTTGAGCAGGAAAAGTTGACGAAGGTCGGTGGTACGATATAAAAAGAAATTGGAAACTTAGGAAGATCTTATTCATTCCAGTAATTACAGGCGCAACTGGACTCATGAAAAAGAATTTAAAAAACTACATGGACAAATATACCCGGCGAAACAAGTGCCAGAGAGATGCAAAGAATTGCACTTAAAAGGACGTTTAGAATCTTAAAAAGCTCTTTTGGTTTGTAATGTATGATAGAGCAGGCGAACGTCTGTCATCCGGTAAGATGCCCCATCCCCACCTAAAACAAAATCATGAGAACATTTAAAAAAGAGTGTACATGCAGATTTATCTGACGAGATCGGCAGGATAAGTTTATTGTCCTGTCGATTGAAACAACGTGTAATGATTCAAGCAAAAAAAAAAAATCCCCGAGGTTGAAATAATGAAACACACACACACACACACACACACACACACACACACACACACACACACACACACATATATATATATATGAAATTGGTATATTTAGGCAGCATTTTTTCATTCAAGCAAATATTATTAAATGCAACGGAGACACCATGCTTTATGATTATTTTTTTAATTTTTCGATTTTCCGTATAATCTTCTTTTTTTTACTATTAATCTGCACTACAAAAGTACCCTTCTATGACCCCCCAACGACAACATATATACTCAAATAGACGGAGTGGCAATGAAAGTTAATTCTACATGGCTGATTTGGAGAACAAAATATTTATAAATAATATAAAGCCTCCCCCCCCCATATATGTACGCTGCGTTGACGACATTCTTATTTTAGCTGAAAATAATGAAATGACATACCAACTAGAGTGCCTTTTAAAAAAAACTCAATCTTTAAATTTATAGTAGAGTTGAATAATAATAATACAATTTAATTTCTTGATGTCCTTTTTGACACGTCCAATAATACTTTTAACAGCTCTGTATACAAAAACCAACGAGCATAAACTCCAACTTCCTGAACTTTAAAAGTGAGTGCCTACAAAGATACAAAATAGCCATAATAAAAAATTTATTAAATCGCACTAAAATGATATCATCTACAAAAAAAGAATTACTTATTGAAATAAAAAAAAACATTAAACAATTAATCATCAACAATCATTTTCCTAATTACATTGTTGATGAACAAATAAAACGAAT
>NC_136510.1:20304694-20327194 GCF_053919585.1 Euprymna scolopes | reverse complement strand
AGAGAGAACAATAAGCAATAAGTTATGGCCACCACGTTCCCCGTACTTGTCATCATGTGATTTTTATCTTTAGGGAACTTTAAAACAAAAAGTTTATATAAATAATCCTCACAATATAAACCAACTAAAAAAGAACATTACCAACGCTATCGGGAAATCACCAGGGATCTACAGGCAATATCTGTAAACGTTGTTAAACGTGCCCAGAAATACATAGATGCCAACGGGGAGCACTTGAAGCGTTTTTTTTACAACACTACAGATAATTTAAACAATAAAAGAATGTTTATTCGTCTTACTACATTACCTAATATATTATTTTGTCTGTAAAGTTAAAGTTTTAATTAATACACTTTAGATACGTCTACAAATCTCATTGAGAGATTCTGTCCGTGTGTCTGTCAGGCTTCATTTTAGAATAACATTTTTATCTTATACCATGGACACAAATCAAGGCATCGCTTCATTTAGAACTAGTAAGGAGACCCGAAATTACCGGGGATTTGATGCTGATCAACGACTGTTTCCTACACTCATATGTTTGTTGTCACCGAAATCGGTGAAATCCACCATTTTTCAATCAAATAGGTTGTTTGCTGCTCTAGTTGAGGACCCATAGCAGTGCACTGGGAGGAAGCTTCACATACCTCCCCCGCAATAGCTTAGTCTGCAATATATTGTAATGTACTTTGCACTGTAGAGAAAACTTCTGTTGATTTTATAAAATTATTTTTACATAACATTTAAATTATAAAAGTCAAATGTCATAGTTATAATGTGCTCTTAGCAGAAACATTCATTTCGAACGCGCTCCTGTCACATCAAAGAACGTACTGTTCATTTTATATGCCGGGACCATTAGCTTGTGGGGTAATAAAACTTTGCAAATGTATTGTGATGATAAGCTGTGTAAGGTGTTAACTTTCATTAGAATCGCCTGTTCTTTTTTTTATCGGATTTCTCGATTATTGATCATCGATACTTATCGAAAATATTCTGATAGAAAACCTATCTAAGAACACTGCCAGATACATAAAGTTCCTTTGTAGCCGTTTTCGAGTCCATAGGGCACAAACTTACAGACAAAGTTTCTTTTATATAATTGTAGAGATGAAAAAAAAAAAAAACTTTTATTTTATTTATCTCCCCAGGTTTAACATAAGGTCAGGTATGGGCTTGAGAAAAATTATCTCTCTGGAATAATTCGGATTAGAACTTGGTGCATCTAAGTTTACAGGGAGTGTCGTTAACCACTCAACCACCTCCAATTTTATAACTAATGGCTGACTTGAGAAAGAAAACGAAAAATAATTATCCAAACACAAATATAGAACAAATAAATGTCATCAAAATCAAGATAACTCACTCTTCTACTTAACTGGCTGGGTTTTTAGTGTTTTAACTTATTTTCAAGCGTTTATTGAGTTCGAAAAATAAAAAAAAGTGTCGAGAGTTACGTGAGAAAAAATGGCCGACACGAGAGGGTCACATCATTGGTGTCCGGATAATCACTCCAAAATCGAAAATTAACCAAAATACGGGTAGAGACCCGTCCTATAAATGTCACCGGGATATTTATCGGTTAAGTTTCTACCAGTGATAAATAAACGCTTTAAAATAAGTTAAAGCACTAAATGCTCATCCATCTAGGTAAATGAGTAACTTATTTTGCTTCATTTGTTTGTTATATACTTGGATTTTGACTACATTTTCGTTTTGTTGTCTTTAGTGAAACATAGCCGTAATATCTTTTTGATAGAATGAGTTTAGAGTCTATATTAGCAAAGAGATCTGGCAGTCAATTTCTCCCCCTCATGCTTCCGTAAATATGACCACTTGCTCATAATCAGGCTCTCATATGTTATTTACAACAGGAGAATATATATTGTAGCAGCCAAAATTATACGCACAGCCTTTAATCTGAGTTTCCCGTGACAAGAATCTCAGTAGACAGTAGCAAATCTGCGCACTTTAAAGCCTCTTGTTTTGTATTCTTGTTTGACGTTTGGCTGGCAAATAAACCCTTAACTTAAAGGTGTGAAACACATCATGTTTCTAATTATGAGTTGGCTTTCGCCGATAATAGCCTTTTCTCTCCGCCTCTTTAATAATGACACACTTTCTCTCTCCTCTGTACCTCCAACCTGCCTCCTGTAGTCTATTATCGGTCAGATGTGGACAGGGGATGTTGCTAGGTAGAAAGAACGCATTAAGCTCTCCTTCGGTGAACAAAAACTGGTAATATCATATCTGCCTTCCTCATCACAAACACACTTCCCATGTTCCTTCCCAGAGTTAATGGGAGCCAAGATGTGAGAGTCCATGGGTCCAGACGGACTAGAAAAACAACGACGAAAACAGCAGATGACGGTGATGAGTCATGGTCGCCTACGCAGCCTTTGTCTTAGGAAAACAAATAAATGCATATGTAATGTCGCCATTTTTTTTTTTTTTAAGATGGCGTCCACAAACTGTTTCTATTTATAAACGCTAGTGTTTATAATGTAGACATTGAGTGCTCGGGGCGAGATGCTCAGTCATAATTTAAAAAGAATGACACCCTTTTTTATTTATAAATATACACCTCTTCCATGAATTATAAATATATACACCTCTTTCAAAATTATAAATAATAATAACTAGCGAGACCTGTGAAAAATCCACAGCAGTATCTTTCATATGTAATATATTATTGCTGAGAATTCTGTAAACGTTCAGTGTGAATCGAGACTCGCGATATTATTTATTTATTTTTTCTTACATGGCCGTCACCACTTACTAAGGCCCAGAGGCCACTCGAGGATAAAGGTTAATGGGTATACATTAGTCATTGTGATTTTAGCGTAGTAAACATTAGTGGGAATTTTGTAACTTGGATTACTTAGGGGGATGGTTTAATAAGAACTTGTTTACGTTGGACTTGAAGACAATCAGATTGTAGTCAGCTGGAAAGCAGGCCAACGGAATAGAGTTCCACAGGCGAGCAGTTCTAAGAAAGAAGCCCGTTCATGGAATCTACGTTTAGGTGTAGGCACAGATAAAGAGTGTGGGAAATTGTTGATAGTGTTTCTGGCTGTAGCCCTTTTGCTAAAACTGCAAAAGTATTTATCTAAGTAATCTGATTAATGTAGTGTCACAATATATCCGGTTATTACGGGTTTTCTCCGATATCCTTATAGGAGTTTGTGATATATTTTCATTGTATCGACATTCGGCACGAATGGAAACCCCACGATATCATTATACCATCTTTAGACAGAACATATGCTACTCTTGGGTCTTATCCCGAAGACCAGGAAGGTATATATTTAGTTTCACATACGGGGCTCTAAAAGCGACAATTCTTTAAAATAAATTTTAATCTTGCGTTCTCGGCGTTTAGGAGATCCTATTTATTAAAAAAGAAGAGTATACCGCGATAAAACACTACGAACATTAGATTAGCAGATCTATATACTAATTTAATGTTCGTAGTATATTATTACCTTCTATCCTTTTTAATGAATAGGATCTCCCGATCGAATAATTTATATTTTGAAAACTGTGACACACGTACGTACATACATCTAAGGTCCTCTCGTATTTATATATAGATATGCACCTCTTCCATGAATTATAAATAAATAAATAAATAAATAATAATAATAATAATAATAATAATAATAATAATAATAATAATAATAATAATAATAATAATAACGAGAAGAAGAAGAAAAAGACGAAGAAGAAGAAGAAAAAGAAGGAGGAGGAGGAGGAGGAGAAGAAGAAGTACATATGTTATAATAATTAACAAGAAAGAAAGAAACTGTAAAATTGTAGATTTTGCCGTCCCAGCTGTTTACAGAGTGAAGATCAAAAAGATTGAAAAACGAAACAAATACGTGAAATTTTCCAGAGAACTGAAAGGAATATGAAACATGAAGAAAATGAAGATACTATTAATAATTGTAATAGCACGAGGAAAAAGACCAGGAGAAATCGGAATTAAGAGGAAGATTTAGATTATGCAACAGACGGCAATGCTGAAAATAGCTGAAATTTTAAGGAAGACCCTCGAATGCGGAACCTAATCTGCATGCTAACAGGGCACATAGAAACTGCAACAGAAAGTAAAACAAAAAAATGCGCGGAACACCATATAGAACCTATTAAATTGTAGTACCGGCAACTACTGACACCACAACAAATAATCAAGATGTGTCAAGTTGTTAAAATTGATGATAAAAATAATAATAATAATAATAATAATAATAATAATAATAATAAATGAAGAACACCGAAGCTGCAGATCTACAGGTTCTACACCCCCCATCATGCATCTCTCCATTGTTTCACCAACGTCCCCCCCCACCTCAAAAAAAGTGATATCAAAGAGACGAGAAAGGTTAAGGAGGATGGAAAGACCGTGGAGGAAGCACTGGCCAGACCTCCGCTGGACAAGTGCGAAGAGAACTGGGATCTTGGGGAGGCTTGGTGCCACTCAAATTCCAGGATAAACCAATGGCCACTGCCAGCGAGAAATCAATGGTAAGAGGCTGTTGCGATGATGCAACTTTATTTTCAAATGCTATTGAAGGAGGAGGAGAGAGCTGGACGTCTGGGGAGACTTGTTGTCACTCAGCTTCCAGAGAACACCACAAGTCTCCAATCAGATCGTTTGTTGACTTGTGTGAAAGCTCCATGTGAGCCGATAATAATAATAATGCGACTAATATAATAATAATTATAATAATAATAATAATAATAATAATAATAATAATAATAATAATAATAATAATAATAATGCGACTAATACACATAAGCTACAAATACTAAGCCGACACATAGAAGCTGCAGCAGAAATTTAAAAAAAAAAAAAAAACATAAAGGATAATCACATGGAATCAGGGAAACTGATGATTGTAGAATTGAAAGTTAGTCTCTCTACAACCACAAACTATTGTAGCGTCGGCATCAATCGACACCACGTCAAATTGTCGTGGAGAGTCAAGGAGGATGGAAGGACCGAGGAAAGAAAGCACTAACCAGACAATAATGAAAAAAGAAACGAAATAATAACCGTATAATAAATGAATACCCAAACTAGTTAAAAAAAAGAGCACAAGAAATGTCACGAATGAATGGAGAAAGCGATACACTGGAAAATTGTGCAAACTACTTTATTTCGAACTTTATACTGGAAAATAAAAATAAAAACATAAAATCCTCTGAGAGGTGGGTGTACAAACAAATAAACTCATCCAAGCAAGGAAACAAGACCATTATTAACATGAAAGATTAGATTTTGCCGTCCCAACAGCCCACATCGTTATTATCAAAGAGACAAAAAACAAAAAACAAAAAAACAAAAACGAAACAAATACACGTTACATGTATAATATTGTCGTTTATATAATATAAGGTAAGGAACTGTTCGTTTATAAAATGTTATATGCCACGTTGAAACTGTATCTGTAAACTGTACCTACATGTGCAACGTATGTAAACAGTTATACCCACATCTACAAGGAACATTATGAAACATTAGACAACACGAAGAAACTCATTATATACACATTACGTTATATACCCATACAATCCTTACACACCATATTATTTAATGTATACTTTCTTCTGCCGTTACGTAACACCTGTAGTATGAGTATATAAATAATTGGCAAATAAGAAGATACAGTGTTTCCTCTGAAAGAAAACACTTTTTTCGCTTATGATCAAAGTGTTTTATCTGTTCTGATATTACACTTTAATTTGTTTTGTCTTCGGTCGCTAAACGCAAACTTTAAAACTGAGATAATTTAATTTTTTTTCTTAATCAAGTTTGTCCCATTTTTAGGAGCCGGATTTTTCCTCCATTACAACCAACTTTGTGACTAACTCAACCCTCGCAAGGAGACAAGTAAATACGGACTGACAAACAGAAAAGAAAATACATAAAATACAAGCAATAATAATAGTGACCAACGAACCGACAGGCTGGGTCTCTCAGACATTCTCTGACGCACGTAATGTTAGATACGTCCATAAAACCTAGAAAATGCTACTTCAAACTAAAGAATGACAGACGTGCGTACATCGCCTATTTATAGAGATACGTGGACGCATATAATGAAAAATATTTCTTCCTCGTAGTACGAAAATAAACGTTTATTACAAACGACAGAAACAAAATGGACGAGTATTCTCGACTTTTCCACTGTGTGGTTTTATTAATTGAGAGTCGAGTCTTTTTTTTTTTTTTTTTTGTCTTTTTTCGTTTTTTGCTGTCCATGTCCTCGTGCTGGCGGCCATTTTAAACCGGAGGGCAGGGACAAACACATCCTCTCTGCTTATCTTCATCTGACTGGTTTAAGATGATGAGAAATTGTTATTGTGTCATTCTCGTCGCGACGAAAAGGGTCATGACGTAATTACGTGAAAGGAATGTTCAGATTAAGTGGAATACCGAAAAGAAAAAAAAAATGGACGCAAATAGGAGAGAATAGACATGAAAGAATAACACAGCAAATATTATGTTATTAATTGAATCTTGTTTCCAATGCAACAAGATTAGACGTGAAGCCAGGTTTTTGTCGAGGATCAAGGTGTAGTGTCTGTTCTTGTATTGCAATTCATATCTACTGTCCTCAATAAGTGAAGGAGCGGATCCTTTTAGACTGAGCAATTTTTATTGTTCCAATTCAGAGTACCTTTATTTGTGTAGGTGGGTTTCCCCCAGTTGAACACTGACCTTGTGTTTAACTGCCCTTGTAATGGGAGCGGGGGTTAAGTCCATCGTTGGTTTAAAATGAGCTCCCCAGAGACACTACGAGAGAGTACGAAAATAGTCGACATCACATGGCTGATATTATGAACAAACCCCCATCCTGGTGGAGAGAAATATTTAGGATTGCACTTATTTATTAAGACTAAAGTACAGAAAAAAAATATTTATGATGTACGTACTCGTGCTGTGTTATTCATAAAACTAGTCGGATCGCTAATCGGTGTTTGTTTGAAATCCATACAATTAAGCTTACCTCCACCACAGACGTAAACACAAAGCAAAATCTCTTGTACTTTTCAAATAACACGTAAGAGAAATGAACGATTAAAAAATGTTTATTTTCTAGTGAAAACGCTGACAGAAAGGAAGGGTTGCGGAATGGAGTGTGTGCAGAATGACAGAGAGATAACGTGTCTGCTTTACTCCCCATAGTCGCTGCCTCTTCTTTCTCGTCGTTGTCAGCTACCTCCATTGTATTGTCACGGATAACGTCAGAACATTCCACCATGCGTTGTGTAAAATGTCGGTCAGTCCTGCTGACCAATCTCTAGAAATTCTGTCCCTCATTTTATTGGCAGTAATGACGTCAGAACATTCCACCAAGCATTGTCTGAAATGTCGGCCAGTTCTGCTGACCTATGTCCCGGGATTCTACGTCCCTCATTTTGAACTTGTTTGACGTCATTCCCTGGAGCACCTGGATCTAGGATCGGTGGCTTCACCTAGGATTCTACCAACTTTCCTTTGATGCCATCTTTGCAAGCCCGAACAGCTGACCGTCCTTCTTTTACAACCTGCAACTCCACCCCTTTATGTAACACTCGAAAAATCATGTAAATTGATCAAGTAATTTTATAACTGAAAAAAAATAAAAATTTACAATTTATCAGCGATTTTTATACTAAATGTATTCATTATTAAGCTGATTATAATTTCGATAGTTCGAACTGAGTTGTTTCACTGTTATTTATGTTGGATCAAAAACATGACCGGCCAAAATTCATATGCCTCACTTCGTCATAAAATTTGATTTCTTATTAAAAATAAATGCTTGATAAATTTACGTAATTTTTTAGATATAACATCTTCGTCCCGTAACGAATACATACACCATAAAGATTTTTTTTTATATATATTTTTTTTATTTTTAATGAGTGCAATTCTAAATAAACACCGAGAGAGGATGCTATGTAGATACGTGTGTTACGACTGGAATAAAGAGTTGGGTCATATCTCATTCGGACGAAGAAGAGTTGGTTATTAAAAAAAAAAAAAAAAAAAACTTTGTTTGCTAGAATGATTATTGGTGAATTTCGGCTGGTATCAGTATAATACTTCGTTTGGTCATACGCCAAGAACATCACCAACATGACCTCCCACAACACCATCCGCCAAGTATTCACCAAGCTCATACCGGCGATTGTGGAAAAGGCATGCTCCCAGTTCTGGACCA
The DNA here is from genome assembly GCF_053919585.1 of Euprymna scolopes. Taxonomy (NCBI): domain Eukaryota; kingdom Metazoa; phylum Mollusca; class Cephalopoda; order Sepiida; family Sepiolidae; genus Euprymna; species Euprymna scolopes. The sequence goes on along the minus strand of NC_136510.1, from coordinate 20,318,978 downwards.
GTATCGAGGCAGTGATTGAGGCTGAAGACGGCTACATGGAATAGAAGTCAGTCCTACTACATAAGCAAGTTACCTGGATTGGTTTTTAAAAAAATAAAAGTTTTAAAATAGAGCTGTAGTGTTGTTTCCTTCAGTGCGACAATTTTATCGTTCCACCCTGTATAACAAAACGAGTAAATATTTGATTAACGGTATAGAAATTAAGGTTAATAAAAAGACAAATACGAAGACAGACTAATGGACAGTGTAAAAAAAGGTCAGCCCTTTCCGAAACACATCAGGGATAAAAAATGCAAAGAACCTTTTTTTTTTTTTTTTTTTGATTATTTGGATTCTTCGAAAACTATTCCCATCTTAGCTGTTATTCTCACAACGTGCCGTCCGGTGTAACCTCCAGCGTTCTTCATATGCCACCTTTTCGAACTCCAGAATCTGTTAAAAATTTCGAACAAAACCCTTTTTTTTTTTAATTTTTTTTATATGGAGTTCATGACTTATCAAGGCCCAATGGCCACTCGGGGATACCCTTTCTTTAATCCACGGGCGGGGGTAGCTTGCTCTTGTCTATCAGCCTCAGTATGGGCGATATAAAGGACACAATTATGAATTACTTTAACATGTAGTCTTCCTAATGGCTGACGAAACGAGAACAAGCTACCCTCGTAGATTAAATAAATTTGAAATTCCTTAAAAATTCATTAGTTTGACAAAATGCACCTGAAAAAGGCCTGAGTTTATATCGGCCGAAACATTAAAAAAAATTGTATCCAAAATGAGAACAGTCAATAATATAGATTGTTCATCTTCATCTCATAAATTCATAAACATCATATTTTATTTTATCGTACAATTTCCAGTTGGAAATAATAATCTGGGGTTTGCGTTCAAGACGGACATTCATATTTAGTAATACGTTTTTATTTTATCTTATTTCATTTATAACTTCTAACTCGACTTCGCTCTGACTGACTAACATGTATATATAAAGCTATCTCTTTGTTCAACTCTCTTACGTCATAAATCAATCTTATCGATATTCTAAATCAAGATCTGTTTATCTATCTACATTAAAAACTGGCCTATCATCCATGATCTCAAATTCTACTACAACTTAAACTAATTATTTTATTTTAAAACATCCCTCTTTGATATCGAAACGGTTTCTCTTAATGTTTCCTATTTGATAATATCTACATCTAAACAAAATAAAACCCTAACAGCCAGCCGTGGTTCTGTAAAAGAGTAATAAAGAACGCGAGAGTATTGTATGCTCAGTTAGTCAAGCCCAAAGTTGCTGAGCAGCGGCTTGATTTGCACCAGTTTTGGCAAATAGAAAACAGGATCCTGATCAGAAGCGTGTACTCTATCACAACCACCATAAATGAACCTGAGGTAATCTCGTCAGCATCTGACAAAGACAAACTCTTTGCCAAGAACTTTGCAGCTAATTCTACCCTATGCGACCAAGGCCGCCAACCTCCCTTATTTCCTCCTGCATCAGAAAACACGCTATGTGATATACATATATCTGTGCGTGACATTGCCAAGCTAATCAAAAACCTTGATTCCAGTAAAACAACCAGCCCTGACGGTATTCCAATTATAGTGGTCAAAAAGCTTATATACAAACAAACAAATTCATCCAAGCAAGAAGACCGGATGTCATAATAGTTTACAATTAAGGAAAAGTCATGCCTGATTGTAGATTTTGCCACCCTAGTAGACCACAGGGTGAAAATCAAGGGACAGAGAAGTGAAGCAAATACGCAGAGCTCGCTAGGGCGCTCAAAGGGATATGGAAGATGAAGAAAGTAAGGATAACACCAATAATAGTAGGAGTACTAGGAACAATACCAAAAATCTTAGAAAAAGAATTGGTGAGATTGGAATCAGAGGGATGACTGAGAAGATACAACGGATACAACGGATAACAATAATGAAAACCCTTGAGTGCAGAACCGCGGGCGCTAGCGGGACATACAGAAAATATTAAAGAGGTAAAACTCAAAGAAACACCTGTATAATCAAGAAGGATGGAAAGACCGAGGAGAGAATGCACTAACCAGACCTCCGCTTGATGAGTGGGTGGAGGACTGGGATCTCGGGGAGGCTTATTGCCATTCATATACAAGTGAAGACGAATGGTCGCTTCCAATGAGAAATCAATGGCAGACGTCTGTTGCGATAACACAAATTAATTTGCAAAGTTTGTCGAAAGAGGTCGAGAGTACTGGAAATTAAGAGTAACTTGTTGTCACTCAGATTTCAGGGAACACCACAGGCTGTTTTCCAAGATAATTTTTCATGATGGCCTGTGTGAATATTCCTAGTAATAATACTAATAATAATCGTTTAGGTGACCTGACAATGCCCGGGAATCAAATAATACAACAAAATAAGTATAACAATGTTGATTATTCCTTGGCTAGGAGCAAAGTGTAATATCTGTTTTGATGCTAAACTTCGACTTTTCTATCTTCAACCAGGGAGGTGACCTTTCTAGACTGAATAAATTCTTAATTTTGTCCTAATCAGGAGTACTCCTGTTTGGGAAACTAGATTTTTACCCCTCAACTTAAAAACCACCTTGCGTCTAACTCTGACCTCGTTGCGGGGAGTAAATACGAAAAAAATATTAATATGGAGGTAAAAACCGAGAGCAAGAACACGGGAATTCTTGTTCATTCCCGTTTTAATTTTTAATTTTTAATCAATACATAAGCGTGTCACGTTGGTACAGTGGTAACGTCACCAACTTTGAATGCTACAGTTTTGCTTTCGGTTTCGATTCTAGCTGATGGCACCCAAATACTTTTTTCTTACTTTTGAAATCACGATATTATAATAACATATACAAAATGTAGACAAATTAAAATACCATATTTAAGCGTATTTTACGCACGGGAAAATCCCCCCCCTGCTAGTGCTTTTTTTATGCTTTATTTGATTATGGTCACCCTGAAAAGTTCGGAATCGTCTGGTCGAGTACAAAATAAGGAATGGAATAAAAATAATTAAAGTTATTCCCTTTAATTGAACGTGACATTCCAATTTATTTCAGCTGAATGTATAAGAGACTGTACACGTCCTTGTTTGCTTTTTTTCTTTTTCCCCTGACCCCCTTTCCTTCCTTGTTTCTTGTTTCATCAGATCTCTCGCCCCACGCTCTCTCTCTCTCTCTCTCTCTGCATCTCTCTCTCATCTTCCTTACTTTCTAACCTTCGCCATGTCTAATTAAAATCTGTTATATCAACCCAAACCACCCCTCTCTTCTTTTCCTATATCTTCTTACTATATCAAATCATTAAGACCCCTCCCCCACACTCAGTCTCTGTCTATCTTTTTCGCTCTTTATTTCTTGATGGAAGGTTAAGACACATAGTCGGGAAGGGTTGATTTGAAAGGTAGAACGCTCCGGCTTGAAAAAACAAATGTCTGTGCAGCCCCATCGGCATTACCCAGTAGGGGCGCCTAAAGTGATTAGCAATAAACTAACTTCTTCATAAAGTGTTACTGCATGCGACCATTTACTCCAGAAACAGAACAACAGAATATAAGCCACCCTTAAAAATGATAGAGATTCTGGTGGCGGTGACTCTCTCTCTCTCCCTCTCTCTCCCTCTCTCTCTCATATATATATATATATATATATATATATAGAGAGAGAGAGAGAGAGAGAGAAAATATATATATATATATATATATATATATATATATACGTAGTTTGTTATTGATTTTTTAAACGATATTAAGATTAACGTCTCCGCCTCGGAGGTCCGGTGATTTTCTTAGAAAATCGCCAATTTTTTATTTGGACGTATTTATTTATTCATTTTTTTATTTTTAAAAAACAGTAATCTACGGACACGCGTGTTTCAGAGCCATACTCCTCTTCAGCGTAGTTTGACTGTATTTCAGCCCAGCGCCCTAACCCATTACGCTATGATGCCATAGACAATTTACTGTTTACTTGTTATCCTTTATCTGTTCACGTAGTTTGTTCTTGATTTTTTAACCGATATTAAGGTTAATGTCTCCGCCTCAGAGATCCGGTGTTTTTCTTAGAAGTCACCCATTTTTTATTTGGACATATTTTTATTTACTTATTTATTATTTTTAAAAACAGTAATCTACGAACACGCGTGTATATATATATATATATATATATATATATATATATATATATATATATATATATATATATATATATATATTAGTGAGTGGATGATTCCAATATTTTTCCCGATTCCGATACAATTACTGATTCCATGCTAAATTCCTGATTACGATACAATTAACAATTCCGATTCTTTATAAATATGTAATTATTTAACTATAAGATCGTTATTTTCCCCGATTTTCGTAAAAACACATGCAGATATTTTCCTATTCGTCAAATTACACCTGTAGAAAGTAAGCTATAGACTTTAGTATTACTGGTATTTTAAAATCAATAAACATATTATTTTATCATTATTACCAGCAATGGAAGATTTTGCTTTAAACAAAATCAAATAGAAAAAGACAATTAAAATAATCGTTTTGGCGTCGGAAAATAGGCATAAATTTTTTCGATTCCGATAACCCAATTCCGATGAATCGTCCCAACACTAATATATATATATATATATAATTATATATATATATATATATATATATATATATATATATATATATATATATATATATATATATATATAAAGCTGAACGTCTGTGTGCGTCTGGTCACGAATAGGCTCCTATATGTTTGACTATTATGTAATGATCACATATAATTATAGAAGATGTACCGAGACACAGGAACGGGTATGGTTGATCTGGCACATTGATGATTCATTAAAATTGTGGGGTCTGCGTACGCACCTAGTCCACAAAGTATGGAAATAAAAATTTAAAAAAAAGACGTTTACAAGTGTTTTTGATATAGAGGTAAATAATAATACTTTGATAAGTATGTTTTAACTTAAATAGGGATGGTATAATAAAATTGTGGGGTCTGCGTTCGCGCCTGGCCTCCATAGAATGGAAATAGGCACAAACTTTAATAAAGACTTTTCATATCTATCTGCGTAAGTATACTTCGATAATTATGTTTCAGTTTGAAGAAATATGGTATAATAAAATTATGGGGTGTGCATTCGCGTGTGACTTCCATAGAATGGCAATATGTCACAAAGTTTAACAAGGTTTTTTAATATAGATCCACAGGATATTGTGATAAGTATTTCAATGTGAACAGATATGGTATAATAAATTATGGGGGTTATCTATTTTATTTTTACTTTCAGCATATTTTGCCTTGGTTTTGATACCCCCAAATACGAAACTATCTCTTTAGAACCCTTCCTTTTCTTAACCTATCATACTTTCATAAATCAGAGTCCATTTTCTGTAGGCTGTTTTTGAAGCCAGTTAACGACGGGTACTTTTGCTAGTATATATATATATATATATATATATATATATATATATATATATATATATATATATATATATATATATATATATATGTCTGCAAAATTATGTTATTGGTGCATATTTAGTCGCATACTCATCACATGTTTGCCTAAAATAAAAACGTATGAAAATACTTTTCCCGACAACTTAGAACAATGAACAATATAAGTTGGCCAAAATGATGTTTTTATAGATTTTCTAAGGTTAAACATTTGATTAGTAAATGACTAAATATGCAGCAATAACCTAATTTTGTAGACTTGTTAGTTGCAATAACAAACGATATTTTAATGGATACCTTATGAAAAGTAATAACTATTCAACTGAGAAAACTTGATATTTGGAACTTGGAGAAGTAATATATTACTCTATATATGTTCTGAACCCCAATAAAAATTCATTCATTAAGCTTGGATTTTTTTCTAAATTCACATAATTTACATGAAAAAAGTATAGTATAGTTGGGCAGTATTTTTCTCTTATGCATGTTTCATTGAACCGCAGAGATAATTCCTGTTTGTTTCTCTTGCGATCCGCCTTTATCATTTGTCAGTATGCGAAAGTTCTGTTCAAGTATAAAAAGAAATTTGCCATAGTCGCGAAGGTTTTCAACTTTCATGAGCCGTCTTCAGGCGAGTAAGAATTAAAAAATTGCGTTTAGTCAATTTATTGAAATAGTCGATTAAAATCGTTTTAAATCCCTTTTAATATATATATATATATATATATATATATATATATATATATTTGTTTTTAATCCTACCAAACTTCTTTGAGAGTCTTTGGTCAATAGACATGAAACTTAATATAAAGGGTATTCGAACCCATGCAAAAATTTATATTTGGGTTTTAGCCGAGGAAAATCAGTGCAAAATGTGAAAATTAAAGAAATGTAATTTGCCAAGTGAAGGTCAAACGACAGCATTACGAATATGCATAGCATTACGAATATGCATGCGTAACTGAATAGCTATTAGTCCATGTTTTAATTTTTATACCTGCATATTAAAATTTGAAAATTGGAAGAGAAGCTGCAAATACCTTTAATATGTTTCCATTTTGAATTTGAATGGAAATATATTAAAGGTATTTGCAGCTTCTCTTAAAATTTTCAGATTTTAATCATGTCAAATCACACTTTATTTCCTTTAGACGGATTGATTGTTGCTATTTCTTCTGATGAGTTAATGGCATAATAGATTCACTGATTGATATAATAATTGCTTGATTTTGCGCTACGAAACAGAGACTGACAAAAATTGTAAACATCAACTGAATTAAAAGAATAAATTATAAGCTGGTCAACATCATGTAATTTGGAATATTGTTTCTTATCATTTATTCAGTATATTGCTCTGTAATTACATTGAGCTTCTTAAATAAGGATTGGTATATACTATAGAAGTATATTTCTACAGATATATATATATATATATATATATATATATATATATAATATTTCCATTATATCAATACCCTTCCTTTCTCTCTCTCTCTCTCTCTCTTTCTCTCTCTCTCTCTCTCTCTCTCTCTTGGCCTCTTATTTCCCAATATATTTTAACTTTCTTCTCCCTCTTTCTATTCAACTTTCTTCTGGTCTTTCTCCCTCTTCTTTCGTATATTATATCCTTTTTTTTTCTTTCTTTCTTTTTCCTTCCATCTCTTTCTCTTTCTCTCTCTCTCTTTAATCCTCTTACCCACTTAAACCCCCCCTCTCACGCTCAAAAGGCAAAAGGTGCATTTCTAAATTTTGCCAATTTGTTCACCTGTTCCCCATACGTCATTTCCGGCATGACAGCAACCACAGTTTGTCATAAATTTGCCCGGATGTACTTATATATATTGTAATGAGGATCTTGACGGTTTATTAAAATTTGAACTTTCAACGCATAAAACACGTCAATTTCTGACAGGTCGCCACCCTTAAACAACGCCGTACTCAACAAGCTCCGTAAAATTTAACGCCATTTTCCCCCCCATCTTGCTGAACTAGCATTTCTTTTAAACCCGCTTTAGCATACGGACATTTTTTTTTCCTTCTCTAACGTGTCACACATCATTACGCTTGGGTGTTCATAAAAAAATCACACTAATTCAACTCGTCTCAAATAGATTTGGCAGTCTTCGAATTATATAAGCATTGACGGGTCGTAAATCAACATCAGATGATGAACCGTTTCTTTTAAAACCCATAGAAACACATTTATTCTGATATTTCTGCTGATATCCAGCAAATACTCAATAAGACTCAGATTAAAAACAGGGTTTTACATTTGCAATATAGTTCCTATTTACAATGCCTCCCAACGGGACAGAGTTAGACACCAGGGTCGTTTTTTAATGTGGAGAAAAAGAACAAAAATAAAAATTGTCTCAGTCGTGAAGGATTTCTCCTCCACTGACAGAGAATAAGAAATTGAAGTGTAGATCTGAAGAACAGATACTACACTTTGATCTTGACTCGAAGGCCAAGAGTTAAATATAGTTAACAGCCTAGAAATCGAAAAAAAAAATAACTTCTACCAAACGCATTTAAATTTAATTTAGACGGACAAAACGTATTTGAATATTTTATCCGCGAGTGATCATCGAATTCAAGTGCACCGCTGCAGAAACAAACAAACAAAAAATAGGAAATAAATAAATAAATAAATAAATAAATTCGACTCGACATCTTTTTAAGTGCATTTATTCGTGGTTCTTCCAAAACAACGCTTTTCATTATATTTCAAAAGTCTTTTCGCACAAACATGTGCTTTTAAAAAGTCTCTGTCTCCGCCGCCTAACACTGGTACTAGCAAGCGCGTTATTGCCCTCGTATTCACACGTTCATCTTCCACGACACATACTTTACTTCTTTCTTCGACTACGTGGTATATATTTTCTCTCCTTTTCCTGTGGCGTAAGCTCGCGCACACTTGCTAATTTGCATACGTGCTTTAACGGCTGCTGCCAATATATTCACCTGACAGCTATCTTTAGGCTACTGCTGATTTTCTCACACGCGCTCATATACACTCTGTCACACCAGCCTTCGCGATCTCCCTAAGAGTTGGAAGGGAAGCGTGTGGCCGTTAGGATTACCTTAAAACAACATTAATTTTTTTTTATCAATTACATTTTTCAAAATCTTACATTTTTTCTTGTTTAAATGCAAAAAGAAAGGCATACTACATTAGTTCAACGACATTGACTGATGAATAACATCTCACGTGCTCGTTTAGACAGCTCTTCAAATCTACGATGATTTTATATTTAAATATATATAAGGTGAAATTAAAAGCCAAGAACAATGCGAGATTTTTTTTATATATATAGAGTAAAATTAAATGAAAACAAAAGAAATAAATTTCTTTTTTTTGTTGTTTGTTTTTTTCTTTTTCACACAAATTTTAACTCTAAACAACAGTAATTTTTTTTCTGTTGTATTCAATGGTGTTATAAATCTCAATATATTTCAGACCTATTAGTCCTTTTTCAAGAGAAGACAGTTCTTTCTTCAACAATGCTTCAAGCAAACTACAATCTACTTAAATATATATGTTCTTAATGTGTTTAAATTTTGCAAGAAATAATTCCAGAATGTTTAAATATTTTTAGATATTTCTTTCCCTGTCTTTCACAGAAATTTAAAAAAAATCTGGTTATTTGGTTTGGAATGAACTAGTAGGTGCAGTATTATAATAAGGAGATAAATCTATCTATCTATATATCTATAAAAGTGAACGTGTCTGTCTGTCTGTCTGTCTGTCTGTGTACATTTTCCTACTCAATAACTCTGTCAATTTTTAGTCTATAGACTCGAAATTTGATATACCGGGTACTGAGATTTGGGAAAATCGATGTGACGGGTGTCAGCCAGAAATTTGGCTGTTAAGGGGTCAAATTTCAACGATTTGACCTTTAAGAACTCTACCAAACTCCTCCGACAATTTTGGGTCTAGACACTTGAAATTTTAGATATAGGTTTCTTGAACCTGGATCTAACTTAATAAAGTTATTTGAGCCCGAACCTATAAATTTTAAGGGGTCATAATAGGGGTCAAATTAAAAAAAAATTTACTCTTTTTTTTTTTGCTCAGCATACACCTCCAAACACCCGGGCAACGCCGGGCTGAAATGCTAGTATATCTATAAAAATGACCGTGTCTGTGTGTCTGTGTGACTGTGTGTCTGTGTACATTTCCCTACGCAATAACTCAATTTTCAGTCTACAGACTCGAAATTTTATATACAGGGTACTGAGATTTGGGAAAATCTTTGTGATTTGTTTTCGGCCAGAAATTTGGCTGTTAAGGGGTCAAAGTTAAACGATTTGATCTTTGAGAACTATACCAAACTCCTCCGATAATTTGAGGTCTAAACACTTGAAATTTAAGATATAGGTTCTTTGGACATGGATCTAACTTAATAACTTTATTTGAGCCCAAAACAATAAATTTTAAGGGGTCATAATAGGGGTCAAAATTAAAAAGAAATTGACCGTTTTTTTGTTTGTTTGTTTGTTTTGCTCAAACACACGGGCAACGCCGGGCACCCATGCTAGTATATCTATAAAAGTGAACGTATCTGTGTGTCTGTGTGTGTGCGTCTGTGTGTGTGTCTGTGTATATTTCCCTACACAATAATTCTGTCAATTTTCAGTCTACAGACTCGAAATTTGATATACAGGGTACTGAGATTTGGGAAAATCTTTGTGACCCGTTTTCGGCCAGAAATTTGGCTGTTAAGGAGTCAAAGTTCAACGATTAGACCTTTGAGAACTCTACCAAACTCCTCCGACAATTTTCGGTCTAAACACTTGAAAATTTAGATGTAGATTCCTTGGACATGGATCTTAAATATTAACTTGATTTGAGCCCAAAATAATAAATGTTAAGGGGTCAAAGTTTAAAAAAAAATGAACGCTTTTTTTTTTTTTTGCTCAACATACACCTCCAAACACCCGGGCAACGCCGGGCTGGAATGCTAGTATATCTATAAAAATGAAAATATCTGTGTATGTGTTTCTGTGTGTTTACATTTCCTTACGCAATAACTGTCAATTTTCAGTCTAAAGACACGGGATTTGACAAAAGGGGTATTGAGATTTGGGAAAATCTTTGTAATCGGTTTTCGGCCAGAAATCTGGCTGTCAAGGGGTTAAAGTTCAACGATTTGCCCTTTGAAAACTCTACCATACTTCTCGCCAATTTCGGGTCTAAATACTTGAAAGTTTAAATGTAAGTTAATTGGACATTGATCAAACATTTTAATTTGATTTGCGCCCAAAAACTAAATGTTAACAGCGCAAAATTGGGGTCAAAGTTTAAAAAAAACAATGGCCTCTGCGGTTTCTACAAAATTACTCACCCAAGGTTTGGTCTAAACATTTTTACATAAAGGGTATTCAGAGATAGGGCAAGCTTTTTAATCTGTTTGCGTCGAAGATTTGAGCTGCCAAGACGTCAAAGTTCAAAAGATTTACCGTTGCGGTGTCTAGCAAACTACTCAGCTAATTTTGTGGGTAAACATTTGAAATTTATACATAACGCATATTCAGACATGCGGCAAGCATTTTAATCAGTTTTGGGGCGAAAATTTGGCTGACAAAATGTCAGTGCTGAAATAGTTGACATTTGCAGATTCTACCAAATTCCTCCGACAATTTTGGCTCTAAGCACTTGAAATTTTAGATGTAGGTAACCTGGACATGGGTAAAACTTTGTATTTTGATTTGAGACCAAAATAATAAATGTTAAGGGTCAAAATTGGGGTCAAAGTTAAAAACAATTGACCTCTGCGGTCTCTACGGAATTACTCAGACAATTTTTGGTTTAAACATTTGAAATTTTACATAAAGCGTATTCACACGTAGGCCAAGTTATGAACAGTACATAGGGCCCGGGCAAAGCCGGGCTGAACTGCTAGTACATATATATATTCAAAGATAGATGCAGACAAATATAGACATGTATACATGCGTATCATTGTGATTGTAATTGAATCGTATAAATCATACGGCTTATTGTAAACTTCTGTAGATTTAAAATTATATTTTACGGAATTTTTTTTTATGTGTGGGGGGGTCTTCATTGGTTTTTTGCCGCGATGAATTCTATCAAGTTTTTTTAGTTGAAAAAATTATAGATTAAGAAAAAAAGCAATAACATTTTCTTTTTACTTACGTCCGCTACTAACAAGGCATATCGCCAGTTGGACGTGAGGGGTTACTATTTGGGAAAGATTAACAAGATGTTGGTTTACGGTACATTTAAACTTCTGCATATCAGTACGGTCAGAGAAGCAAGTAGCGAGGGACAAACTATAAGTAGAAAGCTTTCTGGTATTTAGGGACCTCAACAGTGAAGGGGTGAGATTTTGTTCGCAGGCGAGTCTGTCGATGATGTGTGCGTGGGGGGCACACGTGCAAGGAATTCATCAGAGCACATTTCATTAAAATATTTGTAAAACCGTGGCGATGGGACGGAGATTGGAGCTTAGTTGAAAAAGTGGGATATATCAAATTGAAAACTCTTTTTTTGGACCCTATCTAAGAGGGGGAGGCTAGTGGTAGATGCATCAGCCCAGATGTGGCAACAATACTCCATGCATGGGTGAACAGTGACCTTGTAGAGGTACATGGTGCTCTCAGGTGTGAGTAGTTTTTTAGCTCGATAGAGAGAATCCACCTCTTTTGCAGCAATCTTCGTAATGTTCTTAAGATATTTATTCCAGCTCATATTGCCTGCCGATCAATGTTGGGCCGAGGAGTTTAAAGGAAGAATTCTCAGGTAGCGTGATATTTGTAATGGATATCGGTGGTTGGAGAAGCGTCTTGTAATTATTAAGGGACAGCAGTTTAGTCTTTTTAGCATTAAATGTTAACATCCATTTGCGGCCCCATTCCACTACGGTCTGGAGGTAATTTTCTAACGATTTTGCCATATTTGTCGTAGATTTATATACATCCGTTCGTCCCTCGTACATGTTAGAGAGCGTAATAAAGTAATTTAAAATAAAATAAAATTAAGATTAATTAAATAATATAAAAATAATATAATAATTTTGTTATAAGATGTAGTTAAAATACTACGTAAATATTCGTATGTGTGGTTATAATGAGTTAAATCAACATATAAATATTAATATTACTATAACCTAGAATTTGCTTTAAAGTCTGATAGGGTAAACGTTTGGGCTTTTGGTTATGTAATGCTAATCTTATCTAATAAACACTTATTGATTCGTCCATTTGAATATTAGTATTAGTTGGAAATCTATAAATGTAGTGTAATCGTTTATGTGGTAGTAAATATATTAAAAAATTCTTGGAATGGATTTTAATTTATAAATTTAATAAGTTACTTCATCTATAGTCCCTTATTTACAATGCCTCCCCACGGGACAGAGTTAGACGCCAGGGTCGTTTTTTAACGTGGAGAAAAGGAACAAAAATAAAAATTGTCTCAGTCGTGAAGGATTTCTCCTCCACTGACAGAGAACAGGAAATTGAAGTGGAGCATCTGAAGAACAGATACTACACTGTTGTATTTATTTGCTTCCCCACTGAGCAAATTAGGCACAAGGCCGTTTTTTAATGTGGAGAGAGAGGGAAGGGGAGGGAAAGGGGGGACCAGCTCCCGAGAGGTGGGAAATGGGAGCTTGATAGTAACTGTTGGTCTGTAGGGTGATCCCTACATTGACCAAGGTCATATATGTGGGGTTACCCCCACATATGGTCTGTGCTGGTCTTTGCTTGCAGCATCTGTCGGAACAGATACTACACTGTGATATTGTCCCGAAGGCCATATCATCTATAGTCATACGTAGGAAAAAAAATAAGTCGCTTGAATGTCTCTTGCTTGACGTCTGACTAAATAAGATTAAGATAACGTAAAGTTTATTTTTATTTTAGTAATAATTAGTTTAATAACAGAATATTCGATTACTATTTTAGGGTATCAGATTTTTATAATAGGAAAAAACATATATTCTTATATTTATATTATATTTTTATATTTTATTTAACGATGGAGGATGACCTCCAATCTGTAGTGGAATGGAGACAAAAATGGATGGCCACATTCAATGCTGCCAAGACTAAACTTGTTTCCTTCAATAATTACAGGAAACCTTCTCTACCATCAATAGCAATGGCCAAAGACTCTTTATCTGAAAGTACATCTTTTAAACTCTTCGGCCTAACGTTCAAAGGAAACATGAGTTGGAACAGATACATTGAGAGCATTGCCAGGACCGCAGCGAAGAAGGCAGGTTCTCTCTACCGTGCTAGAAAGCTACTAACGCCCGAAAGTATCCTGTACCTCTATAAGACCGCCATTCGCCCATGTATGGAGTATTGTTGTCATATTTGGGCTGGTGCATCTGCTACTAGTCTCTCGCCCCTAGACAAGGTTCAAAAGAGAGTCGCCAACCTGATAGGTCTTGAAATGTCATCTAAACATCAGTCTCTGTCCCATCGACGAAATGTAGCATCCCTCTGCCTGTTCTACAAGGACTTTAACGGTGAATGCTCCGACGAACTGCTAGCACTCGTACCCTTTCGACGTGAATATCCCCGACAAACTTGACAAGCAGGTAAATCACACCCTTCACAGTAGAGATCCCTAGATGTAAGAGAGCCTTCTACTTCAGTATTTTCTTCCCCAGAACCGCTAGACTTTGGAATTCCTTTTCGGGTTCCTGCTTCCCCAACTGTACTGACATGCAGAAGTTTAAGTGTAACGTGAACCGACATCTTGCTGCCCAACTTCCCACATAGTACTCCTGTAGATTATGTCCCTGATAGTAGTCCCCTACATCAACGTGGCAATGTGCCTTGTTT
>NC_136510.1:20284694-20299694 GCF_053919585.1 Euprymna scolopes | reverse complement strand
TGAGATCTGAGACCACTGAAGAAATACGTCATAATGACGTCATAATGATGCCATAATGATGTCATAATGATGTCACAATGCCCGAGGAACCTCTACCAACATTATGGAAAATTTGGTTAGAACAAAACCAGCCTACTGACTTGCTTTCTAGAAAAAATAAACAGAACGCACCGCTCCGACATTTGAAAAGACTACCGCAGAAACAACAAATGGATTTCTACTGATTCTATGCTCCAACAACAACATGGCAAAAAAAAAAAAACCAAAAAGAAATACATACTGAAGATGAAGTTTTACTTCGAAATATATTTATAAATTTTAGTGTAAATTTCAAACAAAATAAATATCTGTTTATTTTGTAATAATGCGTTGTTTTGGCTTCAAACGTATCTATTTTTCTTTTTACATGGGCATCACCACTTATCAAGGCCTTGAGACCACTCGAGGATAAAGGTTAAAGAGTGTACAGTAGAAATCGGACAATATAGTAATCGTTAGTAATGGAAATTTGGTGAATTTGTTAACTTATATGGAACGACTCATCAAAAACTTGTTAACGTTAGACTTGAAGACAGCCACATTGTAATCAGCTGGAAAGTAGGAAAACGGAAGACAATTCCATAGGCGTGTAGTTCTAAGAAAGAAGCTTTGCTCATGGAATCTACGTTTAGGTTTAGGCACAGATAAAGAGTGGGGGGAATTATTGATTGTGATTTCTGCTAGCCGGGTGTTTCTTGTGAAAGTTTGGCGAGAGGGGGACCATAGATTGGAGCTCAGTTGAGCACTTGCCATGAAAATAAAGATAAAGCAGAGACAAACTCGCAACATCTCTTGTGTGAGAAAGAGGTTGCAGGGAAGAGAAAAGGACATCTCCTACGAGGCTACGAAGTCTATTTTAAACTCTATCAAGGCAGGACAAGTCTTTTCTAGCAGCTCCTGCTCAAATGTGGCAATAATATTCCATCCTTGGACGTACCTGGCTCTTATATAGATAGAGAATTGCATCAGCAGTGAGATATCTACTAGATCGATCCCACTATTTTTCCAGCGGCCTTGGCAACGGATTTAATGTATGTGTTCCAATTAAGCTCAGGAGTAAAGGTCAAGCCCAGAAGCTTGTCAAAACATGATGTTCCGTATATGCATTTATACTGATACGTATTTATTTTAATAAAAAGAATCGTTTTTGGCATGGAAAATTTTGCTAAAATTTTTCCGATTCCCATTTCAATTTTTCGATACCCAATTTTGATTCCGATTAATTGTCTCAACACTAATATCTATCTATCTATCTATCTATCTATCTATCTACACGCGAACACAGATCTATTTACTATTGTTTAACAGGAAATTTGTCTGTGTATGTGTGTGTCTGTGTATGTGTGTGTCTGTGTAAGTAGGTGTGTGAGTGTGAGTGTGTAAATGATTTCTCTATAGATCCATCCATAGCTGGGCCGATTTTTATAAAATTTCACACAGATGTACTTTATACACCTGGCAGTGTTTTTAGATAGGTTTTGTATCGGACTATCTACGGTAAGTATCGATAATCGATAATCGATAACCGATAATCAAAAAAACACCGATGAAAGAAGGAACAGGCGAGTTTGATTAAAGGTAACGTCTGTTGAAGCCTAACATCACAAGAGAATTTCAGAAGTTTATTGCCGCACAAGTAGAAAGGGCCGGCATATAAAATTAAAAGTAGGTTCGTTGATATGAGAGGGGCGCATTCGAAATGAATCTTTCTGCTTGAAGCACAATTGAACAATGATACTTAATATTTGCATTTTAAACTTTAATTCAAACCATTGTATGAAGATAATTTTATAAAATCTGCAGTAGGTTCTCTACAGTGCAACCTAAACTGCAATGTATTGTAGACTAAGTTATTGCGGGAAGGATTGAAAAATGGGCTATGTTACCGATTTCGATGCGAATAAAATATGGGAGGGTCAAACATTCGTTGATCCTCATTCATTCCTGGACAACGTCAGGTCTTCCATCTAACATATACAGGGTTACCCCCCCCCCCAAAAAAAAACAGAGGAAATTCAATTGTTTTACTGAGCATTTTACAGTTAACGAAGAATAAAAGGCCAAAGATCCGAGTGTTTTAATGTGATGTTTTGAATATAATAAACTAGTTATGACCAAAGTTTCATATCATTCGGACAAAACACTAAGAAACGGGGCCTAATTAGAGTTGGGCTCGTTTTTTTGAGGTCACCCTGTATATATATATATATATATATATATATATATATATATATATATATATATATATAAATATATATATATATATATATATATATATATATATATATATATATTAGTAATGAAATCAAAAGGATGTAGTGTTTACCTGCTATACGCAATGGTAAACTTCCATCGAATATGAATACTAGTATTTATATATAGAAAATTTAATCTTAACCGAATACAAAAGCTTAATACGCAATAGAGAACAGAGCTTATTATAAGAGAAAGAAAATTAAAACTTTAAGTTGAACTTTACAATCAAAATTTATTGTTCGACTGAATACTCCAAAACATAATTTAGTCCTTGTAAATTGTGTTTTGAAGTATCCAGTCAAACAATAAATTTTGATTGTAAAGTTCAACTTATAGTTTTAATTTTATTTCTCTTATATATATATATATATATATATATATACATATATATATATATATATATATATATATATATAGAGAGAGAGAGAGAGAGAGAGAGAGAGATAGATAGATAGATAGATAGATAAATAGATAGATAGATAGATAGATAGATAGATATACTCTTGTTTTGTAATGTCTCCTACTGCAGTTTAGCGTAATGCAAACCTCTTTGTAAACAAACAAATTGAGCATGGCGGAAGCGGTGTTTGATGTTTATATAAATAGTTTGAAACTGTATCTTTGTCTACCCAACTTAACATTGAAATAGCCTTATCCTTGGTACATGGCAGAATTAATGAACGAGGTCGTCTTGCTCATGCTATGCTCTCAATTTGAATATCAGCTTTCGAGTTTTTGTCGTAAAAAAGCGTGACTAATTACACCATTTATTAGTCCAGAACCTTTATCAATTAGTAGCAATGAAGACGAGGGAAGCGAGAACCGTATAATGCGCAATAAAACCGAAATATCCGTTTTACACGTGCATGTTATTTGATTTGCTTTTGTGCCTATGCGGGGAATAGAGTGGGACTTTACACGCAAAAAATCGAATAATCGATGCATGACTCAATTCATGTAAAACTTTAATGCATTCGATCGATTAATAACAATATCAATAGTATGTCGCTACTTGTGCACAAGTGCGAAGGTACAACATTTTTGATTTTCAGTTGGGACATTTGGAGATTGCATAGTGTTTTAGACCCGTGCTAGAGGTCACAAATGAAAGAAACCACAAGTAGTGTAAAGTGTATAAAATATAATATGTATTTATCATAAAGAATACAGGCGCTACTAAGTGGTACGAATGTCTTCATTTAGTCTCTAAAACTAGTAGTATTCATAGGACTGGTTTATTCTACTTAGTTCTAAAGTAGGGGTGATTTGTACCCCACAACACATAGCAAGACAAGTTTACATCAGGGGCAGAAAACTCTGTTTTGTGTTTTAAAGATTTTTTTACACCCATTGTCACTGTGTAAAAAAAATTTCAATTACAGAAAAAAAAACAAAAAAAAACACGCATTCAAAAATTTCAGAAGTTTGTCTTAGTTACAAAATTTTTTTTTTCAAATCTCTATTTTCTGCTAAAATACTGTAATTTGTTTATTAGAATTTTCTTAAATCTATTAAAAAATAAAAAACAAATTAAAACACGCATTTATTCTCGATTTGGCTCTATAATTGCATTTGTCTCCCCCTGCTATGCACTCTCCAAATGTCAAACTGAAAGCCAAAATGTTGTACTTCCGTACTAGTTCACAACTGTTGAATTCTGCTAATCGTTTATTTTGATTATATTGCGCTGCGATTTTGAAGTTCGAACCCTTTACGAGCCCTGCGATAGAAGCCTACTTGTATATTCTAATTTTATTTAAATACTAGCGCGAGGCACCCGGCCTTGCTCGGTCGTAAATACGCTTAAATATGATACTTTAATTCATGCAGATTTCGTATTTATTATTATAGAGCCAATATACTGTTGAATATTATATTATACGTACTAGTACATAGTACTGATTTCAAAATTAAAAAGAATGACATCAACTAGAATAGAAACCAAAATATTTAACGCCCCAGCCGCGTTCCCTACCATTTGAGCTATCAACATATAGATCAGAAAGATTTAAAATTAAATCATTTTAAACTACGAATGAAATTGTGCATGCAAAACGGTAATGGAAATTTGTCGGCAAATTGAAATGAATATCGTGCATTTCACCTTGCCGCCATATTTCTGCACACGCTATTCATTCATCCAAACAAAGGTTTTGCATAAACTGTGTTTGTGAATGACTTCTATTTCCGGTTAATTTAAGTGTTATGTGATCCGTAGTTTAAGAGCTTATCGGTTAAATATTTACGCAGAGACATACATGCATCTACTGGTTTATTTATATAGAAGTACTAACGGCAGTTTTACGAACGACTTGTAAATAATTTAGTTTTATAAATACCAATTCATTTCCTACTGTTACCACACTGGAAGTAAATTTAACCGAAAAAAAAGAACATCTAATCGAACTAAAACTGACAAAGGAAATAAAAATATACAAGTTTAATTTTAATTAATGGAGAAATACGGAAATAGTTTCACACACAAAAAACAAAAAACAAAACAAAACAAAAAAAACGAAACAAAAAAACAAAAAACAAAAAACAAAAAAACGAAACAAAAAAAAACACAAAAAACACAAAAAAACGAAACAAAAAAATACAAAACAAAGACACCAAACAAAAAAAAACATAACAAAAACAAAACAATACAAAACAAAACAAAAAAACGAAACAAAAAACAATAACAAAAAACAAAACAAAACAAAAACGAAACAAATAAGCGAAACAAAAAAAAAACGAAAAAAAAACGAAACAAAAAAAAGAAAGTAAAATAAACAAAACAAAAAAAAAAACAAAACAAAAAAAAAACAAACGAAAAAAACCCAAAAAGACGAAACAAAAAAAAAAAAAAACGAAACAAGTTTTACTTAAAAAATAAACTCCTATGCATTAACTTCAAATGTTGACAAGCTAGGAAGACGGGAGTGGTCCGATTAAAACGAGCCACCTTTTGTGCACCAGAATTTATTTCTCTACATAGTCATTCTCAATGGACTTTTGGCAGGAATTCATTGACGCAACTCTGCTTCTGATGCACGTACATGACAGGGGTTGCTTTCTTAAAACCTCACGCTATCAATATCTGCAACAGGGAGAAAAAACTTGGTCATGAATGCATGAGTTCAACTATCAAAACAATGCTATTTGCAATCCTTTCAGATCCATTCGAGCGGAATGAAAAAAATAGGAGGCATTACTTTTGGAATGTTCCTTGTATAATTATTAGACATAAATCAAGCAAGACTTATCGCAAAGTTCAACCTAAAATTACATTAACTCACACTCTCTTTCTGTTTATCTATCTATCTATCTATCTATCTATCTGTTACTGTCTCTGTCTGTCTGTCTGACTGTCTGTTTCTCTCTCTCTCTTTCTCTCTCTCTGTCTCTGTCTCTCTCTCTCTCACACACACACACACTATATATATATATATATATATATATATATATATATATATATATATATATATACTGGGTTCAAAAAGCAGCCTACAGAAAATGGACTCTGATTTATGAAAGTATGATAGGTTATGAAAAGGAAGGGTTGTAAAGAGAAAGCTTCGAATTCGGGGGTATCATAACCAAAGCAAAATATGATGAAAGTAAAAATAAAATAGATAAACCCCATAATTTATCATACCATACCTGTTCACACTGAAACACTTATCACAATATTCTGTGGATCTATATTAAAACTTGTTAAACTTTGTTACATATTTCCATTCTATGGAAGTCAGGCGCGAACGAACACCCCATAATTTTATTATACCATATTTCTTCAAACTGAAACATAATTATCAAAGTATACTTACGCAGATAGATATGAAAAGTCTTTATTAAAGTCTGTGCCTATTTCCATTCTATGGAGGCCAGGCGCGAACGCAGACTCCACAATTTTATTATGCCATCCCTATTTAAGTTAAAACATACTTATCAAAGTATTATTATGTACATCTATATCAAAAATACTTGTAAACATTTTTTTTTTAATTTTTAATTTTTTTATTTCCATACTCTATGATCTGCTAGAACGGAAAGAGTTATGAACCGCAAGACTTTTTCTTCTTGTTAACTTTTATTATATCCGGTCTTCTTGCTTGGATGGGTTTATCTGTTTCTATAGCCATGTCCCATAGGATTCTGTTACTTTCGTTTTCAAGTACTACTGTCGATTTGTACTTGTACCATTCAGTTGTCAGCATGCTTCTATATGCACTGCCTTCCCCAGTTGATCGTATCTGTTCTTGTATTCTTTTGGGGCCAGTTGGCTGCATTCGCTTATTACGTACTTTATTTTTTGTTTCTTTATTCACAGAGTCTGCATTTACAATTTTTGTGTCTTGTCGATCCTTGCTTTGATGTGGTTTGTTCTGGCAGCGTTATCATGTGCGGCTGTTATTAGCTCTTCAATTTCTCGGCTTAGGTTTACCTTTTGTAGCCATGTCCAAGTGTTTTCGTTAGTCTCATCGTTTGTCACCATATGAATCGCCCGTTTAGCTGTTTCCCATTTCTCTTTTCTCGTCTTATTGTAACATAGCGCGTGGGGAAATATCGCCGGCTTGCGGGTAGTTTAGCAGCGGCAAATTATGAAGAAAAAAAAACGAAGGGAACAATACACCACGTGCTTAAGGAGAGAGAAAGACGACGTCGAAGAAAATTGAAATGCGAAGGTTGAAGAAGAAAAATTACCGACACAATTTTTATTTCTTTCTCCGCAGCTTTATTTTTATTAATTACTAAAGTAAAGTTTTATTTTCATTAATTACTAAAGTAGTCTTATTTTATGAATTACAAAAGGAAAGTCCAATTTTTATTAATTACTAAAGTAAAGTTTTATTTTTATTAATTACTAAAGTAAAGTTCTATTATTTGAATTACAAAAGTAAAGTGTCATTTTTATTAATTACTAAAGTAAAGGTTTATTTTATTAATTGCTGAAGTAAATCTTTATTTTTATTAATTACTAAAGTAAAGTTTTATTTTTTGAATTACTAAAGTAAAGTTTTATTTTTATGAATTACAAAAGTAAAGTTTCGTTTTTATTAATTACTAACGTAAAGTTTTATTTTTTGAATTACAAAAGTGAAGTTTTATTTTTATTAATTACAAAAGTAAAGTTTTATTTTTATTAATTACAAAATTACAACTTTATTTTATGAATTACTGAAGTAAGCTTTATTTTATGAAATACTGAAGTAAAACTTTATTTTTATTAATTATTAAAGTAACGTTTTATTTTCATTAATTACTAAAGTAAAGTTTAATTTTATTAATTACTGAAGTTTTATTTTTATTAATTACTAAAGTAAAGTTTTATTTTTATGAATTACTGAAGTAAAGTTTTATAATTAAATTACAAAAATATAGTTTTATTTTACTTAAGTAAAGTTTGATTTTATGAATTACTGAAGTAAAGTTTTATTTTTATTAATTACTTAAGTGAAGTTTTATTTTATCAATTACTAAAGTAAAGTTTTATTTTATGAATTACTAAAGTAAAGTGTTATTATTTAAATTACAAAAGTAAAGTTTTATTTTTATTAATTACTACAGTAAAGTTTTATTTTTTAATTACTTAAGTAATGTTTTATATTTATTAATTACTAAAGTAATGTTTTATTTTTTATTAATTACTTCAGCTTTATTTTTATTAATTACTAAAGTAAAGTTTTATTTTATTAATTACTGAAGTAAACTTTTATTTTTTTTAATTACTGAAGTAAAGTTTTATTTTTTTAATTACTGAAGTAAAGTTTTAATTTTTTAATTAATCAAGTAAAGCTTCATTTTTATTAATTACTAAAGTAAGTTTTATTTTTATTAATTACCGAAGTAAAGTTTTTTTTTATTAATTACTGAAATAAAGTTTTATTTGTTTAATTTCTGAAGTAAGTCTTTATTAATTACTAAATGGTTTTATTTTTTAAATTACTGAAGTAAATTTTTATTTTTATTAATTACTGAAGTAAATTTTTATTTTTTGAATTACTCAAGTAAAGCTTTATTTTTATTAATTACTAAAGTAAAGTTTTATTTTTTTGAATTACTGAAGTAAAGTTTTATTTTTATTAATTACAAAATAAAGTTTAATTTTTGAATAACTGACGTAAAGTTTTATTTTTATTAATTACTAAATAAAACGTAATTTTAAGAATTAACAAAAGTAAAGTTTTATTTTTATTTATTACTAAATTAAAACTTTATTTTCATGAAGTACTGAAGTAAAGCTTTATTTTATGAATTACTGAAGTAAAGCTTTATTTTTATTATTATTAAAGTAATGTTTTATTTTTATTAATTACTAAAGTAAAGTTGAATTTTTATTCATTACTAAAGTACAGTTTTATTTTTTGAATTATAAAAGTGAAGTTTCATTTGTAATTATTACTAAAGTCAAGCTTTATTTTATGAATTACTGAAGTAAAGCTTTATTTTTATTAATTACCAAAGTAAAGTTTTATTTTTTGAATTACAAAGGTGAAGTTTTATTTTTATGAATTACTAAAGCAAAGTTTTATTTTAATTAATTACTAAAATAACGTTTTATTTTAATTAATTACTAAAGTAAAGTTTTATTTTTATTAATTACTAAAGCAAAGTTTTATTTTTTATTAGGTACTAAAATAAAGTTTTAGTTTTTATTAATTACTTAAGTGAAGTTTTATTTTGTATTAATTACTGAAGTAAAGTTTAATTTGTATGAATTACTAAAGGAAAGTCTTATTGTTGCATACTGGTATTATTTAGATGACGAATATTATATTTTATGAGTTACGTGTTTACATTGGAGAGAGAAACAGGATACATTTTAATACAGAGTCGGATGGAGACATTTTTATTGATGAGGTGAGAGATAGATGACGGATACATTTATACCTTCTGGGAATGTTTCTATTACATATATTTAGAGATGAGGATTATCAGTTCTTTTATCACAGGCGTAAACAGTTATTATTTCTTGATAGAGAGGGAGACACATTTCTTAAGGATGGGGTTTATACGCAAAGTTCATTATTGTGATGAGTGGACACAAAGTTCATATAAATGATTCACAATACCTTTGTTTGTTGAGAATGACACAGCACAAGACGCAGTTACAAAATGATGACGTTCCTTTATTTCTTCGACCGGTCAATGATTTCACAGCAAGGAATTCAAAGTCACTACATGATTTCAACTTCTAACCCTTCGCTTCCAAAGGGGGGTTCAATCCGGACTCGACTCTCCTGTCTGACCCTGTCTGTCGACTCTGTCCGACCCTGTCTCTTGTCTCACTAAAACTAGCCAACTGTATTGAGAACTCATCATTTAGCGATGATGTCATCGCATGGCCAAAAATGGGCAGATCGATCCCATAGACTGGACATGCTTCGCGTGTCTAGTTCTCCCATATCCGAGCATGTGCTCGACTCACGTGGTCCTGAACTCACGTGCACTGTTCACACATGTCTGCAACCCAAATTTTTCTAAATTATTTTTCAACTAACCTATTTTCCAATATGTTTAAATTTGCTATTGTTCGTTTTTCTAACTGACTTTGTTTCAATTCAATTTCCATAAACAGAATTGAATCATCAAATTCCTTTTTCACAATAGCATTTCTAAACAATCGAATTTCTTTTTAAACAAACATATCTGCTATTTATTTTAAAACTCGGAATTTTCCTGAAACTTAATTCAAAACCTAGCTTTCCAGGTTCGAATTCTCGGTCTATCCTATCTCATTTTTACTTACTTACAAGAATAGGGGACTTGTTCTTGTAACATTATTTTATGAATTACTAAAGTAAAGTTTTATTTTTATGAATTACTAAAGTCTTATTTTTATTACTTACTAATGTAAAGTTTTCATGAATTACTAAGGTAAAGTCCTATTTTTATGAATTACTGAAGTAAACTTTTATTTTAATGAATTACTGAAGTAAACTTTTATTTTAATGAATTACTGAAGTAAACTTTTATTTTAATGAATTACTGAAGTAAACTTTTATTTTAATGAATTACTGAAGTAAACTTTTATTTTAATGAATTACTGAAGTAAAGTTTTATTTTAATGAATTACTGAAGTAAACTTTTATTTTAATGAATTACTGAAGTAAAGTTTTATTTTCATGAATTACTGAAGTAAACTTTTATTTTCATGAATTACTGAAGTAAACTTTTATTTTAATGAATTACTGAAGTAAACTTTTATTTTAATGAATTACTGAAGTAAACTTTTATTTTAATGAATTACTGAAGTAAAGTTTTAAGAATCAACAAAGTAAAGTTTTATTTTAATGAATTACTGAAGTAAAGTTTTATTTTTATGAATTACTAAAGTAAAGTTTTATTTTCATGAATTACTAAAGTATAATTGTATATTATTCAGTACTAAACTAAAGCTTTATTTCTATGAATCACTAAAGTAAAGTGTTATTTAATTGAATTACTAAAGTAATTTTTTTATGAATTACTAAAGTAAATATTTATTTTTATGAAATAAAGTTAGATTTTATCAATAACTAAAGTAAAGTTTAATTTTATTAGTCACTTAAGTAATTTTTTATTTTTATAATTGGCTAAATAAAGTTTTATTTTATGAATTACTGAAATAAAGTTTCATTTTTATGAACAAATAAGTAAAGTTTTATTTTATTTAATTACTATAGCGAAGTTTTATTTGAATGAATTATTAAAGTTAAGTTTTTTATGAATCACTAAAGCAAAGTTTTATTTTTATGAATGAGTAAAGGTTTATTTTTATGAATTACTAAAGTAATGTTTTATTTTTATGAATGAGTAAAGTTTTATTTTTATGAATTACTAAAGTAATGTTTTATTTTTATGAATGAGTAAAGTTTTATTTTTATGAATTACTAAAGTAATGTTTTATTTTTATGAATGAGTAAAGTTTTATTTTTATGAATCACTAAAGCAAAGTTTTATTTTTATGAATGAGTAAAGTTTTATTTTTATGAATTACTAAAGTAATGTTTTATTTTTATGAATTACTAAAGTAAAGTTTATTTCATGAATTACTAAAGTAAAGTTTTATTTTTTATTAATTACTAAAGTAATGTTTTGTTTTTATGAATTACTAAAGTCAAGTTTTATTTTATTAATTACTAAAGTAAAGTTTTTTTAGCAATTACTAAAGTAAAGTGCAACGACCACCTTACGCCCATTTTTTCGTCGTTTTCTTTTTTTGAAGTGTTTTTTGCTTCGATAATTATTTTCTTTTGTTTTCTGCAACATGTAATTTTTAAATTCCTTTTTTTGTATCATTCACACAGTCTATTCTTTTCACATAGTGTCCTATGTAGGCCATTGTGCATAGTCATGAGTTTCCTGGTTTTCTAGTCGAGATACCTCAGTTCCTCTTTGGTCCAGAGTATAAACGGTCGGGAGTATCTAACTAGTGACACTGCCCATATATTTGTGCTTTTAATTAGGTTTGTCCTATGTTGCTTTGTCCCTATGTGTTTTCCTCATTTTATTATTATTATTATTATTATTATTATTGTTATTGTTATTATTGTTATTGTTGTTGTTGTTGTTTTTGTTGTCGTTGTTGTTTTTCTTCTTCTTTTTCTTCTTCTTCTTCTTCTTCTTCTTATTATTATTATTATTATTGTTGTTGTTATTGTTATTATTGCTATTGTTGTTGTTGTTGTTTTTGTTGTCGTTGTTGTTTTTCTTCTTCTTCTTCTTTTTCTTCTTCTTCTTCTTCTTCTTCTTATTATTATTATTGTTATTATTGTTGTTGTTGTTGTTGTTGTTTTTCTTCTTCTTCTTTTTCTTTTTCTTCTTCTTCTTCTTCTTCTTCTTCTTCTTCTTCTTCTTCTTCTTATTATTATTATTATTATTATTATTAGCGAGACCTGTGGGAATTCGAGAGCAGACTCTTTCATATGTAATATATTGATGTATTCATTCTGAGACGCCCTGCTATTATTGTAGCTCTTTTGTTAAAACTACAAAAGTGTTTATCTAAGCTAACAGAAACGCCCGGTGTAGCCCGGTCGTAAAATACGATTACATATGATATTCTAATTGATGCAGATTTCGTATATATTATTATAGTAAATTCTCTATCGATTCTTATATATTAGAAGTTGAGATTTCATAAATAAAAACATATATCTATATGACTTGCATGCATCAGCTTGAATCGAAACCGACACCAAAACTTCTGATGAATTTTCGGTAAAAATTATTTATAAACAAATAGATAATTGAAACCAAAACTAAAACTTATGGAGAATTCTTGGTAAAATTATTCATTACAAGAAATGGAAAATCAAAACAATTAAACGAAAGTCACTCGGAAGAAAAAGATGTAAACGTGACACACAATATAACACATACGCTAACATATTAAGATAAAGTTTATTATTATTATTATTATTATTATTATTATTATTATTATTATTATTGTTTTTGTTGTTGTTGTTGTTGTTGTTGTTGTTGTTATTGTTGTTGGCTTATATGTAGCTTTCACACAGGTCATTAAAGATCTCTGATTGAAAACCTGTGGTGTTTCCTGGAAGCTGAGTGACAACAAGTCTCCCCAGATGTCCAGTACTCTCCACTTCCTTCGAGAACATTTGCAAATAAATTTGCGTTATCGCAACAACCTCATACGATTGATTTCTCGCTGGCAGCGGCCATTGGTCTACACTGGAATTTGAGTGGCACAAAGCCTCCCTAAGGTTCTTCGAGCTTGTCCAGCGGGGGTCTGATCAGCACTCTCTCCTCGGTTTTTCCATCCTCTTTGACCCTTCTCGGTTATTTTGTATCACACTTTTTGGGGAGGGACGGTGATGGGACAATGGGAGAGGATGGGTGATGGGGATGCAGCTTCAGTTTTCTTCATTCCTTGTAACGCTTCTTCATGTTTTGCCTCTGCAGCAGTTTGTCTGGCTCACGCATGTGGTTCATGTGTATTAGTCTCCGCATTCAAAGGGGTTCCTTAATATTTCAGCCGTTTTCATTATCGTTAGTTATTGTATCTTTGCAGCCATTCCTCTGATTCCAATTTCTCCCATTCTTTTTTCAAAGTTTTTCGGAATCGTTCCTAGTGCTCCTACTATTATAGGTATTATTTTGATTTTCTTCATCATTCAAATCTCTTTTAACTCTCTGGCTAGCTCTGTGCATTTGCTTCGTTTCTCCTTTTCTTTCATACTCACCCTGTGGTCAGCTGGGACAGAAAAATCTACTATTTGACAAAATTTTTCTTTCTTGTTAATTATTGCGACATCCGGTCTTCTTGCTTGGATGAGTCTATCCGTCTGTATGTCCATGCCCCATAGGCTTTTATGGCTTTCGTTTTCTAGTATGTTGCAGGCTTATGCTTGTACCATTTGTCTGTGCATTCGAAATGCAGTTGTTTGCATAAATCCCAATGCACTCCTCTTCCCACTTAGTCTGTTTTTGTATTCCTTTTGGGCCAGTTTGACGCATTCACTTACTACATGTTTTCGTCTCTTTGTCCACAGAGTCTGCATTTGCTGTTTTCTTGTTATTTATCGATCTTTGCTTTGTCATGGTTGATTCTTACCGAGTTATCTTGTGCTGCGGTTATTAGATATTCAGTTTCTCGGTTTACATGTCCTTTTCGCATCCATGCCTAAGTGTTTTCGTTATTTACATCTTTTGTCATCCTTATGAATCTTCCGTGTAGTTGTTTCTCTTCCCATTTTTTTTCTCGTTTTGTCATTTGTCTCGCTATTTTCTGTTTTGTTGATTTTTTCTGTGTCTCTCGCTGCCATAATTATCCTTTCATTATTTTGCATTGTGTATTTTTCTAGTTTTTTTTTTTTTTTGTGTGTGTCATTCACATAGTCTTCTATACAGACCAGTCCTCTTCCATTTTCACGTAGAGTCTGTCAATATCGTCCTTTGGGTGTAGTGCATTATGCATGGTAATGGGTTTCCTGGGTTTCTGACCGGCAATCATCGGTGACAGCCGAGCGGCGTAACAGACGCAGGCTAAGGAAAAAAAGCAAAACAAAACGAAAAAAAAAACAAAAAACAACTGAAAATTTTCAAATAATAACGAGAAACTTACCTTTAAAAAAACAAATATGTTTATTTAATTTATTAAAATTGTCTGCATCGGCGTTTCCATTTGTTTTTCAATCGTGCACAGATTTATTTCCATGGCTGTCGTTTTTTTTTTTTGTTTTTGTTTTTTTCAGTAGTTACTTTCTTCCAATTCGATTGTCGTCTGCTTACAGTTACAAACTAAAGTCGGATTAGTGCTTCAACATTTGAACAACGCTCAGCGGACGCCGATGATTGTCGGTCTCGCCCGATCCGGGCTTGACGGGAAATCACGAGGATCCAGGTTAAATTATGCAAGAGTACCTACCTTTTATTAGGTTTCTACTATATAATTTAGTTTCCAGTTTTCTTGTTCTCCTGAGGTATTCCTTTCCAATTCTCTCTTTCATTTCTGTTGCTTTGATGGTGTGTGCTTCCAGAATTATTATTATTATTATTGTGTTGTTGTTGTTGTTGTTATTATTATTATTATTATTATTATTATTATTATTATTATTATTAATAATAATAATAATAATAATAAGCTACTCTTTCGTTTCTAATAAAATAAATTTGCATATATAATTATTGACGTAAATTCAGTTTTATTATGTCAATTTTCCTGGGAGGTACGTGTCAAATTTAGTTAACATAAGATGATAAACGATAGCATTT
>NC_136510.1:20269694-20279694 GCF_053919585.1 Euprymna scolopes | reverse complement strand
ATTTAATTATAATTCATTAGTTTACATTATTTTTTAATTGGCTTTGCTATCGTCACCATTTTTTGTTTAATGTTCACGTAAAATCGCGTTTGAACTTATATTAGATTTTGCTTCGCTAAAGACCCAAAAGCGACCACATAAAATGAAACAATGGTCTTGGAGAAAATGAAAAGGCACTGATTTCTTTATTTGATACTTGGATTTTGACGCAGACGTTCACAATGTGCATAAGTACCATGTTTTATTAAAATCTGAAATAAAAATGAAAAGTTCTGCTTTCAGTTTATTGGTGATAAATTTTTGCTTTTAAAATAAAATAAATTTGTTTTATTTAAAACTCCCCGATAAAGAATTTTCAGTTTTGCTTTATTTAAACACAACAAATTTGGTCCGTCAAAATTTACAGATTCTCTCTCTCCCTCTTTCTTTCTTTCTTTCTTTCTTTTTTTCTTTCTCTCTCTCTCTCTCTCTCTCTCTCTCTCTCTCTCTCGACAGCTAAATGGATGGCTTTTTTCATATTCTTTTCATCATTCGCAATACATGTTCGAGCCTGCCCGCCTCCTTACTACTTTTTTTTTTTTGCACATCTCTTACCCTGTGCTGGCTGTCTATTTTTTTTTTTTTACCCTCGCTGATATTTTTCATGTTTTTTTATTTTAATGGATGGGGCTTGTTCAATATCCATATAGGAGTTGGAGGTGTCTTGGGCAGCAACAACAACAACAGCTACAACTACAACAAAAACACTACTTTACCTTTAATCGCGGGGGGGGGGGGCGCCACGTTTCCACGAGGCAACGGCCAACGGCGGTTAGCGGATACTGCTAGTTATTAAATACATTCTGGATAAAAAATAATGTTATTTAACAGTTGTGAAAAGGGGTGTGGGGGGGAATATATGCAATGCCTTTTTTTAAGCAAGCATCCTGCTTAGACAGTGATTCAAACGGAACTCTTTTTTCGATGACCGATTGTCACCTCTCTCTCTATCTATCTAACGGTTAGTTAACGGGGTATGTAGAGGGGTGGATTTTCGACTCTCAACTAACATCGAATCCAACTGGCTTTTGATTGAACTGTCAAAAAATATATAGTCCTTATTTCAAACAATAAATTCTTTACTAGAATATATTTATATATATTTTAAATCTATAGAATTTAACAATAACCTCTCTCTCTCTCTCTCTTTCTCTCTCTCCTTCTCTTTATATAAACATATACACACACACACACACACATATATATATATATATATATATATATATATATATATATATATATATATATATATATATATATATATATATATATATATATATGCCTGACTTAGCGGCTAAGGAATGAGACTGGAGAGTTGTATGTTTTGGTTTCGATTCTGGCCGATGGCATCCAAAGCATATATATATATATATATATATATATATATATATATATATATATATATATATATATTTATTTATTTATTATTTTTAAAACAGTAATCTACGTACACGCGTGTTTCGAGGT
Organism: Euprymna scolopes; assembly: GCF_053919585.1. Taxonomy (NCBI): domain Eukaryota; kingdom Metazoa; phylum Mollusca; class Cephalopoda; order Sepiida; family Sepiolidae; genus Euprymna; species Euprymna scolopes. Next base: position 20,278,188 of record NC_136510.1, on the reverse strand, counting down.
TGTTACCTCTCCTCAGCGTAGTTCAACTGTTTCTAGGGATCGAACCTCAGACCATGTTTACCACCCGTTAGGCCACAAATCCTAGATTAATTTTACTGTTTATTTTTATCGCTTATAAATTTAGATTTGTTAGTGTTGTTTTTTCAATCGATACATACGGTTAATATTGGCTCCAGACTATTGGTTAATATATATATTATCTCACTACCATTTATTAGGTTAAATATTATAACTGATAAACTACAAGCCCTTGTTGATGAACTGCAAGCACTTGTACTCCCTCGACGCAAATACCCCCGGCAAACTCGACAAGCAGGAAAGTCCCACTTCTACATAGTAGAGATCCCCAGATGTAAGAAAGCCGTCTACTCTAATAGTTTCTTCCACAGAACTGCTAGACGCTGGAACTCCCTTCCGGCTTCCTTTTTCCTCAACTGTACCGACATGCATAAGTTCAAGTGTAGTGTGAATAGACATCTTGCTGCTCGACTCCCTACATAGTATCCCTGAAACTATTGCCCCCGATAGTAGCCCTTTACATCAAAGTTGCACTGTGCTTTATTTGAGGGTGAAAATGGAATTTAAATAAAAATGCCTCTATAATAACAAATACGTAATCTGCTTGAATGAAACTATCATATATAAGCGCATCTTTCGACCTAGCAACTACGGAGGGCCTGCAAGTATATATATATATATATATATATATATATATATATATATATATATATATATATATATAAAATTTATTTATACAAACATGAATGGCTACATATGTGCATACATATTTCTGTAATCACCCGCGTTGGGGGACTACGTCGTCAGGCCAAGAATTACCGTAGAGTTTTCGACGGTAATTCTTGGCCTGAAGACGTAGTTCTCCAACGCGGGTGATTACAGAAACATGTATGCACATATGTAGCCATTAATGTTTGTATAAATGAATTTAATGTACCGGCTCTGTTCACTCATTGAGCACTCTTTGGTAGACACATGTTGTTTCATTGGATGTACTTCTAGGAAACTAAACTCTACTGGCTATATATATATATATATATATATATATATATATATATATATATATATATGTGTGTGTGTGTGTGTGTGTGTGTGTGTGTGTGTGTGTGTGTGTATTGAGTAAAATGATTAATAATTTTTGAATTGAAAATCAGTTTAAAAAGGAAAAAAAAATTAATAGTTTGTACGATTGTTTCGGAAACGAAATTTTATTGAAATAGACAATATGTCTTGAACAATAATTGTATAAAAAGATTTTTTATGTTTAAAGAAAGTCTCCTCATCAGCAAAATAATGCGGGGGTGGAGGAAGGTTTACAGACGCCAAAATAAACTAGCGTTTTGTATTGAGGCAGATATTCCTTTTTTTCCGCCCGTTTTTAAAGTTAGTACTTATTTTAGTCCACCTTTTACCTGGCATGTTGTTAAAAGATTTCTTTCCTTTTGAAACTGATTTTCAGTTAAAAAATTATGAATCGTTTTACTCAATATTAAAATAGCTCTAGGATATCCATACCTATCGAGCTTATTATATATCTACATTACAGCGAGCACTGTCTTTTTTTCCTTTTAATAGTATCAGTACATTTACTAATACATTATATATATATATATATATATATATATATATATATATATATATATACATAGTGTCTGTAGGTATTTAATTATTATAGTTAAATATAATTATGACAGCCCCTTTAAGAAATTCGTTTCTTATCGTTGAACACTTTCAGTGTAATTAAAGTCGGTCAATTTAGCTCTTATGCATAGATCATCGTACAACGATTAGATCACTCTCAGACTGACGTAAATGAACATTTAAAATTAAAATGTTTAAATTCAACGTTATTTCACGCGGTTAATGGTGGGCGAATGGATTAGGTCTTCGCTAATCGAGCCAGAGATGTCTCGTGTTGCGGGATTCGAATCGTTCGACTGGTATTAATCGTGACACCCTGCAATGAAGATTCCCGAAAGAATGAAACACTAGTGTCTGTCGGTATATAATTAAATATATATATATATATATATATATATATATATATATATATATATATATATATATATATATATATACGCTTTTTTACCATATAAATCGTTAAAGCATTTTGAACTGAAAGTAAAATTAAGACAAAAGAAAAAAATTAGGTGAGTAAGCAAACCCCTCAAAGGATTCATTCGTACTTTGAACTAAAGTACTTTGCACAAACAACGGCCGGAGATCGGCCAGTGGTCATTTAAAAGCATTTAACTTGCATTAAACTTTTGAAAAGTGACTTTTACGAAATTCTTAAGAAATCAATCTTTCATTTTTTTTCTGACATTTCTATATTCTCAGGGTCAAGTCTTTTACCCTCACCCTCCTCCCACAAAAAAAAAAAGACAAATCGGGGTTAGCTTTTTTTCTTTGAAAATCTATAAATAGAATAACTGTGTCATAAAAAAACATTATGAAGTTGTTGAAGTGCAATAAAATGACAATAGCCAAAAACACTTTATGGCGCCATTATTGTTGTATAACGCCTTTGGGTTAGAGATTAATATGAAGACTCATATAAAGTCAATCTTTCACGATAATCACTCGTCTAGCTGAAACCACTGTCAAAAATTTTTCCCACTCTTTAGCTGTGCCAAAACCAAAATGTAGATTCCGTGAACAAGGCTTCTTTCTTAGAAGTGCACGCCTGTGGAACTCTCTTCCGTTTGCCTATTTCCCACCTGACTTCAACTTAGATGTCTTCAAGTCCAACACAAACAAATTCCTGATGAAGCCCCCTTAAGTAATGACACTTTATCAAATCTCCAATACTAAAGATTCCTACGATACAATCCCATTGATGGCTGTACAAGCAATAACCCTTATCCCTGAGTGGCTTCCGGGTCTTGATAAGTGGTGACTACCTTGTAAAAAAAACTTACTTCGAATTGATTTCCTAAAAAATAGAACATATCAACAATGCTTATGTAATCAGATATAAAAATAATACAGTTTCTCTTCGTTTGTAACGTGAGTTCATAATACGAAGTGCCTAAAATAAGTGTTCACTCTTTGTCATATCTGTTCTTTTATTAATAGTACGCACATGAAACTCTAGTCTCCTTCGAAGTAATCTCCCTTGGTTACCATGCAAATGTTTTCGCGTTCTAATAACTTCTGGAAACCCCCATGGAAGTCCCTGTGTAAGCGTGCCAATGACCTTTGGCACACCCACTTTCATCTCCTCAATTGTCTCATAACGACAGTCTCTAAGGGTTTCCTTGAGCTCAGGAAATAACCAAAAGTCACAGGGAGTAAGGTCTTGACTATAATGAGGGCAAATAACTGTCTTGGTGCGTATCTTGGTGAAATAGTATCTAATCTTCACAATTGGAACAAACTCTGCACAAAGCTTCCGCATGTTCAGTTCCTCGCGAATAATTGTGTGTTCAGTTCACACACTGACATCAAACTGTGCACTTATTGTCTCTATAGACACACGATGGTCATTTTCCATGAAATTCTTTATTTGGCCAATCAACTTTGGTGTTCTGACTTCCTAACTTCTCCCGCACTTCTCATCATTCCCCAAAGACATTTTTGAATCTCTTATGCCACTCTAAAATGTTCGATTCATGCAAGATGATTAAAAAACGATCTGAAGCATTCCATACGTTTCTGTTGTATTTTTTCAAGTTGAAAACAGAATTTTATTGCATATCATTCTTCTAAATTGTCCTCACGTACAGACTGCATTTTTGAAATTCACCAGCTATGACCATTAGGCTTATTGAGTGTATTCCAACTCATTCTGTAGCTGTTTATTTGAACATGAAATCATAAAGGTTTGTCATCTCATAAGACGTGTAGCAATAACATACAAGTTCTCAGCATTCGGTGAAATAAAGATAATGCAGAGTAGTGTTCCTTAAAGTACTAAAATTGACCAAATAAATGTACGGAAGCTATCCCAGTCAGCCATAGAGTATCGATATACAGTACGGTGGAGAGGTACGTCTGAAGACTTCTTACATTTCATTTTTATCTTAACTGCCATCTGCTAACTTTCCTGAAACTGCAAAGTGAACGATGGGGGGGGGGGCTCACAGTAGCAAACAAGTTCTCAGCATTCGGTGAAATAAAGATAATGCAGAGTAGTGTTCCTTAAAGTACTAAAATAACATATTGAATATTCAAGAGTTTACGGCAATTTTAAATGCCTGCACAAAAAAAAAAAAAAATGTGGAAAATTTAAAGGCACCACATATAACAAACTTTGATTAGAAAAGCGAGCGGGGTCGAATATCAGCTTAAAGCTGCCTCTTGTTTAGCTGCACTTTACAAATAAAATTAAAAGTTTGATCATTGTCCAAGAAACCTACATCTAAAATTTCAAGTGTTTGAACCCAAAATTGGCGGAGGTAGAGTTTTCAAAGGTCAAATCGTTAAAATTTGACCCCTTGGCCGCCACATTTCTGGCCGAAAACCGATTAAAAAGATTTTCCCAAATCTCAATATCCCTTATGTCAAATCTCGAGTCTGTAGACTGAAAATTGACAGAGTAGTTTAATAGGAAAACGTACACAGACAGACAGACACACACACAAACAGACAATTTCACTTTCATAGATATATGCATAGTAAAATATCAATAATTCACCAAATATACATCACCAAAAAAAATTAAATTTTATCATCAACGGACTGCTTTAAGGTTAGTTTTATTTTAATCTTCAATCATGCGATGGACACAGTTTATATATATATACATACATATATATATATATATATATATATATATATATATATATATATATAATTTAGTAATGTGACTGATAATTTAAAAATTAAATTATAATTAAATTAAAAATCCGTTTCATAAGAAGGAACAACAACAAAATCAATTATTTGTACGATCGTTTCGGAAAACAGTGTTTTTATTGTGGTAGACATGAAGTTACAGACAATAATTATTACATATAGTTTTTTAACAAACAATGTTTCCTCATCAGCAAATATTTGGAAGGGTTTTTATTATATGTAAAAGACACCATAAATAAACCTAGCATTAAAAGTAAGGCAGATGTGTCTGGAAAAAATTAAAATAAAGGTATGGATTTAAACTTGATAAGAAAATTAATATGAGTTAAAGATAGAAATAAAATAGAGTAGAATTATAAATATAAATTTGGTTTAAGTACAATATTATACATGCATACATACATACATACATACACAAATACATATATGCATATATATATATATATAAAAAATATACACATATATACATATACATAGATATACATATATATACATAAAAACATACGTGCAAATATTAAATACTAAATTACAACGAGTACTTTTTCTTTCCCTGTATTTTAATTAAACTAGTAATTTTACTATTACATTAAAATACACTCTCCTCTTTAGACTATTGTTCTAATCTCCTTTATATATATATATATATATATATATATATATATATATATATATATATATAATTAGTTTTTTTGGAAAAGGATATCCAGCAGAGTGGTCAATTAAAAGGGAAATCCGAAATATAAGAGCATATTTATATTTTGTGTACAGAAAGTTGTTAGATGAGACAAGTCATTGTTACCGTCGGTTTCAAGCCCGATAATTAGGATCGTTTAAGATATCCTTATCAAGCTCTCTTCAGTTAATATTCCTCTCGAGACGAATATTGGAATCAATGTGTAAATAATAAACTACAAAATATAAAAACCAATAATCGGAGAATGACATATTAAAACAACTTTAGCAACACAAAAATAGAAGTTATACTAAACTGATTACATATAGGACACAATCATTTAACACACTTTCACCTGGAAGATTCTGAACCCTTATTATTCACAGCATGTCAGAAGAAACTCACCGTCAAACATATATTACTTAAATCTGTTGACTTAAGAAAGAAACAAGAAAAAAAAAGAGAAGGAAGGAGAGAGAAAGAGAGGTGAGAGTTAGGAGGAAAGCGAGAGAGGAATAACAACATAGAAAGAGAGAAAGAAAGAGAAGATAAAAAGAGGAGAAAAGAGAGGAAACGAGAGAGAGAGAGAGGGGGGAGATGAGAGAGATAGAGGAATGGCGATGGGGAAACAGAGAGAGAGGGTGAAAAAATGAGAAAGAAAGAGCAAAAACTAAAGCAAGAGAGAGGTTTGAGAGAAAAAGAGATTGACGGATCGATAGATAGATAGTGTGTATGTATGTGTGTGATAAGATAGATAGATAGGTAGGTAGGTAGTTAGGTAGGTAGCGGGAGAGATACAGAGAAAGAGAGAGATAGAAAGATACGTAGAGAGAGAGAGAGAGAGAGAGAGAGAGAGAGAGTGAGAAGGGTGGTCTGAAGTAATTCCAAAATGTTTATACTAAAATAATAAAAAGAAACACTGAATGCGATTGCACAGGCAAGACGGTAGACCAAGGTCACAATGACCGAGAATGTGCTACGAAGACAATAAAGATGGAGATATTCGTGTGAAATAACCAACAAATGATAAGAACGTCGCTTTGTCTAAAAATAACAAGAAAGATAAACATTAACATACGTCCATTCAATCAGTTAGATGAGTTATGGAAATGCCAGTTCAAACACACGTTTAAAATACTAACAAGAATGCTATTTCAAACGAGCATGACAGACAACCAAGAATGATATTTCAAACCTAAGCGTGACAGACCAACAAGAATGCTATTCAAAACTTAAGCGTGGCAGACTAACAAAGATTATCGGCACTTATGCATTTTACAGACCGTGCTTAAATAATAACGTTATCATTTAGAAAGCCATTCTTAACATGGGTACGCTGGCTTTGTTATTTATCTGTACTTTCTTTTTTGCTTGCTTTTCAACCCCAACAAGGCGTATTGCCCCTTGAAACATAAGGGGCAACTATTTGAGATTGTGTCTAAGTAGGGACTGAGGGGGGGGGGAAGCAGAGAGATGTCTATTCACATTACATTTTGAATTTCTGCAGGTTAAGTGACGCATGAAATAGGGAGTAAATTCCAAAGTCTAGAGAATAGAAAACTTTCCAGCTAGGCCGATTTTTTTTTTTTTTTAATTTTGCATAAATGTCTCCTAGATATCTGAGACGTTCTTAGATAGGTTTAATCGCAATACATCCGATAAGTATCACAAATCTATAATAAAAAAAATCGACTAAATAAGAAACAGTCCGATTGTGACCAAATACAGCCTAACGTCACAAATAGATTTTTAAAAGTTTTATAATCGCACAAGCAGAAAGAGCCCGGCGTCTAAAATCAACAGTAAGTTCTTTGATAAGACAGGGGCACGTTCGCAATAAATGTTTCTGTTTAGAACACAATTGACCCATGGGAATTAACTTCTGCATTTTAAATTTAAATTCAAGTCATTATATAAAAATACTTTTATAAAATAAATGTACGGTTCTCTACAGTGCAATGTAGACTGCAATGTATTGTGGACTAAGTCATGTGATCTTTCTTCTTGTGTTTCCGAATAGAAAAGGAAATCAATCGATTTGAAAAATGTGCAATTTTATCAATTTCGATGACAATAAATTTATGAATGTGTGGAAGATCCTAGTTCAATCCCGGGCAACTTCAGATGTCTTTGCTCGTATATATATATATATATATATATATATATATATATATATATATATATGTGTGTGTGTGTGTGTGTGTGTGTGTGTGTGTGTGTGTTGGATAGCGTGTGTGTTATTTATTTTGTGTCACGCTTACACCCGAGTGACTGTCGTTTAATTGTTATGGACTTCCATTTCTAGTAATAAATAATTTTTCAAAGAATTCTACATAAGTTTTGGTGTCGGTTCCGATAATAGCTGATGGAATTACAGTAATCTATTTTTTTTATAAATAATTTTATCAAGAATTTTTCATAGGTTTTGGTTTTGGTTTTGTTCATAGCTAAAGAAATTCAAGTTACACACACACACACACATATAGATATATATGTGTATATATATATTGATATATGTAAATATATATATATATAATATATATATAAGCATATATATACATACTAGCGGGGAGTACCCGGCGTTGCCCTAATTTTTAAAGGCGTGTGTGGTTGGGGGTGGGTAAAATGAAAACAAAGCGAAGTCATAACCCTGTTTAAATATTATTAAAACAAACAATGTAAAAACTATAAAAAAAAAACGTGTAAAAAAAAAAAAAAAATGAACGTGATGCAATACGAACGGTCCGGAGGTGCCCGTGTGTTTGAAAAATCCCAAAAAAGTTTGAAGGAGTGGGGGTCGTACTCGAATCATTGAGGCGAAAGCGCAAAAAAAAACAACAACAAAAAACGCTATTAATTAACTAAAAAAGTGAATTAGGTCAAATATCAATTCCGCAGTGAAGTTTGTTTTGGTTTAGTTTCAGTAGTCACATCACACTCGAATTCTAAATTTATTTATTTGTTTTAATTTTAATTTAAGTATAATGCAAGTGAATTCACGAT
>NC_136510.1:20159694-20264694 GCF_053919585.1 Euprymna scolopes | reverse complement strand
GTATATACACTATTCCGTGCCATAATTGCCATCATAAATACGTTGGTGAAACTCAGCGTAAATTGGAAAAAAGGCTCAATGAACACAAAAGAGATATAAAAATAGCAATTCTCTAAGTGCATTATTCTCTCATTCATTGCAATATATATATATATATATATATATATATATATATATATATATATATATATATAATGTCCTGGATATGACCTTAAACAATATCCGATGGTGAGACCCCAGCTTGCGAACTTTGGGGAGTGTGGAGCGAGTCTTTAATTGCACTGCTCCCAGGTCCACTCTGACCCGGAGTGGTAATACCTGTTAGGGTCCCAACTATGGGTTAAATAGAAACCGACTTAAAAAAAACAACAAATATACTCTATTAAAAAATTGTTCTTCAAAATCACTGGATTCGGAATTAAATAACCCAAAAGGGTTGATATACCGTAAAACAATAACAACCAACCAACCAACCAACCAACCAACATATATATATATATATATATATATATATATATATATATATATATATATATATATAACTATTTCATTTACTCACATAAATTTAATATACGAAAGTATAGATTTATGCGTAAACTTTAAGTATTTACTTCAAAAGTGCTCAATACGTAGGTAGAGCTAGTTAGTAATTTATAAAACATATATGGCGATTAAGCTACACTGAATATTCTGCGTTTCATCCACTATAGGATTCGTCAGGCTTATGCGCATAAGCCTGACGAATACTATAGTGGATGAAACGCAGAATATTCAGTGTAGCTTAATCGCCATATATATTTTATAAATTACTATATATATATATATATATATATATATATATATATATATATATATTTATATATATATAAACATTAGATTTCTTAAGCATTGTCTTTATTCAAGTGAGTATAAATAAGTGAGGTGATGACTTCAGACGAGGATGACATGAGATTCCTATCTATGATCGTTCCCGCCTGTTGAACTGAATTTAGATTATGGAGATTCATGCAATGAGTTCATTGTCGAAATCTGGTCTGGCTTAGAGGTCATGTATCCGGAGATAAACTGCATTTCCCCGGGCTAGAAGATAGCGGGAAAATGGACTGGAATAGCATAGTTTTAAAAGTGCAGCAGGAATTTTATTTTTGCACACTCGATGGCAGATTGAAAGCTGTCCATTTTTATTTATTTCATAGTACATTTTCAGAAATCATCTCACCTTTTAGACGACGAAACGAGAGGAGAGATAATTTGTATCATGAATGAATAATGTTAAAAAAAAGATATAGTTTTTTTGTTTTTTTTTAACTTAAACAATGCATCTTGTCACTTGGATATGAGGGTCGACTATTACGTCTTAATTTTTGCAAATTATTATACCAAGTGGACGATAAACATTTCGACCTAGAGTAAGACATGATTATATTTTCGGTTTGATGAAAACCTGTTTTTTTTTTTTGTTGTTGTTGTTTTTTAGACCATCTAATAGTAGAGCAAAGCGATAGAAGTCTTCTATCATGTTTAAAAGTGACACAATGTTCAACGAGGAAGATCGGAGATGCGTCGCTGTAGATCTCATGCTCTCTACCGATCAAAGTTATGACAACAAGACTATTGCCAGCACCTTCAAAATGCCAATCTGGATGGTTCATAGCTTTAGGGAACAGCTCAACGAAGTTTCCAGCCACGGTTATGGTGCGGTTTTAGGTTAGAGTAATACTATGCCAACTCACATCTTCGAAGTCGGTTTGAAAGTCAACACCAAATTGTACCTGGATGTGCTGAAGAGTATGGTGATCACCTAGTGCAATCAGTTGGCCGCTGGCAGACCCTAGATGTGGAAGCAGGACTCAGCGCAGGCCCACAATTATAAAGAGACTCAGGCTTGACTTCAGGAGAAGTGCTACGACTTGGTAACCTTCTCTTACTGGCCCCCTTCACTGGCGACCTGAACCCGCTGGACTATTTCGTTCAGTCATACATCAAGAACATCACCAACATGACCTCCAACGATACCAAAGCCAACCTGATCGCCGCCAGCCGCAGAGTATTTGCTGAGCTCCCGCCGGCGCCTGTGCAAAAGACCTGCTCCCAGTTCCAGAACCGTATCGAGGCCGTTATTTAGGCTGAAGACGGCTACATTAAATATATGTCAGCTCTATTACATAATCAAGCCACCTGAATTGAGTTTTTCAATAAAAGTTTTTAAATAAAACTAGTGTTGTTTAGGGCGATAAATTTATCGTTCCACTCAGGGCAGCCAGGAAAGCAGGAAGGATGAACTGTTGCTTGTCGATTGGGGAACCAGCGCATTCCATTAATTAGGCTGGTGCAAAAATAATGTCGTTTTGGACGTTCAACTATATATATATATATATATATATATATATATATATATATAGTAATTTATAAAATATATATGGCGATTAAGCTACACTGAATATTCTGCGTTTCCTCCACTTATAGGATTCGTACGGCTTATGCGCGAATTCTGTGGTTGCTTCTTGTTTTTATATATGTTGAGGATTTCTGGTTAGCCAATCAGCTTTCTAGTATCCACCGCGCCCCTTCCTATCAGCCAATGGGCATGCATTTTATCGAACAAAGGATCTGTTTTAGAGCTAGGTTAGTGGTTTAAGGTAGATCTTTTCCCTCTTTTTTATATATATATAAATATACCTATGTGTACACACATACATGCACATATATATACATATATATATATATATACATATATGTGCGATCGTTTATGTATATTCATGTTTGTTTAATTTATTTATTTGTTTGTTTTCTATTGTTATTGTTAGTAGAATTCGCGCATAAGCCTGACGAATCCTATAAGTGGATGAAACGCAGAATATTCAGTGTAGCTTAATCGCCATATATATTTTATAAATTACTGACTAGCTCTACCTACGTATTGAGCACTTTTGAAGTAAATACTTAAAGTTTACGCACAAATCTATACTTTCGTATATTGAATTTATGTGAGTAAATGAAGTAGTTATATATATATATATATATATATATATATATATATATATATATATATATATATATATAAACGACATTAATTTTGCGCCAAGCTAATACTTGTAAAACAAACACTGGGATGCTTCACTGCGGCGATGGGACCGATTTTTGAGCTTAGCCGATAGTGTAGTATCTCTTAGATTTTAGACTCCTTTTTGACCTTGTCTAAGAGCGAGGGACAAACCCAATTTTAATAACAGAACGGATTTTCCGGGAAAATCTCGGTTTCCCTCTAACGGTGTCCTTTCGGGTGAAAATGTCTAAAATTGACATTTTTGTGTTTATTAAAACATAATTGATGCGTTGGATTTTCATAAAACTTTCTGAAAAGTTGTAACTGATTTCTATATCTATTTTGTTTGTGTATACCTCGCGATAACTCTTGGGTGTGCCCCAGGGGCTCTTTTAGGACTAATAAAAACACTCCATTTTGGGGACTATTTTACTATACTTGTCCAAAATTTTCTGTGTATGTCTATTTAGCAGTTTTGCATGGTGCTGAACTTAAATTTAAATATGTTAAAGCCTTGGGGACTTTTGGGGCTAAAGGGTGGGGGGGCAAATGATGGACTTAGTTATTTCTATTTTTGCCTGGTGCAGAACTCAAATTTACATATGTTAAGGCCTAAAACTGCGCCGTTTTTTTTTTTATTATTTTTTTTCATTTTTACCAGGATTTAACGTCCTTTGGGGACTTTTGGGGCTAAATGGGGATTAGAGGGGCAAATGCTGAACTTAGTCATTTTTTTATGCTTCGTTCACTGTGCATTCACGGGGGACCATGCATTGCATGCTTCACTTGTTTTAGTTATTATCACCTGTGATGAGGATTGAATCTTAAACCACACTTTTTACTATCGTGCACGTTGCTCTCTTTTCAGACATCTCTTCGCTGTGCGATAGTGCGCTTGATTATTTTTTTTTGTGCTCTGTGTGTTGGGCGGTGATGAGGTGTATATATTCTCTTGTGTGTATATAATTTGGCATGACCGTGACTGTCTTTTGTGTGTGCACGTGTGTGTAACAGTCATATGTGTGTGTGCGCGCGCGTGTGTGTGTGTGCACATATAAGAAGATCTCAACACACGTACCTTTTCTCGTTCTTGGTCGATGCCACCTCATGCCTGCGCTTCAAAAACACGACTTGATTTCATTATTTGGAGAAGTCTCCATTTGGTACCAGTCCAGATGATGTAAAAGTTCGGCATGTGGTAGCCTGACACCCCCAGGCATAGCCATCGCTTACCTTTCCTTGCCCACATGATGCACAAGGTTTCGTCCGTGCAAGTAATTTTTTTCTTGACAAAAGTCGAGGACTCCAGTTGGTGTTTTCAGCTGTTCACTTAAGGCTGTAAAATTCATGTTTTTTCTGACGTTAAAGTACGAAACGGTGTGCTTTTTTTTTTTTTACTAATTTCTTTTCTTTTCTTCCTCTTCCAAATTGTCGTCTGCTGCTTTGAATTTTCAACTCGCGCGAATGCGCGTCGCGTTGAAAACCATCGCGCTACATTGTCATTGGTTCAGCTTTATGTTTCGTCAGACGGCTCAATTTTCTCGGCGACGCTCGGCTTACTCCAACTATTGACGTCATGTTCCGGACAATAGCGGGCGTGCGCTAGTTACGTCTGGATCACTCTCTGCATGAGCACAACCCATTTTTATTTGTTATTGTTGGGTGTATCCGTTTTTTTTTCACTTTATTTAGTAGTTTAACGCTGATATAATTCATCGTTCTGTTTATAATTGTTTATTTTTTATAAAAAAATAGTCATTGAACTATATGTGGTTTCTTTGCCATACTTATAGGTAAATGTGCATTGAACAGATAATACTTAAAGTTAAATTCAAATTTTGATATATATTTTAATTCAAACGCGAAAAAAAAAACAATTGGGACGCTGAAAACGTACACAGTAAAACAATACGTTGTAAAATGCTCTTGTGGTTGTCAACAGGTTAATGTAGATTTATTTGTAAGAAAATTGCGTTAAAATAACTTAAACGTAATACGGAAATTAACGATGTAAAAAAAATGCAGAAAGTATTAACAATTTTTTTTATTTGGATAATTTAAACGTGTTGTTGTAATTGTAGTATCTAGAAACGCGTTGTTGTAATTGTAGTATCTAGAAATGTTTCCTGTGAAGGTGTGTTTTGCAATGAGCATAAATAAAAGACAAGGTCAGACGTTTAAAACCATTGGTGTAGACCTGACATCAGACTGCTTCAGTCACGGCATGTTCTATGTCTCCATCAGTCGGACAGGAAGTTCAGAAAAACTCTACATTCTGGCTCCAAATAAAAGAAGCAGAAATGTAGTTTACCACGAGGCTCTTCAATTAAAAGTTCTACAAAAGGATATGATGAAAAACTGATATGATCTGATTGTGGTATGTTTTCAGTATTCAATGTGTTAGATAAGATTTAAGCATCGAGTTGAAATTTACTTCCCTCTTACAACATCCACTTACTGGAAAGGTGCCTACAAATCGCGTACCTAAGTGTGCAGAAAAGTCCCGTGCGATGCGCGGGTATCTTTGCTAGTATATATATATATATATATATATATATATATATATATATATGTATATATATATATATATATATATATATATATATATATATATATATATATATATATTAGTGTTGGGACCATTAATCAGAATCGTAATCAGAAATAGCAAAAATTAGAATGTTTTAAGATATCGTAATCGGTATCGAAATCGGGAAAAATTCTGCCTATTTTTCGATGCTAAAAGCGATTTTATTAATTATCTTTTTTTTTATTTGATTTGTTTAAAAAAAAAACTTTTCCATTTTAGCATTTGTATTAATAATAAAATAATTTAATAATTTTTAAACTATCAGTAAACCTAAAATCTACTGATCAATAGATGCGTTTTTTCGTTTGAGAAAATAAATACACATTTAACGTTGTTTTTTTTTGTACAATAATCGAGAATAAATAACCATTTTATACTAAAATAATAAATATCAAAGCGGAGTAACTTTCTATCTTTATTGCTTTTTGAACCTATTGCTTTTTGAACCTATTGCTTTTTGAACATATTGCTTTTTCAACATATTGCTTTTTGAACATATTGCTTTTTGAACATATTGCGTTTTGAACATATTGCTTTTTCAACATATTGCTTTTTCAACATATTGCTTTTTGAACATATTGCTTTTTGAACATATTGCTTTTCCAACATATTGCTTTTTCAACATATTGCTTTTTCAACATATTGCTTTTCCAACATATTGCTTTTTCAACATATTGCTTTTTCAACATATTGCTTTTCCAATATATTGCTTTTTGAACATATTGCTTTTTCAACATATTGCTTTTCCAACATATTGCTTTTTCAACATATTGCTTTTCCAATATATTGCTTTTTCAACATATTGCTTTTTCAACATATTGCTTTTCCAACATATTGCTTTTTGAACATATTGCTTTTTGAACATATTGCTTTTTGAACATATTGCTTTTTGAACATATTGCTTTTTCAACATATTGCTTTTTCAACATATTGCTTTTCCAACATATTGCTTTTTCAACATATTGCTTTTCCAATATATTGCTTTTTCAACATATTGCTTTTTGAACATATTGCTTTTTGAACATATTGCTTTTTCAACATATTGCTTTTTCAACATATTGCTTTTCCAACATATTGCTTTTTCAACATATTGCTTTTTCAACATATTGCTTTTCCAACATATTGCTTTTTCAACATATTGCTTTTTCAACATATTGCTTTTCCAATATATTGCATTTTCAACATATTGCTTTTCCAACATATTGCTTTTCCAATATATTGCTTTTTCAACATATTGCTTTTTGAACATATTGCTTTTTGAACATATTGCTTTTTGAACATATTGCTTTTCCAACATATTGCTTTTTCAACATATTGCTTTTCCAACATATTGCTTTTTCAACATATTGCTTTTCCAACATATTGCTTTTTCAACATATTGCTTTTTCAACATATTGCTTTTTCAACATATTGCTTTTTCAACATATTGCTTTTCAAACATATTGCTTTTTCAACATATTGCTTTTTCAACATATTGCTTTTTCAACATATTGCTTTTTCAACATATTGCTTTTCCAACATATTGCTTTTTCAACATATTGCTTTTTCAACATATTGCTTTTCCAACATATTGCTTTTTCAACATATTGCTTTTTCAACATATTGCTTTTCCAACATATTGCTTTTTCAACATATTGCTTTTTCAACATATTGCTTTTCCAACATATTGCTTTTTCAACATATTGCTTTTCCAATATATTGCTTTTTGAACATATTGCTTTTTCAACATATTGCTTTTCCAACATATTGCTTTTTCAACATATTGCTTTTTCAACATATTGCTTTTCCAACATATTGCTTTTTCAACATATTGCTTTTTCAACATATTGCTTTTCCAACATATTGCTTTTTCAACATATTGCTTTTTCAACATATTGCTTTTCCAACATATTGCTTTTTCAACATATTGCTTTTTCAACATATTGCTTTTCCAATATATTGCTTTTTCAACATATTGCTTTTTCAACATATTGCTTTTCCAACATATTGCTTTTTCAACATATTGCTTTTTCAACATATTGCTTTTCCAACATATTGCTTTTTCAACATATTGCTTTTTCAACATATTGCTTTTTCAACATATTGCTTTTTCAACATATTGCTTTTTCAACATATTGCTTTTCCAACATATTGCTTTTTCAACATATTGCTTTTTGAACATATTGCTTTTTCAACATATTGCTTTTTCAACATATTGCTTTTTCAACATATTGCTTTTTCAACATATTGCTTTTCCAACATATTGCTTTTTCAACATATTGCTTTTTCAACATATTGCTTTTTCAACATATTGCTTTTTCAACATATTGCTTTTCCAACATATTGCTTTTTCAACATATTGCTTTTTGAACATATTGCTTTTCCAACATATTGCTTTTTCAACATATTGCTTTTCCAACATATTGCTTTTTCAACATATTGCTTTTTAAACATATTGCTTTTCCAACATATTGCTTTTTCAACATATTGCTTTTCCAACATATTGCTTTTTCAACATATTGCTTTTTGAACATATTGCTTTTTCAACATATTGCTTTTTCAACATATTGCTTTTCCAACATATTGCTTTTTCAACATATTGCTTTTTCAACATATTGCTTTTCCAACATATTGCTTTTTCAACATATTGCTTTTTCAACATATTGCTTTTCCAACATATTGCTTTTTCAACATATTGCTTTTTCAACATATTGCTTTTCCAACATATTGCTTTTTCAACATATTGCTTTTCCAACATATTGTTTTTCAACATATTGCTTTTTCAACATATTGCTTTTCCAACATATTGCTTTTTCAACATATTGCTTTTTGAACATATTGCTTTTCCAACATATTGCTTTTTCAACATATTGCTTTTCCAATATATTGCTTTTTGAACATATTGCTTTTTCAACATATTGCTTTTTCAACATATTGCTTTTCCAACATATTGCTTTTTCAACATATTGCTTTTTCAACATATTGCTTTTCCAACATATTGCTTTTTCAACATATTGCTTTTTCAACATATTGCTTTTCCAACATATTGCTTTTTCAACATATTGCTTTTTCAACATATTGCTTTTTCAACATATTGCTTTTTCAACATATTGCTTTTCCAACATATTGCTTTTTCAACATATTGCTTTTTCAACATATTGCTTTTCCAACATATTGCTTTTTCAACATATTGCTTTTTCAACGTATGGCTTTTTCAATATATTGCTTTTTCAACATATTGCTTTTTCAAGATATTGCTTTTTCAACATATTGCTTTTTCAACGTATTGCTTTTTCAACATATTGCTTTTTCAACATATTGCTTTTTCAACATATTGCTTTTTGAACATATTGCTTTTTGAACATATTGCTTTTTCAACATATTGCTTTTTGAATATATTGCTTTTTGAACATATTGCTTTTTCAACATATTGCTTTTTCAACATATTGCTTTTTTAAACATATTGCTTTTTCAACATATTTCTTTTTTGAACATATTGCTTTTTGAACATATTGCTTGCATACAATATGGGGTTCCCATGCCTTATCTTTATCACCCAGCATTACGTTGAAATAAGCACACTTCACAAATTTACTGATTTTTCCTGTTGGATTGCAATTTCTCTCACAAATATTGGAAAACACATTTAGATTGTTTAAATAACGTCGCCTGGGAGATCATATAGCCTTGCTTAATTTTTGCTTCAAAAATCTGCAACGAAAGTAAAATAATGCAGCTTAATTATTTCCTGTCTGTCTTATAAATGAATTCCTAACATTAAAAGAATAAGCCTTACTTCGACCAGAAATCAACAAAAATTGCTCCAATCCGTTGCTTTTTCAACATATTGCTTTTTCAACATATTGCTTTTTCAACATATTGCTTTTACAACGTATTGCTTTTTCAATATATTGCTTTTTCAACATATTGCTTTTTCAACATATTGCTTTTTTAAACATATTGCTTTTTCAACATATTGCTTTTCCAATATATTGCTTTTTCAACATATTGCTTTTTCAACATATTGCTTTTTTAAACATATTGCTTTTTCAACATATTTCTTTTTCAATATATTGCTTTTTCAACATATTGCTTTTTCAACATATTGCTTTTCCAATATATTGCTTTTTCAACATATTGCTTTTTCAACATATTGCTTTTTCAACATATTGCTTTTTTAAACATATTGCTTTTTCAACATATTTCTTTTTTGAACATATTGCTTTTTGAACATATTGCTTTTTAAACATATTGCTTTTTCAACATATTGCTTTTTCAACATATTGCTTTTTCAACATATTGCTTGCATACAATATGGAGTTCCCATGCCTTATCTTTATCACCCAGCATTACATTGAAATAAGCACACTTCACAAAGTTACTGATTTTTCCTGTTGGATTGCAATTTCTCTCACAAATATTGGAAAACACATTTAGATTGTTTAAATAACGTCGCCTGGGAGATCATATAGCCTTGCTTAATTTTTGCTTCAAAAATCTGCAACGAGAGTAAAATAATGCAGCTTAATTATTTCCTGTCTGTCTTATAAATGAATTCTTAACATTAAAAGAATAAGCCTTACTTCGACCAGAAATCAACAAAAATTGCTACAATCCGTAGACCTATTTACTACTCAGTGTCCACTTCTTACCTACTATCTACCTTATTGTATAGGAAAGTTTACTTTTTATCTTAGTTTTGTGATGTTATACTTCACAATAACAACCTATAATTGTATTTATGAAGCTAGATTGTATATAGAAATGCACCAAACGGACTGTCGCCATTATCACATACGCTACATAACCAGATAGACTATTCTAAAATATAACGACTCTAAAGACTAGTACATAATCTGCAGGTATATTTATTTAAAGAGAAAAAGTAAAAACTGGAAGAGAAAAATGATGGGTATGAAAAAGTAAAAACAATAACAAATGAGGGTAAAAAAAAAACGAAGGAGTTAAAGAAATCAAAATACTGAATAAGTTCGTACAGAAATGGAACATGAAATGTCACATTCCATGAACATGAAATGTCACATTCCATGAACATGAAATGTCACATTCCATGACAAAGTAAACAAACATATTGCCCAGAAGAAGAAATGAGTAAAAAATACCGTTGATGCCGGGGATGGGAGCGAATAAGGAAGAAAGAGGCGTGCTGTGTCGCCAGTTGTTCTAAAAAGGAAGTAAATACCAACCGGAAGAAGAAATTAGGATGAAATTAATTTTTTAGCTAAAAAACTTGGCCTTCGGGACAAGATCAAAGTGTAGTATCTGTTCCGGCAGATGCTGCACTTAAGATAATTTGTACCAGTCAATGGAGGGGAAACCCTCTATACTGGGACAATTATTATTTTTGGTAACCAGAGTGACCCCTTTTAGGGGAGCTGGTTTTTACCTCACATTAAAAACGGCCTTGTGCCTAATTTGCTCAGTGGGGGAGCAAATAAATACCATCTGTTCCGGCAGATACTGCGGGCTGTGGCTGGCTATGACTGGCAGGGACCAGATGTGGGGGCAGCCCCGCGTGCCTGACCATTGGCCGGCTCCCATTTCCCACCTCTCGGGAGCTGGTCCCCTTTTTCCCTTCCCCCTCCCTTCACTCCTCACATTAAAAATCGGCCTTGTGCCTAATTTGCTCGGTGGGGGAGCAAATAAACACCATCTGTTCCGGCAGATGCTGCAAGCTATGACTAGCTATGACTAGCAAAGACCAGATGTGGGGGCAACCCCACATGCCTGACCTTTAACCAGCTCCCATTTCCCACCTCTCGGGAGCTGGTCCCCTTTTTCCCTTCCCCCTCCCTTCACTCCTCACATTAAAAATCGGCCTTGTGCCTAATTTGCTCGGTGGGGGAGCAAATAAATACCATCTGTTCCGACAGATGCTGCACTTAAGATAATATGTACCAGTCAATGGAGGGGAAACCCTCTATACTGGGACAATTATTATTTTTGGTAACCAGAGTGCCCCCTTTTTGCCTACTTTTAGGGGAGCTGGTTTTTACCTCACATTAAAAACGGCCTTGTGCCTAATTTGCTCAGTGGGGGAGCAAATAAACACCATCTGTTCTTCAGATGCTGCACTTCCATTTCTTGTTCTCTGTCAGTGGAGGAGAAATCCTTCACGACTGAGACAATTTTTATTTTTGTTCCTTTTCTCCACGTTAAAAAACGACCCTGGTGTCTAACTCTGTCCCGTGGGGAGGCATTGTAAATAGGAACTCAAAGGGAGATACTTGGTTCAACAGGCATACCACCTAATTTTTAGGTAAAAAAAATGTATATATAGCAAATATCTCAAAAACTTGACTTGATGAGAAGAAAATTAAATGATTTTCGAAATCAGCATCCCACAATTAGTCTTAATCAGCTTAGAAATTTTGGATACCAAAAATGTGTTTTCCAGTATAATCGTTTGTTTCCCTTCGCAGACTCTTTCTGGCTTTGTTTTAAATACTTTTAACAGGGGGGGGGGGGATGATGAAAATTGAAAAAGCATCTTTGTTCTGTAGGCATCTGCGTGAAAGGTATCTTATCAAATAAGAGTTTTCCAGTTGGATGGGATATTACAAAGCCAACTCATAAACAAGAAATCTGGCTCTAACGGATTGATAGAGTTTCGTTGCCATCTCCACAGAAACTTCAGGAGGCCTGGCTCAGAAAACAGTGTTCATACGAAACCGGCTGTGTACACCTTCTGGGGGTCAGAAATAGTGATGAGAGAGAGAGGAGGGGGAGAGAGAAAGAGGGAAAGAGAGAGGGAAGAGAGAAAGAGAAAGAAGAGAAAGAAAGAAAAAAGAAGATAAAAGAACAGGTCGAAGCAGGGAGATGGGATTAAAAGTGGGGGTTGATAATGAAGAAGATAGAATCCGGTTTTGTATACTTACTTGGGTCTAGAAAATAGTGATGAGAGAGAGAGAGAGAGAGAAAGAGAGAGAGAGAGGGAGTAAAAGAGAGAGATGAGACAGCAAGAAGTGAGAGCGAGAGAGATGAAATGAGAGAGGGTGAAGTAGGGAGAAGTAGAGAGATTGGATGAAAGAGTGAGAAGGCCATAATGAGCAACGTAAAGAGAGAAAATAATTGTGGCGGGAGAGATATGAAAAAGTGAAGAAAAGAGCGGGAGAGAGAAAATTTTGGTTGGTTGGTTGTTTTTGTTTTACGGCATAACCCTTTTCGAGTTATTTAATGCCGAATCCAAAGATTTTGAAGAAAATTCTTTTTAATAGAATATATTTGTTGTTTTCACGTCGGTTTCTATTTAACCCATAGTTGGGACCCTAACAGGTACTACCACTCTGGGTCAGAGTGGACCTGGGAGCAATGGTAATTAAAGGGTGGCTCCACACTCCCTAAAGCCCACAAGCTGGGACCTCACCACTGGATATAGTTTAAGGTCATATCCAGGACCCCCATTGAGGGACTTTTACCCTCTGCAGGGGGGGGCAGTCGGTGTATTCTAATGCCCCACCGATATGGCCGAAGAGAGAAAAAGATAAAAAGTTAACCAGAAAAAAGAAGAAATAGAGAGAAAGAGAGAGATATTGATAGATAGAGATAGAGAGAGAGAGAGAGAGAGAGAGAGAGAGAGAGGGAGGGAGAGATATATAGGGAGAGAATGAGAGAGAAATGGGAGGAAAGGAACGAATGAGCAAGGAAGAGAGAAGAATAATTGTGAAGAGATACGGATTACGGAAGTGCAAGAGAGATGTGAAAAAAGGGGGAGAGAGGGAGAAGGAGAAAGGTGAGCCAGAAAGAATAATAGAGAGATAATCAGTAAGAATGAGAGAGAAATAAAAATGGAGGAAGAGAGATGAAGGGAGTTTGAAAATGTGTGGGGAATTGATGTAGAGAACGGAGGGAGATGGGAGATAAGTGAGGCAATAGAAAAGGGTGGAAGGAAATAGAGAATTAGAAAGATGGAGTGAGAAGGAGGAATATAGAGAAAAGGGCGAATTAGAGAGAAAGGATGAAAGCGAAGAAATGAGATAGTGATTAAAAGGGAGAGAAAAATAATAGTGAGAGAGAGAGAGATAGGGGGTATGAGAGAGATGATGGAAGAGGGAGAAAGGGACGATAAGTGAGAGGTGGGGAAAGGAACAGGAGTGATAAAGAGATATATTGTCAAAAGTAGGGAGTGAGATAGAGATGGAACGATGGGGAAAAGAAAGGAAAGAGAGAGGGGAGAAGGAGATGAATTGAGAGAAGGGAAGAGAGAGATAGAGTGTGTGAAGGATGTAAAAGGGTATGAAAGAAAGGGATAAACGGAAAAGAGAAAGGTAGTATAAGAGAAAGAAATAGAGAGAGAGAGAGAGAGACAGACAGACAGACAATGATGAGGGATTGTCTAGCTTTACTTAATCTTTCTCAAAATCCTACAAGAAAGTCATCTCTTAATAATTTCGCAAAAACTGATTAATCCTTAATGATGTAAATTGGGTGGAATTTTATTATTCATGAGGACGACCTAACAGGAACTTGTTTATATTAGATTTGAATGCTACAGTGTTGTATTTAGCCGGGAAGCATGCCAGCGAAACAGTGTTCCAAAGGCGGGTAGTTCTGAGAAATCAATTTTGTTCATGGAATCTGCGTTTACATTTAGATACAGTAGATACAGATAGAGAGTGGTTGTAGCTAGTCGAGTATTTTTTGCTGAAAGTTAGACGGGGGCCGGGGACTAGATTAGAATTCAGGCGAACACTTACCATGAAAATTGCGATAGAGCGAAAACAGGCCCGCGACGTCTCTTATCTGGGAAAGAGGTTGCAGGGAAGAAAGAAGGTATTAACTACTAGGTTTCGAAGACAATTTTGAAGTCTACCAAGGTGTGCCGAGCAGCTCTTGTCCAGATGTGGCAACAGTACTCCATTGTAGGGCACACCGGGCTCTTATACAGAAAGAGGATCGGCAGTTAGATACTTACTGGAGCGGTAGAGTGATCCAACCATTTTTCCTGCGATCTTGGCAATCGATGTGATGCATGTGATGTGTTCCATTTCAAGTCGGGAGTGAAGCTTGTCAAGACACGGGGTTTCTCCGAAACTAGAGCCATTTAATTATAGTAACATATATATATATATATATATATATATATATATATATATATATATATATATATATATATATATATATATAAATGTAAATGTTGGTTCGTTCGAAAATAATAAAAGCTATTTCTACGTTACCAATTTATTTGAAATTTTCAGACAACCCATCTTTAGAGTCGAGGTATGTTTTTATGTTATTGAAATAAATTTACCTCGCAAATTATTAAAATATTAAATAAAATAAATATATTTTTTTACCCGTTACTGCGAATCTGTTCTGTTGTAAAACTAAACTTCCGGTTCGATTCATTTCACAGCCACGAATTGACGAAAGATAGCTAAAATGGAACAGCAAAAACTGTACCCATGCAAAATGGAAATTTAAACCTATAAGAAACATACTTTTTCTCATTTTGGAACTTTTTCCATTGCGCGCCAATTTGAGCCACAGCAACGCGTGGCAGGGTACAGCTAGTATATATATATATATATATATATATATATATATATATATATATATATATATAGGGAGAGAAAGAGAGAGAGAGAGAGAGAATATTAAATAATGAAGAAATTTTACGTAGTTCAATGTGCAACAGAATAAATATAAAAGAAAAAAAAGCCAAAAATTTAGTTATAAATTTATTTCAACAATAGGGCCTTTTTAAATAAGCACGCTGGATGAAGACATTTTCTTAACTTTAAAGGCAAAAAATAAAATACATGCTGTTGTGATATTAATAAGACGGGGGAAAGAACTAAACAAAATTATATATACATATATATATATATATATATATAACTACTTCATTTATTCACATAAATTTAATATACGAAAGTATAGATTTAGTCGTACACTTTAAGTATTTACTTCAAAAGAGCTCAATACGTAGGTAGAGCTAGTTAGTAATTTATAAAATATATATGGCGATTAAGCTACACTGAATATTCTGCGTTTCATCCAACTATAGGATTCGTCAGGCTTATGCGCATAAGCCTGGCGAATCCTATAGTTGAATGAAACGCAGAATATTCAGTGTAGGTTAATCGCCATATATATTTTATAAATTACTATATATATCTATCTATCTATCTATATATCTATAAAAACAGAGATGTGTGTGCCACAGACGATTTCTGATTGGTTAATCCAATAATCACATCTCCTAAAAAACAATCGTTTCTACGCTCTTACCTTTACCATAAAATATTATGGCTTTATTTATTGTCCATCTTGGAAGGGTTTAATTTTTTAATAACTTGTTATTTACAAATTAAAAAAATACGAAACTATTATGCGAAACTAAACTACACGAAATACGCGCACACACGCACACACACACGTTCACTACCGTCACGTTGTTATGGCAACCAAACCCGCTGACTTCTTTTTCTCATTTCACTCGTGGTCTTAAATTAGATTCGAATAAGTTGCCAAAAAACAAATATATAACAAATAAATGTTATCAAAGGCAAGTTATTAAAAAATTAAACCCTTCCAAGATTGACAATAAATAAAGCCATAATATTTTATGGTAAAGGTAAGAGCGTAGAAACGATTGTTTTTTAGGAGATGTGATTATTGGATTAACCAATCAGAAATCGTCTGTGGCACACACATCTCTGTTTTTATAGATATATAGATATATAGTTTAATTTTTTAATAACTTGTTATTTACAAATTAAAAAAATACGAAACTATTATGCGAAACTAAACTACACGAAATACGCGCACACACGCACACACACACGTTCACTACCGTCACGTTGTTATGGCAACCAAACCCGCTGACTTCTTTTTCTCATTTCACTCGTGGTCTTAAATTAGATTCGAATAAGTTGCCAAAAAACAAATATATAACAAATAAATGTTATCAAAGGCAAATTTTTCGTGTTTTTATTCAATTTAACATGTTTAATCAGCTCGAAAAGCATACAGTGTTTACCGATGTATTGGAAAATTCAAGATGGCGGCCGATTCTCTCTTTAACACGGTAAGTTTGGAAAAAGGTGTAATAAATAAAAAACCGGTTAAAATACTGTTAAAAACTCGCTCAATATATGTTACCGTGACATAGGTTGACATATATTCGGCGGGTTTTTAATAGTATTTTGTATAGTTTTTTATTTATAACACGTTTTCCCAAACTTACGGTGTTAAAGAATGTGTGAGACGCCATCTTGAATTTTCCAACACATCGGTAAACACTGTATTCTTTTCGAGCTGAATAAACATGTTAAATTGAATAAAAACACGAAAAATATATCCAGTTTTTATCGGTTTTTTACCTTCTCTGCAGAAGTACAAAAAAAAAAAAAAAAAAAAAAAAACGGAAGGTACTTTTACAGAATGTTAAACTAACCCTAACCGATGTTTTATGTTTAGTTTAGGAAAAGTCAGAAGAAATAAAAGTCATTATTGCATGAAATATACGTATTTAGTTGAAGTATTGTTTATGTCAATTCTTTCGAAGAAATTTAGCAAGAATACCTGTAAACCAGGAAATCGGTAAAATGTCATCAGGGATGAATACTTGTCTATTATAATTTCTACCCTTGACAAAAACTTAGCCATAACAAAAGAGATTTATTGTTCAGATTGTTTTTGAGATTAATTTCTAAAAAGATATTTTATAAATAAAATCGACTTTAAAATTAAAGACTTAAATTACAATAATTGAATTTAAACATTCTTATTTCAATATTTGGCACATAACACCTGCAAAAATGATCACAATGTCAGGATTTCATTTTATTTCAGAATCGATGGCAAATACTAATATTTAACATTAGTTTATCATTTAAGCCGATAAAAAGCCCTTTTTTTTTTCGAGTCATAAAAGGATTTGGAGTTTCCTAATCAACCTTTCGGGTGCAGTTGCACGCTCTCAAAATAACTAAAGTGTTGGCTTTAAAAAAATTGGTTCATTAAAACTAAACAGGTTTAGTTTTAATAAAAAAAAAAAATTAAAAAAAAATCGCTTTGGTAATTAGATATGTCGTATGGTTATCCCTAATCGCTGAATAAAACCGCTAACGAGTTGAATGATTACGACATAAAATTAAACTCGGGTTCCTGAAACGGAAACTTCGTTTGTTTTTGTTTTTTTCTTATCAATATATTTACATTGTTATTTTGTTTTCATTTTCAATCATTCGAACAGTTTTCTTTTTCAAGTAATCCAAGTTACAAAATTCCCACTGTTTACTATGCTAAAATCACAATGACTAATGTATACCTATTAACCCTTATCCTTGAGTGGCCTCTGGGCCTTGATAAGTGGTGACACCCATGTAAAAAAAAAAAAAAAAAAAATCACTCGAACAGTTTTCTTTTTATAATGTACAGTTTTAAAAGTTTAAAAACTATATAGTTTTTACTTCAGGAAAATTAATGGGTCAGTTTTTACGATGTGCCCTGTTAAAATACTGTTAAAAACTCGCTCAATATATGTTACCGTGACATAGGTTGACATATATTCGGCGGGTTTTTAATAGTATTTTGTATAGTTTTTTATTTATAACACCTTTTCCCAAACTTACGGTGTTAAAGAGGGTGTGAGACGCCATCTTGAATTTTCCAACACATCGGTAAACACTGTATGTTTTTCGAGCTGAATAAATATATTACATTGAATAAAAACACAAAAAAGATATCCAGTTAGGTAGAAAAGTAACTTATCTTGCCTTTGATAACATTTATTTATATATTTGTTTTTGACTATTTTTTCGAATCTATGTGTACAGTAATCTTGCCAGGATGCGGAGGAAAATGAATGAAGGGGGAGGGGAATAAAATAAAAACATTTTGGAAACAGAGTAAGTTTGAAAGAATTGCTTTGCACAGAAAGAAATTAATGAAAAAATAAAATTAAATTTCTTTTCTTTCTTGATTTTTTTTTTAGTTTTTTATGAAACAGGAAGTCAAAATTAAGACTATAAAAAACAATTTTTATTAAGAGCGAACCTCAGTCGTCAGGTCTGTAAAAAAAAGACGTGGAATAATAAATGTTTTCTAATACAAATTGTTTTTACTTATGTGTTCATTTGTCTCTTTGAAGTTCGTTTGTTTAATATATCGGTTTGCAATATAATTTTGTCATTCTGTCAGACTCAAATTTTAAATCTATATATCTATAAAAGTTAAAGTGTGTGTGTGTGTGTGTGTGTGTGTCTGTGTACATTTCCCTACGAAATAACTCTGTCAATTTTTAGTCTACAGACTCGAAATTTGATATACAGGGTACTGAGATTTGGAAAAATCTATGTGATCGGTTTTTAGCCAGAAATTTGGCGATTAAGGGGTCAAAGTTCAACGATTTGAGCTTTGAGAACTCTACCAAACTTCTCCGACAATTTTGGGTCTACACACTTTAAATTTTAGATATAGCTTCCGTGGACATGAATCTAACTTAATAACTTGATTTGAGCCCAAAACAATAAATTTTCAGGGGTCATAATAGGGGTCAAAGTTTAAAAAATTACCCCCTTTTTTTTGCTCAGCATACACCTCCAAACACCCGGGCAACGCCGGGCACCCATGCTAGTATATATATATATATATATATATATATATATATATATATATATATATATATATCTGTAGGTATTAGATAACAATATAGTAAATAATTATGTCAGTCCCCTTAAGAAATTCGTTTTTTATCCTTGAGCGCTTTCATTGAAATAATGTTGGTCAATTTAGCTCATATGCACAGATCATCATATAATGATTCGATCACTCTGACAGACATTTAAAACATTTAAATATAAATATATCGACTGGTGTTAATCGTGACGCCCTGCACTGATGATTCCTGAAAGGATGAAACATTATTGTATGGAAGTATTTAATAATTATTATAGTAAAGAATTATGTATATATATATATATATATATATATATATATGTGTGTGTGTGTGTGTGTGTGTGTGTGTGTGTGTGTGTGTGTGTGTGTGTGTGTATTACTTAAAGTATATAATGAAAAAAGATGGATCAAATCTATTACGTTGTTTGTGTTCATAAGAATGGAGTCATTTGTTTGTGCTTATAAGAATTAACAGGAACAATTTGTATGACCATATGCTTAACTATAGAAAAAATGACTTTACAAGAAATGATTATTGTTTGTAATGCGGTTCCGCCATCTTCGAACTGTGTTCGTGACGTCATTCTTCTAACCGTGAGATGACTCTATTCATTTTCTCTATGTCCCATAATTTTCGATAATTACACTAATATTACACTCTTTCTGTTTCATTAAAAGTTCTCCGAAATCAAGCAAGGGGGAAACATTTGATTTCTTTTTAACCTGTAGATATCCTAATGTTCATTTAAGATTTTCCTTACACACCAAATATAGTAAATCAATGGATAATATTACTTTCGTTCTCTCAAGTTGATTACTTAACTATGTTGTAGTTTGCATTTCTTAGCCTTGCCGGATTAAAAAACAGAAATTTATCTGGTCTGGTGGAATATCTAGTTTATTGCTTTTACTTGAGATAACATCACCAGGAGAAGGTGCACTATTTCTTCATATCAGCCAATGCATAATCATACTGAAGAGATCTTATTTGGGCTTCGATTACTATATTGTTTTCAATATTTGACCTGCGTTTAATAGATCGATGTATCTTTATGTCTAAGAGTTAAATAATGGGGGCATATACCGAAATAAGAAGAATGAAAATTAGAAGAAACAAAAAAAATAAAAATAAAAATTCCCGGGCGATACCAGGTTTCCGAATTTTAGCCAATCGAACGAAAGAACGGCATCTGATATAAATGCGTCCCGAATTGTGAGTCGTGATGAAATACCTGACGTAAACGCTAGACAAAAAAAAAAAAATGAAATAATGATGAAGGAAAAAAAAATGAAATAATGATGAAGGAAAAAAAAATGAAATAATGATGAAGGAAAAAAAAAATGAAATAATGATGAAGGAAAAAAAAATGAAATAATGATGAAGGAAAAAAAAATGAAATAATGATGAAGGAAAAAAAAAAGGCTTATAAAGTTTGTCCAAAAAGTCACTGAAGGGTTTTAAATTTTTGTCATTTTACTATTAATTATTTTTTTTTCTCAGTTTCCGATGTTAATGGAATTAATTATGGATAAGTACAGCATTGAACAACGTATGCAATTTTCTTATTTCAATTCAAGCTAGGGCAAAAAGCTGCTGAAATAGCTCATGATATCAAGGAAGCATTTGGCACAGGAACCACTACTGAATGCACAGCACAATGGTGGTTTAAGAAATTTTGTGGAGGTGACGAGAGTCTTGAAGATAATGAGCATAGTAGTCGGCCATTGGCTACTGACAACGATCAATTAAGAGCCTTAGTCGAAGCCAATGCATGCACAACTGTTTGAGATCTTGCTTCTGATTTAGACGTAACATTTACGACGATTTCCAACCACGTGGGAGAGATTAGAAAGACAAAAAATTTGATAAATGAGTGCCTAACAAATTGAACAACAACCAAAAGAAACGTCGTTATAAAGCGTCATCTTTCCTTCTTTTTAATGTGTGCAAGGTCTACTCTCTTCATTAAGCTTCATTCCGATTTTGAGACTTTGATCATTATGTTTATATATATATATATATATATATATATATATATATATATATATATATATATATATATATATATATAGGACTATCCATTTATCTAGTGTTTCCTTTTCAGATTTAATATGTTTTTAACTCATTTCAAAGTGTTCTTTAACATATTTTATTGACTGTTTGCTCATATATATATATATATATATATATATATATATATATATATAATTCAGAATAATGAAATGCAATAAACCTACTTGTATGCAAATCCAGTGATTATCGGTCTTACAAAATATTATTGGATATAATATTTCATATAAAATAATCCCAGATAAAAAAAAAATTGCTCATTATACAGGATAGAGCAAATAAATAATAATTTAGAGATTTAAATTTTACCAAAATCAGGGGTCAGTCGTTTTGACTCAAAGAGCTTATTGCTATGGCAATGCCAAATGGGCACCACGTTCCCTGGACTTGACTAGCCCCGACATTTTCTTGTGGAGATATCTTAAAGAAAGAGTTAACAAACCCCAAACCCTGGAATTGAAGGAAGACATAAGAAACGAAATAAGGAAGTGAAATCGCAATCCAGAGATTCTGCAATCTGTCATGAATAATGTTTTGGAAAAAGCACAAATATGCGAAACTGAAAATGGGCAACATTTAAAAGACATTTTTTTTTCATGAATAAATATTGTTTTAATGTTGAATTACAATTTGGCCTTTTGGTCAAGATCAAAGTGTAGTATCTGTTCTTCAGATGCTGCACTTCCATTTCTTGTTCTCTTTCGGTGGAGGAGAAATCCTTCACGACTGAGACTATTTTTATTTTTGTACCTTTTCTCCACGTTAAATAACGACCCTGGTGTCTAACTCTGTCCCGTGGGGAGGCATAGTAAATAGGTACAATATATTCCCAATATCTTAGCCAGACTGTGTCAAACTTACAGAAAGATATCATAAAAAATAAAGAATCTATTTAAGTTTAATATCCTTCAGTTACTTTTTGGACATCCTACATAAACAGAAACAGTTGATCTAAAGACACACGCATTTTGTATACATTTTTCTTGTTGCCATCAAGCTACCATCCAGTCTCTCTTTCCGCTTCACGCATATGTCCACGTATCAATTATTGTTTTGATAAACCTTATTTTTCATTTATTTGATAAATAGAGCATATTTCTGACGAGTGTTGGTGTCGTTAAAGTACAGATACACCTTATTGATAAAAACGAGTATACACTAGTACGCACGAACACTATGCAAAGCTAACGTATTACATAAAGTTCAAGACTTGCTTGTTATCCCCAAAAAATTGTACTGAAAAAAAAAAAACTATACAGAGAGATCGAACAGAATTGTGGAGGATTGTGTCTAGTAGGTAATTCGAACTCTCTGCATTTAATTTTATAGATCCAAAATCTTCCCCATGGAATCATCCTTTTACCACTGTTTCTGAACTCCTCCAGTTTGTTTTTACAAACATTAATTCTCCAGAAAAAAAATATATATATAAAGCGGCGCAGTAAATAAAAAACAAAAAACAAATAGGAGTTTATGTTTACTGTGTATTTTTTTCTAAAGGAAACTATTTTGGTTTCTGAGGAGTCCATAGAAGAAAGATTCTGGATTAACATACAAGTACAGATGTTCACTTGTGAATAAAACGGTCCGTAAATGTACTGGAGTTTTTGTTTTGGAAATATGTCCAGTAAGGTGAATACCATCTTGTTTATTGGAATGCATCATAATATTGCATATATATATATATATATATATATATATATATATATATATATATATATATATATATATACACACTAGCGAGACATATGGAAATTCCACAGGGGACTCATTCATATGTAATATATTGATGTTGGCATTCTTTAGATGTTCAGTGTAAATGGAGACGCTCGGATATTATTGTAGCTCTTTTGTTAAAATTGCAAAAGTATTTAACTAAGCTACCAAGGACACTCGGCGTAACCCGGTCACACTTTTCATACTTTTCACACTTTTGACACTTTTCATACTTTTCATACTTTTCACACTTTTCATACTTTTCACCCTTTTCACACTTTTCATACTTTTCATATTTTCACACTTTTCATACTTTTCATATTTTTTACACTTTTAACTTTTCATACTTTTCATACTTTTCATACTTTTCAAACTTTTCACACTTTTCACACTTTTCACACTTTTCATACTTTTACATAAAAAACAGATGATTGAATTCTCCTTATTGGGGCACTATCTAACATATCTATAAAAAACAGAATAAAAAAAACAATTCAACACGGGAAAATGTCGAATAAACGAGAGATTGGCCGGTTCTGTCCGGATCAACGGACGAAATCTTTCGTTGGTATATATTATTTCCAGTGTTTAATTGTTTTTATTTGTATTTCATTCGGTCATTCATACATTCTGTCTCCACGAGATGTCGTTTCATGAGAGATTACTTATCTCACTCCTTACCGCACGAAGATGTGACAAAGTCGGGAAAGTGGAATTTAAAAAAGCCAGCTCCCCAACGAAAGAGCACTCAATCTGAGGAAAATTAATGCTTGGGCAGACCCATCGGCATTCCACGATTGAGGAGCCTCTTGCAATTAGCAATGAACCAACCCCTTTTTCAAAGGGTGAAGAGGCAAAGCCTAAAACGGTGGACCTCTTAGAACTTCACAAGTCCATACATCTACAGAGAACAAGTCATCCCAATAATGGTGATTTTGGAGGCCATTCTAAGTAGACGCCCTTGCTTTCGATTTAAGCCTCAACACAGGATGGAGGTCTAAAATTGCTGGCGATCATGCAATTGCTTAACAAAGTACAATGCATGCCAGGGCAGATCCGATGGCATTTCCTAGTAAGGGCACCTCAGGCGATAAACTACAAACGAAGTCATTTTGAAGGCCGATAATGTAAAGTAATACCTTAGTCGGACAAAGAACAAGCTACCTTATAAATGATATAGATTCTGCCAGTCTAATTTTAGTATAAAATAAACCCCAAACCTTATGATATATATACATATATATATATATATATATATATATATATATATATATATATATATATTATTTTGGTTGCAGAAATTCCCCTCTGAGCCAAAGTATCGTAAGACTGCAGCAACAGATGCCAAATACAAATTCGCTACATCTAACATGTTAGCCATTATCCTAGGTAACTACCGACCACCATTACATACGCCTCCATTCGTTATATTAGAATGCTACATTTCTTCCGAGGAGAGCCACGATCACCATCACAAGTTCTTCTGATAATATAGTTACGATTTTTCCCTCTGTATAGTTTCTACGACCACTGCCACCAGTTGACACATGGTGAATTCCACCATTTCCTTATCGTCATTTTGTTTGACCGCTATTAACTATTTATTATACATGCCTATACCGAACATACTCTGTTCATTCTATGTTAATAAAGTCTCTCTAATCTTAATCCAGCTTATATGATTTGTTGAACTCTCACCACTCTTGCATTCCGGAATACGAAGCTATCGTATTAAACGAACACGAAGATACCTTACAGATCGGAACCACGCCTTTTCCACATCGTGTCACTACCGAAATATTTCTTATCTCGCTTTAAAACACTTCCGATATAGTTTGCTATTGCAGCAAAAGAACAAACTTTCCCATGCCGAAAATGTTTTACTTTTTAAAATTATATACTCTGCCATCTTACATATTGCCATTCATTTTTTACTTTAAAATAAACGAACATTATTTATTTTCCGTTTTTCTTTTTTTTTTCGGAAGGAGGGGAGCCCCTTTTTACAAAAGCGGGCTTTGGGTACTTGTACAGTTTAATCAAGACATTAAAAAATGAAAATATAGAAAAAAAGTTATATTCTACGTATCTGTTATGAACTGAAGATCTCCGGAAAAAAATCTCACTTAATTTGATCGAGTATTTTTTCTTTTTTTTTTTTTTTTACAGCGGAAACATGTTTTTATGACAGCGCGTTGAAGACAGACATCTTGGAGTTTTTGTAAAATTTTTGTTTGGATTGTAGACACGTCACGGGGAGATAACTCCAATTAAAGCGCTGACACTCTCTCCCCATCTTTATTACTAGCTTTTCTTCCTAACAAGGCCGATAGCCATTAGTCGCGTGCTCTCGTGTAATGAATGAATGCGTGAATGTAGGATTGATATGAAATTCTTAAAGATAAACTAAAATGACCGAAAAATGCACTGAAATGACTTAAATAAAAATGACTTAAATAAATAAAAAGTAAATGACTTAGAATGACTTTAATGAACTTAAGGATGAATTGAATGACCTTAAGAATGACTTGAATGCTTTAAAAATAATTGGAATCCTTCAACAACAACTTAAATGATCTGGAGAGTGACTTGAATGGCTTTGAGACTGACTGGTTGTAAAGTGGGTGATCATTTTACATTAAATTTATACAGAAAAGTGATCCCCTTTTATATCACAAAGTTACAAACATAAGTACAGCATGTAGTAAGAACAGATGGTATTTATTTGCTCCCCCACTGAGTAAATTAGGCACAAGGCCGATTTTTAATGTGAGGAGTGAAGGAGAAGTGGGGACCAACTCCCCGGGGAGTAGGGGAGCTGGATAGTGACAATTGGTATGAAGGGTTGCCCCTAAATTGACCAAGGTCTTATATGTAGGGTTGCCCCCACATATGGTCTTTGCTTGCAGTATCTGTCGGGACAGATACTGCACTTTGATCTTGGCCCGAAGGCCACAAAAGTCCTCCCCTGCGGGGGAGGTCAAATGTAGTAAGAACAGATGGTATTTATTTGCTCCCCCACTGAGCAAATTAGGCACAAGGCCGTTTTTAATGTGAGGTAAAAACCAGCTCCCCCAAAAGGGGGCACTCTGGTTACCAAAAATAATAATTGTCCCAGTATAGAGGGTTTCCCCTCCATTGACTGGTACAAATTATCTTAAGTGCAGCATCTGCCGGAACAGATGGTATTTATTTGCTCCCCCACCGAGCAAATTAGGCACAAGGCCAATTTTTAATGTGAGGAGTGAAGGGAGGGGGAAGGGAAAAAGGGGACCAGCCCCCGAGAGGTGGGAAATGGGAGCTGGTTAAAGGTCAGGCATGTGGGGTTGCCCCCACATCTGGTCTTTGCTAGTCATAGCTTGCAGTATCTGCCGGAACAGATGGTATTTATTTGCTTCCCCACTGAGCAAATTAGGCACAAGGCCGATTTTTAATGTGAGGAGTGAAGGGGAAATGGGGACCAGCTCCCCGGGGAGTAGGGGAGCTGGATAGTGACAATTGGTATGAAGGGTTGCCCCTACATTGACCAAGGTCTTATATGTGAGGTTGCCCACACATATGGTCTTTGCTTGCAGTATCTGCCGGAACAGATGGTATTTATTTGCTCCCCCACCGAGCAAATTAGGCACAAGGCCGATTTTTAATGTGAGGACTGAAGGGGAAATGGGGAACAACTCCCCGGGGAGTAGGGGAGCTGGATAGTGACAATTGGTATGAAGGGTTACCCCTACATTGACCAAGGTCTTATATGTGGGGTCGCCCCCACATATGGTCTTTGCTTGCAGTATCTGCCGGAACAGATGGTATTTATTTGCTCCCCCACTGAGCAAATTAGGCACAAGGCCGTTTTTAATGTGAGGTAAAAACCAGCTCCCCTAAAAGGGGTCACTCTGGTTACCAAAAATAATAATTGTCCCAGTATAGAGGGTTTCCCCTCCATTGACTGGTACAAATTATCTTAAGTGTAGTATCTGCCGGAACAGATGGTATTTATTTGCTCCCCCACTGAGCAAATTAGGCACAAGGCCGTTTTTAATGTGAGGTAAAAACCAGCTCCCCTAAAAGGGGTCACTCTGGTTACCAAAAATAATAATTGCCCCAGTATAGAGGGTTTCCCCTCCATTGACTGGTACAAATTATCTTAAGTGCAGTATCTGCCGGAACAGATGGTATTTATTTGCTCCCCCACTGAGCAAATTAGGCACAAGGCCGTTTTTAATGTGAGGTAAAAACCAGCTCCCCTAAAAGGGGTCACTCTGGTTACCAAAAATAATAATTGTCCCAGTATAGAGGGTTTCCCCTCCATTGACTGGTACAAATTATCTTAAGTGCAGTATCTGCCGGAACAGATACTACACTTTGATCTTGACCAAAAGGCCAAGAAAAGCTTAGAACAGCATCTATTAACAACAGACATTTGATCTTAACCAAAAAGGCCAAGCACAAAAGTGTTACGGACAGACCGACCGACCGACCGACCGACGAAGTGACTTATAGAGTCGCTTGCATGCGACTAAAAATCAAGCCTTTTACTTATTGTTTTTTCGCTGTAAAACAAAAACTATTTGATGAGATTAAGTGATTTTTTTTCGGAGAACTTCATTCCATAACGGATACGTATAATTTAAACGATTTTCGATATTTTAATTTTTTTATGTCTTGATTAAACTGTACAAATACCGGCATTTGCAGTTGGGGATGCAGTCTGCACGTGGCCTTACGATATTTTATTTCAGCCATATTTGACGGAAACATTATTGCTTCCTTTGGGGGTGGGAAAACGCAATACGCCACAGTTTTCTTTTAATTATAACTAACTCTTTAAATGAACGGCGAAAACCTTCATTAAATAATTACTTATAGAAATAACAAAAACAAACTATTCACTTTTTCTTTCCATTAGAAATTACGATATTTTCACCTAACAATTAATTTTTTTGGGGGGGGGAGGGGTGCAGTCTACACATGGTTTTACCTTACGATATCCTATATGTGCCGAATTTGACGGAAACATTATTGCTTTCTTTTTTTTTGGGGGGGGGTGCAATAAGACATAGTTTCATTTTATTTTACGGTATTGGCGCCAAAAATTCACGCTTATAACGTGTTGTTTGAAGAATGGAATGGAAAATTTTTTTGTTTCATTCTGTTTCATTTTATTTTTCAAATCGAAAAAAGTTAATGAAAAAAACGAAACTTTTTTAAAACGAACAAAACCAAATTAAATGATAAAAAAGTCAATACAACATGCAACAAGTAAGCTGTGGTATGGCACGTCCGAATTTTTTTCGTCTAAATTTTTACCCACAATCTTATGTAACTTACACTAGAAAACATAAAAAAATAATTAGCAACACATACAATGTACTCCACATTCCTTGTATTTTTCGTTTCCTTAAATATTTATTATTACATCTGAAAGAGAGGGTGAAAGGTGGGGTTCATTGTTTATAAATGTTCGCTTAAGTAATTTTTTTTTCGTTTATAAAACCTTCCATTTCTGATTAAACCAGTTACATTCGTTTTTTGTTGTTATTGTTTTTTTTTGGGGGGGGGGGTCATTTTCTTTTTTCTTTTAAAATATTTTCTTCTTTGGACTTTCATTTTCTTTTTTCAATCAGAAATTATTTTTAGGACTTTCATTTTTTTTTCTTTTAGAAAAAGTTTTTTTTTTCGACTTTCATTTTCTTTTTTCTTTTAGAAAAAATTGTTTTTTGGACTTTCATTTTCTTTTAGAAATTTATTTTTTTGGCTTTCATTTTCTTTTTTCTTTTAGAAATTTGTTTTGGACTTTCATTTTTTTTTTCTTGAAAAAAATTTTTTTGGACTTTCATTTTCTTTTCTCTTTTAGAAATTTTTTTTTTTTTTTTAGGAAATTTTATTTCTTTGGACTTTCATTTTCTTTTTCTTTTAGAAAAAAATTTTTGGACTTTCATTTTCTTTTTTGTTTTAGAACATTTTTTTTTGGGGGGGGGTATTTTAGAGATTGTTAGACTTAAACAATTACAAAACACAGCGATTTCGATAAGAGTCGCAAAAATCGTTCCTTCGCTAACCACACATTCTTCTCTCTCCATTAGGTTTAAGTAGTAAAAAAACACGACCCTTCTTAATTCATCAGGATGGACAAGTGGATAACGGAGCAACGTGGAAATATAGGGGATGCAGGTTCGCGTCAATGTAAAGTAGAGTTTTATTTTTTGGTGGGGAGTTTGAACATTGAAAAAGTTTTATTTATGCTTTTTTTTACGTTCTACATTTTCCTTTTTTTTTCAGAATGAAACAAAAAAACGTTCATTTGCTTTTGGGGTGTTTTCTTTTCGTGTGTTTTGGTGGTTTATTTTTATTTTTTTTATTTTGGTTTTATTTGGGGGGGGGGTTACGGTGATCAGTGAAACTATTGCAGTAATTAATAAAACAATAATCAAATATAAACACACGGAATAAGTTTCGTTTCATTCCATTAGGATACGGTTACACGTTTTAGTTCTTCAATAAAATTACTACTTCTTAATAAAACTTTGTTTCTCAGCGCGGAAGCCGATAATTAACGAGTCAATATTAACACAGCTTCCACAACTAAATGGAGATTTTGTGTTTGTTTTGTATTTCCCCCTCGCTCCAAACAACATGCCTACTGCGCCATATTTTTATCTTTTCCCCGCTGCTATTATTTCATTTATTTTAATTTTTTACGCCTGGGAGTTGATCAATACTCTCCCTCTCCATCCGTCCTTGCATTACTATAGCCGGTCTTACCATGAGGAGTAGAGGGAGTCTATTCCAAAAGCCGTTCATAACATGAGGAGGTTAGGGGTTAGGCAACAACAACAACAACAACAACAACAACAACAACAACCATACTAAAATTTTTGAGGGGTTGGGGCACGCTTAGCGGATACTGTAAGTATATATATATATATATATATATATATATATATATATATATATATAAATTTGTGTAAGTATATATATATATATATAAATTTTTGTAAGTATATATATATATATATATATATAAATTTTTGTAAGTATATATATATATATATATATATATAAATTTTTGTAAGTATATATATATATAAATTTTTTATTTATTTATTATTTTTAAAACAGTAATCTACGTACACCTGTGTTTCGAGTTAACTAACTCTCATCAGCGTACCTCGACTGTTTTTTTAGGGGTCAAACTCCAGACTGTGTTTACCACAGTCCAGCGCCTTAACCGTTAGGCCATGAAACTGTTCATTTTTATCGCTTATAAATTTACATTTGTTGTTGCTGCTGTTGTTTTTCAAACGATGAATACAGTTAATATTGGCTTCGCCTCGAAACTCGTATTTTTATTTAGAAAGTCGACCATAATTTGTTTGGACGTATATATAACATTTTTATTTATTTATTATTTTTAAAACAGTCATCTAATATATATATATATATATATATATATATATATATATATATATATATATATATATATATATATATATATACCCAAGATGGCTGACTTGTAGCAACGCGGGGATGGAATTTCTTTTCACCCAACACCAGGTTTATCATGTACAAAATCAACTTTTTGTTGGTAACATCAAATGGAAACAACATCTGACGAGTTGGTAAGAACAGGAAATTAGTATGGACACATAAAATCATAAAATTGCCATTCCATTAAGGAAACAGCTGTAAGGAAGAAAAAAAAAGAAAAAATGTAAGTCTTTGAATTTCAACAAAGTTTTGTAATATATATATATATATATATATATATATATATATATATATATATATATATATATATATATATATTCTTTCACAAAACAAGGTTCTCCACTGAACGTGACTCTATAATTCTCTCATGTAAACCATTCACGCTAAACACTCGTCGAGCGTCAAGCACTGACAACAATTTCTCTTACTATCTATCTATGCCTAAAACCAAATTAAAATTCCTCCAGCAAATCTTTCTTTACATAGAAATGCTCGTTTGTAAAACATATTATCGGGGAGCTCCTTCACATCTTGCTATTACATGGTCGTTTTTAAGTAGAACGAAAACAAGCTCTTTTCGATGTGTTTTCTTAAATAATTAATTTTTACCAATTTCCAGCACCACCGATCATCACGGTGTTATCTTAGCTGACACTTATTTATATTTGTCCTTGAGTGGCATCCGAACCTTAATAAATAGTATAGTAGAAAAGATAAAAATAAAGCAATTAAAAATAAACACATTTGAGATACTTGTATTATTTTGATTCTTCGGACTACTGTTCTCATTTTGAGTGTCATTTTCACAACGTTTAGGTCGATGTAACCCCCGACTTTCTTCAGCTTGATCTTGTCGACATTTTTCTCTTAAACTCTGAAATCTGCACGAAATGTCGAACAGACGCTTTTATTTTATTCACGGGAGTTCACGATTGTATTTTCAGTCGCCCATACTGAGGATTGAAACTTCAGTCACTTTTACAACTGATTTTTTTCAAATACTCTAACTACTGCGCCACGGGTCCGTGCGGACAATTCCAGCAAGAATTTTAGGAGTCTTGAACCTATTTTATTTCTATTTATTACGACATACAGGGTGACCCAAAAATAACGGACCCCGACTGTAATTAAGCCCCGTTTCTTAGTGTTTTGTCCGAATGAAATGAAACTTTGGTCATAACTAGTTTATTATATTCAAAAGATCACATCAAAAACACAAGGGTTTTTGGCCTTTTTTTCTCCGTTCTACAGCATATGTTCTAGATTGCCTCCATTTAGCTTTTTTTTTGGGGGGGGGGTCACCCTGTATTATCATTATATATTACTATAGATATTACTGTATATTATCATCATCATCATCATCATCATCATCATCATCATCATCATCATTATTATTATTATTATTGGCCCACAAGGAGCTTTCACACAGGTTTTCTGAGATCTTTCCCTGAAAACAGCCTGTGGTGTTCACTGGAAGCTGAATGACAAGTCTCCCCAGATTTCCAGTTTCCAGTGCTCTCCCCTTCTTTCGATAACATTTGCAAATAAATTTGCATCATCGCAACAGCTGCCTGCGATCGATTTCTCGTTGGCAGCAGCCATTGGTCTTTGCTGGGATTTGAGTGGCAATAAGCCTCCCCAAGGTCCCAGTTCTCTTTGCACTTATTCGGCTGAGGTTTGGTCAGTTCATCGGTCTTTCCTTCCTCCTTGACTCTACTTGGTTATTTGGTCTCGATCTTTTTTTTTGGGGGGGGGGCAGTGATGTGGTAATGAGGGTAGGGTTGAGTTAGAGAACTTATAGATATGCGGTTTCAGTGTTCTTGGTTCCATTTGTTGCTCCTGTGTGTTAGTTTCCATATTCAAGGGTTTTCCTTACTATCTCAGCTGATTTCATTATTGTTGTTCGTTGTATTTTTTCAGTCATTCCTTTGATTCCAATTTCTCCCATTTTTTATTTTCAAAGTTTTCCGGGATTGTTCCTAGTGCTCCTACTATTATAGGTATTATTTTGATTTTCTTCATTTTCCATATCCCTTTCAGCTCTTTGGCTAGCTCTTTGTATTTGCTCCGTTTCTCCTTTTCTTTGATATTCACCCTGTGGTCAGCTGGGACAGCAAAGTCTACGATTTGACAGGATTTTCCTTTCTTGTAAATTATTACGACATCCGGTCTTCTTGCTTGGATGGATTTATTATTATTATTATTTTTATTATTATTATTATTATCATTACTACTACTACTACTACTACTACTACTACTACTACTACTACTACTACTACAGGGTGCGGTAAAAATATTTCCAACAGTTTAAAAGTTGGAAAAGGAATAAACAAAACATGACCTGCGACCTTTCCAGTTACACTCGTGCAGTTTCTGAGCAATCATTAATTTGTATGGAACTGCATATCAGTGTGTGAAAATTTTCTGATTGTTCGATCAGACAATTCCAAGGCCAAAACATGTTTGCGAGCTGAACATGTCAGAGACTGAGTAATAGAAAGTCTCACTGTTCGAATACTGTTTGGCGTTTGAGCGTTTCGAGACCTTCCATGTGGTTTTCTTTTAAGTGTTGAACCTGTAGTTCTGAAATTTTCAACCGCTAGCTGTATTGCTTTTTCTATCTGGAACAGCATCATGTCGTCCTAACGTGTAATGAACTCTGAAAGCTTTCTGTGTTGTAGTTACAGATTCATCATTTTTCAAAAACATTTCTATAATAAAAGCATGATGAACACTAGCTAAAAAGATATTGCTTGATAAAGGTACCTGAAAAAATGGCAAGTTATGAGCCAAATGAAAACATCATTGCCACTTGAATAAGTTCATTAGCAACATAAAATTGAAAGCTTAAAATATGGGAGGTTTTTCTGCAGGAGCCTATATCATTACTTATTTATTACTGTATGTATATAATGTATTATTTATAACTAGCGGCTGCGCCGCGTCAGCACACACAACGCCGAGTTAAACATAAAATCGAGTACAGTCAACATCAAGTCCACTCAACATCGTCTTACCATCAACGCTTAATTTGTGAATTCCGACTATGGAAAATTCCCATATGCACAAAACAAAATCATTAAAAAAAATATCCTAAGGGTAAGGATAATGAGTAAACGTTGTATAAAATGATGGTTAAAATTATTACGAACTTGCCAGGATTCGAACCTGGAATCTTTTGATCGGTAGTCAGACGCGCTATCCATTGCTGTCAATATGCCGAAAGATGTCACCGCGACTGTATGCAGACAGTGCTAAATTCCGTTGACATCGGCAGGTAATTTTTTTGACAAAAGCGAAACTACCCCAAAAAAACCTTATTTCGGGCTTTTTGTGTGACTCGGCGTTGTTCGTTACGAATCATATATAGATAAGGACAATCTAGGGACTCACACCTTTCAGGGGAAAAAGAAGTTTCCAATTCGGTGCATCCGTTCGAAAGTTTTATTGGCACACACACACACACACACACACACACACACACACACACACACACACACACACACACACACACTCTCTCTCTCATTAATAAATAAATAAACATTTAGAATTTTATTAATTATATAGATTAACGGTTCTCATAACGTGTTACATTCTTTGCTAGGTCAACTTAATAATTATATGTCACCCGTCATATGTGCTGCTTCTTTAAGTCGTCTTATTCCCCACTGTTCTTCTCTGTCTATAATTATTACTTCGTCCCATGAGGGGAGATGGTTTCCCTTTTCCCTCCATAGAAAGTCAGCCATATCAAATAATACAAGCAACTCATACTTATCATCATCAAAACATCAGAAATGTTTTAGTCTAGATACTGTTTGCAATATCCTGAGCCCCCCCCCCCCCCGGGCCCTTATAAAACCATTAAGAGACGCCACCTATAGAATGTGCTGCAGACTATTATGTCTACTCGTTTTGATGTTCTCCAGAGAAAATACGAGTTCATACCTCGAGGAATCACGTCTACGGGCCAGCCAAGTTCAGATCGAATCTCGTTATTGCATAAACGAAATGGATACTATGTAAACACGCATTCTTCAAAGATCAAAAAAACCTGAACTCTTCGACTGTCGCCAGGAAAACCGAAAAGAAAAAAAGAGAAATTGGAATTTCAACCAAGATATCCTGTGTTTTCTCAGCGCATCTCTTTTTAGGATTGAGGCGGATGGCAAAAATACACGACTTTGTTTGGTAATTCAACATTCCGGAGCCACCTTGGCCATAGTCTGCATATATCTGAAACGTATTCCTCCAAATTTTAATAATATTTCCAATATCTGGTTAAAATAAAACAACTCATTTATATGTTCCTATGTACTTGGTTTCCCACGAGGGCAGAGTTAGATACAAGGTCGGTTTTTAATGTGTGAAAAATCCAGCTCTCCAAAAAGGGGCACTCTGGAAAGGAACAAAAATAAAAATTGCCTCAGTCTAGAAGGAGCTCTCCTTCACCGATCGGGGGCAGAAAAGGTAAAACGCAGTATCAGAACAGATACCACACCTTGCTCTTAGCCAAAAGGCCAAGGAACAGATATTATTTTTTATGTTGTTGAATCTAATATCCCACAATGTTTCATATTTATTGTTATTTTGGTGTGAACCCCCTAACCCTACCATTGTGCTGATTGTGAACTTATATCTAAATAAACACGATCTTTTCTTTGTTTATTCAGACGAAAAATAATTGTATAATTGTTTATTATATAACTAGCAGGCCGTCCGGCATTGCCCGATCGTAAAATACGCATATTATATTTTAATTCATACAGAAACTGAGACATGTGCATGCAAGTATTATGTTTATTTTATACAGTTCACTTCTTGTAAGCAAAAAAAAAAATACAATGAGTTAAGTACGATAACCATTAGACCAGCTTGACATGACCTTACAAATGTATTCAAACCTACTTATTCTTAAGATAGAGAAGATGTAATGTTTCACGGGCGCGCATGCGCATTCGTAAAACAGTTGACAAACTGATAAAAAGTCCGATGACTCCTAAGTAGGAAATTTTCAATTCTGATCCCTTTTTGATGAAAACCGATTAAAAAGTTTTTGACATGTCTGAATATACCTAATTTTAAGACTATAGATCAAAAATTCGTTGAGTATATAGATTGAGAAGTGTCCTCACACACACTGAGTCTCACTTTTATATATTTGTGTGTGTATATAAATGTATATACGTGTATATA
The DNA here is from genome assembly GCF_053919585.1 of Euprymna scolopes. Lineage (NCBI taxonomy): Eukaryota > Metazoa > Mollusca > Cephalopoda > Sepiida > Sepiolidae > Euprymna > Euprymna scolopes. The sequence goes on along the minus strand of NC_136510.1, from coordinate 20,228,964 downwards.
TATGTATATATATGTATATACGTATATATATATATATATATATTTACGCTGTTTTTTAACCCAGTCAACGACGGGGACTTTTGCTAGTATATATATATATATATATATATATATATATATATATATATATATATATATATATATATATACTAGCAAAAGTATCCGTCGTTGACTGGGTTCAAAAACAGCTTACAGAAAATGGACTCTGATTTATGAAAGTATGATAGGTTATGAAAAGGAAGGGTTGTAAAGAGATAGCTTCGAATTTGGGGGTATCAAAACCAAAGCAAAATATGATGAAAGTAAAAATAAAACAGATAAACCCCATAATTTATTATACCATACCTGTTCACACTGAAACACTTATCACAATATTCTGTGGATCTATTAAAAAAAAAAAAAACTTGTTAAACTTCTCCAAACTGAAACATAATTATCAAAGTATACTTACGCAGATAGATATGAAAAGTCTTTATTAAAGTTTGTGCCTATTTCCATTCTATGGAGGCCAGGCGCGAACGCAGACCCCACAATTTTATTATACCATCCCTATTTAAGTTAAAACATACATCTATATCAAAAATACTTGTAAATGTTTTTTTTTAATTTTTAAATTTTTTATTTCCATACTTTGAATCACCGTTCTGCCAGATCAAACATACCCATTCCTGTGTCTCGATACATCTTCTATCATTATATGCAATCAATTTTTAAAATAGTCAACCATAAACGACCACACACAAACACACACACACGCACACACACACATTCAGCTTTATATTACATATATATATATATATATATATATATATATATATGAAAATGAAATATATATATATATATATATATATATATATATATATATATATATATATATATATATATATGAAAATGAACTGTAGAACAATGAAATAGATGGTATGGGGTAAAAAGAAAAAATTGTTTCACGTAAGAAGTTGGTTCGTGAGTATAAAATCCAGTGAATCCAGGAAGTTAGTAAATTAAAATATGTAAGTTTGAGATAATTCGAATGCATATATATATATATATATATATATATATATATATATATATATATAACATTTCAGTGCCAAATATACGTATATATATATTTTATATTTTATTTTGCCTTAAACGTGTTTCCTTGAATGACAAACGAGCACTAATCAACTCATCAGAGACAATGTATATGTTCCCCGACAAAAAAAAACAGACTGAGATAACTATCATCTCTTCTATCATCCCCCCTCCCATATCTATACCCCCCAAATGTCCCTTCCCCTCTGGGAAACGAGATCTTCCCTACACTAGGAACCGATCCTGGGTCTTGCCATACCCACATGGGGAGACAAATAAATAGAAACATTAAAAAAATCCCCTATATATATTTATAAATACACCCCTTTGTCTAAACAAACATAATATAAAGAATACCCGAACAGTCTAAGACTGAAACGAAAAATCACAATATTAAATCTAAGAATCCAAAAAATAAATATCAAAATTGAATGAAAACACCCCTACCCTTATTTCAGAGGAGCTGGTCCCCCCTCCTCACACATACACATTAGTAACGATCACAGTTACCTTCCTAGGGAAGCAAATAACTTCATAATACTATAAAACAGTACACTCATTCTTCAAACCAATAAAAGAAAACACACACACACACATCCTACCCTAAAAAGGAAAAAAAAAGATAAATAAAAACACAAGCAGAAAGAGAGAGTGAAAGAGAGAAACATAAGACAGGAGTTACCACAGTCCAATAAAACAGTAATAAAAATTGAACATTTCAATGAAAAGTAGATTCACTTACACGTTTCCATCTCTTCATTTCAAATGAACTACGAAAATGCTCTTTTTACATCTCCAAGACATCTTGAATATATTCTAAGATTTTTAAATAATTTCTGAAGATGAAGCTTCACAGAACGTCTGAAACGCGTTAAAAACGATTTCAATGATTTAAAAACATTATTACAATGATCTAAACATAATTTTCAATGAAAAACGAAGACACGGAATAATAAAATAATGTTAAAAAATGCACATTGTTGGTGGGTGACCACCCCCTTATATATATATATATATATATATATATATATATATATAAATATATATATATATATATATATATATATATATATATATATAGTAAGTTATAAAATATTTATGGCAATTAAGCTACACAAAATATTCCGGGTTTCATCAACGCTAGGATTCATCAAGTTAATGCATATGCCTGATGAATCCTAACGTGGATGAAAGGCGGAATATTCTGTGTAGCTTAATTGCCATGTATATTTTATAACTTACTACCTAGCTCTACCTACGTATTGAGCACTGTCGAAGTAAATACTTAAAGTTTACGCATAAATTTATACTTTCATATATTAATTTATGTGATTAAATTAAGTAATCACACACACACACACACACACACATACATATATATATATATATATGTAGAGAGAGAGAGAGAGAGAGAGAGAGAGAGAGAGAGAGAAAGAGAGAGAGGTGTTATTTGTTTTTGCGATACGTTTTTGAATGAATTCAATTATTTACGAAAGTGCATTTTTACCTAAATGCAAGTTGGGAATAATTTCCCCTTTAACCAATTTGGTACCCAATTTTAGGAGCGGCATATATATTGTTTTTTTTTTAATCTAATTATCCACCGACACGTGTTTCGTCGTCTACGATTAAGCCACTTTGATGATTTGTAAACCACGAAACACGTGGCAGTGGATAATTACCACAGAAACATTTCTAAACAGTTCTTTAAGAGAAAAAATTCCACGAAATTTCCGAAGTTCTTCGCATTCCACATTGCTTTTTTTTATCGGAAATATTTTTTAAGAGTTAGACATATTACGTACGCCCGTCTCCTTCGTCCCAACTTCACCCCGATAAAAGTACTTCGTCCGTTCTTTCGTAAACAGGTCAGTTAAATGTGAGAGAAAAATTGTTGATAAGGGCAATGACTAACAGTTAAGGGCCGAGGTCAGTGGGTATTTTGTTTGAATACTGTCTTGATTCAGGAGATCAAGGGGGAAATGGATTTCAGATTGCGAAATGCGACGAGATGGTTAACTATAAACAAGAGATACAGAAAAAAGAAAACGTGAAAAAGAAAAAGAGAATGAAATAAACAAAGAAGAAATAAACGCATATGAAAAGAAAATCAGGAAAAAAAGGGAAGCGACGAAGTACCTATATCATAGAGAACTACCAAAGTTTGAATCTAATCCACACCTTAAAGGCTTTCAAATCACTTTCGCATTTCCTAATGGTCAGCACACTATTCTCACAATTCTCTACCTATATAAAAGCCAAGTACGCCCAAGGATGGAGTACTGTTGCCACATCTGGGCAGGAGCTGCTAGAAGCAACTTATCCTGCCTGAACAGAGTTCAAAATAGACTTTATAGCCTAGTGGGAGATGCGCTTTTCTCTTCCCTGCAACCTCTTTCCCACAGAAGAGGCGTTGCGAGTTTGCCTTTGTTTTATCGTTATTTCCAAAGCAAGTGCACGTCTAAGCTCCAATATCTCCCCAACCCCTCGCCAATCTTTCACGAAAAACACCCGTCTAGCTGAAACTACTGTCAACAATTTGTACCTTTCGTATGTAGAACAGATCAACACAAGATTGCCTCTTTTCGTATAATTTTTTCCATATAATTATCCACAACCACTCAAAAAACTATTTTCAATAATTGTGCTGAAAACAAAATAAGCGTCCATTCACAGCTGAAAATTTTGCTAACCGCATTTCATTTCCTCTGATGATGTGAGCCATTATTGAAAATCCATGGATTAAGGAAATTAACACAACCCCTTCTATATATTCCTTTTGTCAAAGAATAAATTCTTAATTCGAATATATGTGTCCATATGTTTTTTTTTCAGAATTTAAAATTTAACCACCAAACTTTATATATATATATATATATATATATATATATATATATAGCCATGTTATATATCGTTTTGAGACAGTTATCGGGGCCCTAAGGCCTGACAAGGATAAAAGCTAATGAGTGTGCGATGGTCATTGAAACAAAATCGTTTGTATTATTTAATTAATTGGAATTAATTATTGAGATGAGTATTATTTATTCATTTATTTATTGCGGACTATCATCCTCATCTTTATTAGTTGTTGTTTCACGACCTTTCGGCCAACTATTCAACTGGCAGAGTGTTTTAGGGAAAGGCTGTCCCCTTTTCCATGTAAATAAGAAGAATATTAGATAAGTGAAAATGAGATTAGGATAAGCCTAGAATCGAACCCTGTAGGCAAAGTTAAGAAATGAAAGTTAAGAAATTAAGCCTATTGTTAATTCTATTAGAAATCTGAATATTAAATATGCCACCAAAAGAATGAACAACGAAAATTAAAACTATATTGTTAAAAAAATAGGTTAGGCTAAAAAAATAGGTTAGGAGAAGATTCTTTTGTTTGCAGAAGTGTGCTTTGAAAAAAAATATTATTAAAAATAAAAAAAATATGAAAAATGAAAAAAAATAGTATTATAAATGAAAAAATATATTATTAAAAATGAAAAAAAATATTATTAAAACTGAAAAAATATATGTTTAAAAAATAAAAAAAATAGTATTATAAATGAAAAAATATATTATTAAAAATGAAAAATATATTATTAAAACTAAAAAAATATATTATTAAAACTGAAAAAATATATTATTTAAAATGAAAAAATATATTATTAAAACTGAAAAAATATATTATAAAAATAGAAAAATATTATTAAAAATGAAAGAATATATTATTAAAAATGAAAAAAAATATTATTAAAAATGAAAAAATATATTATTAACAATGAAAAAAATATTAAAAATGAGAAAATATATTATTAAAATTAAATAATATATTATTAAAAATGAAAAAAATATATTATTAAAAATAGAAAAAATATATTATTAAAACTGAAAAAATATATTATTAAAAATGAAAAAATATTATTAAAACTGAAAAAATATATTACTAAAAATGAAAAACTATTTTATTAAAAATAAAAAAATATTATTAAAAATGAAAAAATATATTATTACAAATGAAAAAAAATATTATTAAAAATGAAAAAATATTTTATTAAAAATGAAAAAATATATTATTAACAAGGAAAAATATATTAAAAATGAGAAAATATATTATTAAAAATGAGATAATATATTATTAAAAATGAACAAATATATTATTAAAAATAAAAAATATATTAAAATATTATTAAAATAATATATTTTTAATATATTATTAAAACTGAAAAAATATATTATTAAAAATAAAAAATATATTATTAAAAATGAACAAATATATTATTAAAAAATAAAAAATATATTATTAAAACTGAAAAAATATATTATTAAAACTGAAAAAATACATTATTAAAACTGAAAAAATATATTATTAAAACTGAAAAAATATATGTTTAAAACTGAAAAAATATATTATTAAAAATGAAAAAAATATTATTAAAACTGAAAAAATATATTATTAAAAATGAAAAAATATATTATTAAAAATAAAAAAATATTATTAAAAATTAAAAATATATTATTAAAAATAAAAAAAATATTATTAAAAATGAAAAAATATATTATTAAAAATGAAAAAAATATTATTAAAAATGAAAAAAATATTATTAAAAAATAAAGAAATATATTATTAAAAATGAAAAAAATATATTATTAAAAATGGAAAAAAATATATTATTAAAAATAAAAATATATTATTAAAAATTAAAAAATATATTAAAAATGAAAAAAAAATATTATTAAAAATGAAAAAATATATTATTAAAAATAAAAAAGACAACGAAAGAAAAAACTGAAAAAAATATACAAAAAAAAAAAAGAATGGAAAGTAAAAAGAAAAAGAGCCCGCCTGAGCTTCAATCTATGCCCCCCCGGCAAACTTTCACACAAAAAACACTCGACTAGCTACAACCACTATCAACAATTTCTCCCATCCTCAATCTGTGCCTAAATCTAAACACAGATTCAATGAACAAAGCTTCTTTCTTAGAACTTTCCGCCTGTGGGACTCTCGTCTGCTAGCCTGCTTCTCAGTCAATTTCAATATGGTAGTCTGCAAGTATAATGTAAACAAATTCTTTTAAATCATCCAAATTCTTTCCAATCTACACTATCAACGATTACTACACTCCCATCTTACATTCATTAACCCCCTATCCTTGAGTGGCCTTCGAGCCTTGATAAGTGGTGACTCCATTGTAAGTTAATACAAGGAATAATTTGAAAAAGTGGCAGAATGATAGGAGAAAAGAAAATAAAAGAAAGAAAAAATACAAAAAAAACAAAAGGAAAATGAAAAAAAAAATAATAAAAAAGGGAGGTAATTCCGATTATGTCGACGATAAAAATGTCGAATAAAAATAAAACGCCTTTTGATGATGGAGCAATACTTCGTAAATGTCAGGTCGAACGAACTGAACTAATTATTTTGAGTAATCCGATATTTCGTGGTAAACAAGCAATGACTTAACGAGGCTGTTATATATATCTGTGTGTGTCTGTGTACATTTCCCTACGCAATAACTCTGTCGATGTTTAGTCTACAGACTCGAAATTAGATATACAAGGTACTGAGATTTGGGAAAATCTTTGTGATCGGTTTTCGGCCCAGAATTTTGCTGTTAAGGGGTCAAAGTTCAACGATTTGACCTTTGAGAACTCTACCAAACCCCTCCAACAATTTGGGGTCTAAACACTTGAACTTTTATATATAGGTTCCTTGGGCATGGATCTAACTTAATAACTTGACTAGAACCCAAAACAATAAATTTTAAGGGGTCATAATAGGGATCAAATGTTATTTATTAATTAATTTATCTATTTCCTTTTAACAACTCTTGCTGACATTTTCTTAAGTAATAACCTGTACATTTCAGTTGACCTATTTTTTTTTTTGCCCTATACTTTTTCGCGCCTTTTAATATCTGGGTAATTTTGACATTTGCTTTTCTACTTTATATCATGCTAGCGGGGGTACCCGGCGTTGCCCGGGTGTTTGTAGGTGTGTGTGGTGTTAAATAAAAAATAACCCGGGGGAGAGTTAGGATCGAACCCGAAGCCCTGAGGCGAAGTTTGAAAATAAAATCGGCCAGCCAGAATGAGTTAGTGAAAGATGTTTGAATTTATTTAAGTAAGAACCAAATTGACAGGTGCGCGCCCGGAAATCGTCGAGCGTTACGACGACGACGACGACGACGACGACGATGACGACGTCAATAACAAATATAAGCGAAGTAAAAAAAGAAAACAACGTTTTAATTAAGCGGGGGAGGGGGTAATCAAAACATCGAAAAAAAAACACAAAAAAAACTAACGTAAGGCAAAGGAAAGATGAAAACAGAAAAACGAACATGTGAAAAATGGCTTAAATATGCCTGTTTCGATATAAAAATTTAAAACATCGGTGAGTACCCGGGTGTTTTGGGGTGTGTGGTCGGGGGTGGATAAGCGAAGTAAAAAAAAAAAAACATAAAAACGAACGTTACGTGAAAATGGGTTCAATAACACTGGTTCAATATTTAAATTTAAAAAATTGAAAAAAAAGACATCTCACACCACGATTCGAACCCAAAACGCGCTAATCAACTGAGCTAACGCGATGCACATGAAATATGTTCAGTTTTTCAACTATTTAAAGTAAATCGGGTCACGACGTCATCTGGCGTATGCGTAGAACCGCTCGTCGTCACGAGAAGACCGTTTTTATTGAAAATTGTCGATTTCGGGGTGAAAAAATTGTCGATTTCGGGGTGAAAAAAATGAACGTTTTTGGCTAATTTTTCGATATTTTTCGAGCGAAGGATGAGGCACAGATATGATACCGAGTTTGTGAATATTCGTCGTGTCTGTCGAAAGTTTTAGCAGACACACAAACATGCACACATACATATTCGCTTTTATATATATATAGACTAGCGAAGGGTACCCGGGTGTTTGGAGGTGCGTGTGAAAACTCCGGGGGTGGGGGTGGCGTTAAAAAATGTTTTGGTAGGTAAGTACGAGGATCGAACCCGAACCGTTGAGGTAAAGTTGTAAATTAAAGTGTGAAAAAAAAAGTGCGACGTTAACCATTGCCCCACCGTGAGATGCTAACAGAAACACGTTTGAATTTATTTAATTACTTAGATTTGGCAAGTGCCCGTTTTAATGAGTTAATGAGGTCAAGTTTGACTGCGGCATAGTATTTCATTTACTGCGGGAACGCTTCCCAAGATGTTATAGGAAAAAGACTAACCCACATGCGGCGAGCGACAAATGTTGAATATTTATCTTCCCAAACTCGAGCAAATTAAATAGACAGGTGAGATTCGTTGTTAACTGTGAGATATTACGATTTATATGTGATATAAAAAGTTTTAAAAAGTTGTTAGGCGACCGACCACTTCTCTGAAAAAAGCCTTTTGTAGACATACAGAAAAAGCGAACACACATACATTTTCGCTTTTATATTTATAGATTCTATCACCATTTAATTTTTTTTCCTTTTCTTCTTCCCTAATTTTTCTTATTTACATTATGTCTCAGCAGCCGTGTGAAAAGCATATCTTATTTTTCTTTTATTAATATTATTGGAATTTTCCCCCTTTTTCCTTGTACATATTTGTGAATTATTCCATGGATTTCGGCCTTTTGAATTATTTTGGACCATCTTCCAATTACGTGATTTCCTTGGATTTTACTAGTGCAAATGGAAATTCAATTAACTTTCTTGAAGTTATATTTTTGGATTTTACTGTCATTGGGTAATTTACCTTTCACCAAACTATCCATTCACGTGTAATCACCTTTTTCGTCACCATATTCTCTCTGCTTCAGTTTTTGTTATCAAGTAAGATCTTTGACTTACTTGCTGTTTCATCAAATACTTTTGTATGCAAAATCCGAGCTCGCAGTTTTCTAATTAATACTCCGTGATGAGAAGTAAAGTATATCTTCGAAACTCCGCGGATTAAGGACTATCCACTTATTAAGTGTTTCCTTTTCAGATTAAATATGTTTTTAACGCTTTTTCAAAGTCCTTTTAACATGTTTTATTAACTGTTTGCTCTTATATATATATATATATATATATATATATATATATATATATATATATATATATAAGTGAAAATGTGTGTATGTGTGGGTGTGTGTGTCTGTGTACATTTCCCTACCAAATAACTCTGTCAATTTTCGGTCTAGAAACTCGAGATTTGACATAATCAGTAGCGAGATTGTGGAAAATCTTTTTAATCGGTTTTCAGCCAGAAATTTGGCTGTCAAGCGGTCAAATTCAACGATTAGACTTTTGAAAACTCTATCAAATTCCTCCGCCAATTTTGGGTATAAACACTTGAAATTTCTTAATGTAGGTTACTTGAATATGGATCAAACTTTTTAATTTGATTTGAGCTCGAAAAAATAAATGTTAGCTGGTCAAAATTGGGGTCACAATTAAAAGAAAATTTTCCTTTGTGGTCTCTACCAAATTACTCAGCCAGTTTCTGGTCTAAACATTTTAAATTTGACATAAACGGTATTCAGAGAGAGGGCAAGCTTTTTATTCGGATTGGCTTGAAAATTTGAGCTGCCACGGGGTCAAAGTTCAAAAGATTTGACCTTTGCGGTGTCTAGTAAACTACTCAGCCAATTTTGGGTCTAAACATTTGAAATAACGTAACGGGTATTCAGACATGAGGTAAGCATTTTAATTAGTTTTGGGGCCAACATTTTTCTGCCACAAGGTCAAAGTGTACAGAGTTGACCTTTGCAGATTCTACCAAATACCTCCGCCAATTTTCGGTCTAAAGACTTGAAATTTTAGATGTAGTTAACTTGGACATGGGTAAAACTTTGTATTTTTATTTCAGACCAAAATAATAAATGCTAAGGGGTACAAAATTGGGGTGAAATTAAAAAAAAATAAACTTCTGCGGTCTCTACGAAATTACTCTAAACATTTGAAATCTTGCATAAAGTGTATTTGAGGGAAGAAACTAAGCTTTATGACATTTAGGAACCTTCAGAGTGAAGGGGCGTGATTTTGTTGATGAGCGGGTTTTTCGCGGGCATGTGCGTTGAGGGGGAACAAGTGTTCATTAGAGGATATTCTATGAATTCATGCAGCTTACTTATTTATTACAGAGCCAATTATCTATTGATTATTATATTGTACCCAATATATAGTAGTGATGTTCTACCAGTCGGTGATACGTGTTCGACAATCAGCCTAACATTGTCTTTGTTTCTGTCAAGCAAAATTATATTTAGTCTAAAAAAAAAAGTTCCATCCTCCAAGGCTTTACTTTCTCCTAAGATTTATCTTTTCTAAAAAAAATAAAAAAAAAATAGGGCTTCATTAATTGCAAATCCCGCCCCCAAAGAAGAAATGCCGAGTGGGCTGCTCAGGCATTTTTGTAATCAAGCACGCAAGACTATATCTGACATCGTGTTTAACTTCTAGAGAAGGGGGGGAGTAAATAAAATGCACACGTATAAAAGGTAAATAGATATGAAAATATGTGGTGTATGAGTCAGTGGTATTGATCTGTTTGTTTATGGTAATAAGATCTACAAGGAACGTCGTATTTTAGGGCAAGATAATAAAAAAAAGATCCTAAAAATTGTTGATCGTTTTTATGCTTAGATTTTATAGTCGAAATCTTGATGAGATTCTGTTTGTTTCTTTGTTTCTCTCTCTCTCTCTCTCTCTCTCTCTCTCTCTCTCTCTCTCTCTCTCTCTCGTATTTCTATATTGGATTTTTTTTTTTTTACAATGACGGGGCCGATGGAAGTGGAAGAAGGAAGGGCGTGTGGGCTGAGAAAGTTGCACATCTTGTTCAGGATAAAATTCCGGCTAGAATTTGTGTGGAGACTTTTATAGATGAAATGTTCACAGCAAAAGTAGATATTGGGATATGTATATTTTTGTGTATTCTGGTTAAACAGGTTTGTTTTGTAAACAGTTAGTACAAGAAGAAGAAGAAGAAGAAGAAGAAGAAGAAGAAGAAGAAGAAGAAGAAGAAGAAGAAGAAGAAGAAGAAGGAATGAGAAAAGGAAATGAAAAAAAGAAGATGGAATGAGAAAAAGAAATGAAAAAAAAAGATGGAATGAGAAAAAGAAATGAAAAAAAAAAGAAGATGGAATGAGAAAAAGAAATGAAAAAAAAAGAAAATGGAATGAGAAAAAGATGTGAAAAAAGAGAGAAATTAAAGGGTCGATTGTATAGGGTCAATGGAGTAGAGTTTATAAAACGGAATGCATAGAATAGGGTCTATGATATAGTCGATAAAATCTATAGAATACAGTTTATAAATAGAATCTATAGAATGATATATAGTATAGAGTCTTTAGTGTATGGTCTATACTTCACTAAAAACTATACTACAGGTCGTATTCTATAGAATATATTATTGTATTGTTGGGGTAACATTTGGGCTGGTGCATCTACCACGAGTCTCTCCCTCTTGGATGGGGTAAAAAAAAGTCTTCAATCTAATAGGTCCCACTTTGTCAACTAAGCTCCAACCCCTGTCCCATCGCCGCAATGTTGACTCTCCGTGCCTGTTTTACAAGTATTTTAATGGAATGTGTTCTGATGAACTCATTGAACTTGTGCCCCCTCGACGTACATATCCCCGACAAACCTGCTTAGCAACAAAATCGCCCCTTTCACTATTGAGGTCCCTAAGTGCCAGAAAGCTTTCTACTCTAACATTTTATTCCCCCCGAACAGCTAGGCGTTGGAATTCCATTCCTGCTTCCTGTTTCCCTCAGTATACTGTTATGCAGAATATGTATTTATCTGTTTGTGGAGTTATTCTCATCTTCATATTTGTTGCTATTTTACCACGTTTCGGCCAAACTATTCCTCTGGCCTTCATTTTCCTTAAGATCTTAGATGTTTTCAGCATTAACGTCTATTTTATATTCTCAATCTTCCCCTTGATTCCAATCTTTCTTAGTCTTTTATCTATGTTCTTTAGGACAACTCCTAGTGCTCATACACTGTTTTATTTCCATTTTCACCCCGAACAAAGCATACTGCCACTTCGATGTAGGGGAGCTATTATCGGGGACATAAGTTGAAGGGATTCTACGTAGGGAGTTGAGTAGCAAGATGTTTACATTACACTTGAATTTCAACATGTCAATACGATTGGAAAAGCAGGAATCTGGGAGGGAGTTCCAAAGCCTAACATCTAACATTTCTGGGGGAAACTATTAGACTAGAAGATCGACTTACATCTAGGGATCGCTACTGTGTAGGGATGGGACTTTGCTGCTTGTCAGGTTTGTCGGGAATATTTACGTCGAGGGGACACAAGGGCGTTTAGTTCGTGAATGATCCACCATTAAAATACTTGTAGAACAGGCAGATTGATGCAACATTTCGTCGACTTGACAGATATCGAAGCTTAGATGACCGTTCAGGATCTATCAGGTTGCTGACTCTCTTTCGAACCCTGTTCAGGAGCGAGAAACTAGGAGCATATGCACGAGCCCAAATGTGACAACAATACTCCATCCATGGGTGAATGGTGGCCTTGTAGTGGTAAAGGATACTTTCAGGCATAAGTAACTTTCTAGCACGGTATAGAGAGCCCGCCTTTTATTAGTATTTCCTTGATTTGTTTCGTTTTTCTCTGCCTTAGATCTTCTCCTATGGTCTGCTGAGACAGAGAACTCTGAAATTGAACAGTCTCTTTTCTTCTTGCTAATTTTTATGACGCTATGTCTCCCTGCTTGGATGTGTTTATCTGTTTGACTTCCATGTTTGACTTCCATCAACGTTCTGTCCCCATCTGGCATCAGTTGAAATGAATGGCTCTCGTCTTGAGGAGGTCTCAAGTTCTGACATGCTTCTGGGCTTCACCTTTATTCCTGACCTTAAATGGAACTCGTACATTAAATCTGTTGCCAAGGCCGCTGGAAAAATGGTGGGATCCTTATATCGATCCAGTAGATATCTCACTGCTGATGCAAGTCGTCGTTATCTATATAAGAGTCAGGCACGTCCAAGGATGGAGTACTGTTGCCACATCTGGGCAGGAGCTGCTAGAAATGACTTGTCCTGCCTTCATAGAGTTCAAAATAAACTTCGTAGTCTCGTAGGAGATATCCTTTTCTCTTCCCTGCAACCTCTTTCCCACAGAAGAGGCGTTGCGAGTTTGCCTTTGTTTTATCGTTATTTCCAAAGCAAGTGCACGTCTGAGCTCCAATATCTGCCCCACCCCTCGCCAATCTATCACGAAAAACACCCGTCTAGCTGAAACTACTGTCAACAATTTGTACCTTTCGTATGTAGAACAGATCAACACAAGATTGTCTCTTTTCGTATAATTTTTTCCATATAATTATCCACAACCACTCAAAAAACTCAGAAGAGATTTTGCGAGTTTGTCTCTGCTATATCGTTATTTTCATGGAAAGTGTTCGACTGAGCTTCAGTCTATGGTCCCCCCTCGCCAAACTTTCACAAGAAACACTCGTCTAGCTGAAAACACTATTAATAATTTCCCCCCCACTCTTTATCTGTACCTAAACCTAAACGTAGATTCCATGAACAAATCTTCTTTCTGCGCGCCTGTGGAATTGTCTTCCGTTTTCCTGCTTTCCAGCTGACTACAATATGGTTGTCTTCAAGTCTAACGTAAACAAGTTCTGGATGAGCCGTCACACTTGTTAACAAATTTACCGAATCTCCATTACTAACGATTATTATATTGTCTAATTTCTACTGTGCACTCTTTAACCTTTATCCTCGAGTGGCCTCTTGGCCTTGATAATGGTGATGCCTATGTAAAAAAAAAAATGTCCAAAAAATATTTTGTGGTTTTCGTTTTCCAATACTTCTCAGTGTGTTGCCTTTCTCACAAAGTTGTGATTATATTCTTTTTGAACTAGATTGCTGCATTCACTCCTTATGTGGTTTACCGTTTCATCTAATTGTACATATAGTCTAGATTTACTGTTTTCCTGTGTTTTACAAATTTTAGTTTTAATGTTGTTAGTTCTAATCGCGTTGTTCTATGCAGCTGTCAGTAAAGATCATGTTTTCTGTTCATATGTCTTTTTCTTAGCGGTGTCCACATGTTACACTGCTGATCAAAAATTTATGACCCCTTAAACATCTTTAAAAAGAAACCTTTTTTTTTTAAGACAGATTTTAAACTCTTCCGACTTAAGGTTACTAATATTACAATCTAAAAGGTTATCGAAACAAAAAGGTACATTCCAAAAATTTATTTTTAAAAATTTACATTTTTATTAAATTAGGCTTTTTACACATGATCAAAATTATAAGACCAAGGGTATAAATTGTTAGAATAATGGTAATTCTAACGTTTTTAGTTCAGTTAGAGATTAACAATCACTGTATAAAGGTGTTACCATGCCTAAAGCAAGAAAACTAACCGAAGTTTAGAGCTCTCGAATTATAGGATTCCATGAGTAAGGTTTGTCACAGCGAGCGATATAGCAGCTAAGGTAAATCGCAGTAAAACTGTTATTTGCAACTTTCTAAAGAACACTGAGAATTATGGAAAAGCTAAATCGTTTGGTACCCCCCCCTCAATTCAATTCTGCTGCGTTGAGTAGGAGAATCAGACGGGTTGTTATGAATGACAGAGGACTTTCTTCTAGTCAAATTAAGGTTACAGATGCTGATTGCAGTCCAATAACCATCAAACGACACTTACAACAAAAAGATATGGTAAATAAAAAGCGTAAACAAATTCCTCAATTGCTTCTATGTCACAAAGTGGACCGCTTAAGATTTGGTTGTGAATATCAAACCTGACATGTTGAGAAGTGGAAGAAAGTCCTGTTGTCTGATGAGAAAAATTCAATTGATGGCTTCCAGCGATATACATGCCCTTTGAAATTTTTTCCACATGTCATAGTGGTGGAGGGTCCGTAATGGTATGGCGTGCCTTTTCTCACAGAGGGGCGATGGAGCTCCAGGTGGTGCAGGGTCGTCACACAGGAGCTGGCTATATTAGCATGCTACAAAAAGCATCTTTGATGATGGCGGGTCATCGTTTGTGTGGGGATGGATGGTTATTCCAACAGGATAATGCTGCAATCCACACTGCAAGACGAACCTTGAGCTTTCTACAAGAAAATAGAGTCCATCTCTTGGGACATCTTACATGCTCACCGAACTTGAACCCAATTGAAAATGTTTGGGGATGGATGTCAATAGAATTTTATTGAGATGCCAAACAATATTCAACAAAAAATGAACTTCGTGAAGCTATCTTCAGAAACTAGAGCAGGTGCCCCCGCACCTTAATGGAAACCCTTATTTCTAGCATGTTTCAAAGAATTTTTGAAATCAAAAGCAGTGGAGGTAGAACTCATTAAGTTTAATTGTCGAATGTTTTCATACACTTTTTGTACAATTTAATAGAATTTTTGTCTCTGGTCTTATAATTTTGATCATGTGTAAAAAAGCCTAATTTAATAAAAATGTAAATTTTAAAAATAAATCTTTGGAATGTAGCTTTTGTTTCCATAACCTTTTAGATTGTAGTATTGGTAACCTTAAGTCGAAAGTGTTTAAAATCTATCCATAAAATAAAAGTTTTTTTTTTTTTTTAAGTTTTTAAATGGTCTTAAATTTTTGATCAGCAGTGTATCATGGCTCTTTTCTTTTGTCATTTTTATGAATCGTCCGTGCATAGTTATTGTTTGTACTGTATATGGAGTGGTTTCCATAATCGAAGGATTTTCCTTAAGATTTTAGCCGTTTTTATCATTGTCGTGAATTTTATAGCCTCAATCTCGCGGTTTCAATTTCTGCTCGTCTTTTTAAAGCTTTTTTGACATTGTTCCTAGTACTCCTACAATAATTGGTATTATTGCTTTATTATTATTTATAGTAGTAGTAGTAGTAGTAGTAGTAGTAGTATTAGTAGTAGTAGGGTCTGTGGAAATTCCACGGAATAAGAAATATATTTGAATAGCGTCAAAAATTAGTTGTTTTTTGCTTGTTGGGGGTGGGGGTTTAGAAAAAACTGATAAACCGCAGCAAATATTAGTTTATTAATATTTATATCAAAATAGTGCCCAGTGGATTTCAAATAAGATAAATTAATAAATACTAATAAATACTCAGAAAGTAATATTGTGCTACATAGTTCAATACAAATAATAAAATCGCATTGTAAGAGCCAATCTTAAATCTTTTACGTAACGTTTTGGCGATTTCTTTCTTCGGTGAAGAACTGCTGCATCTCGAAATTTCTACGAGTTCCTGTCTCACATGATTACAATAATGATAGTATATTATTAAAATAATATTTGAAAACGAAGCTACATCAAAGGGAGGTAACTCATATTCTTATCCAGGGTTGCAAGATTCGACTATTTAAAACCATACTAATCGAATATGGCCTTTTTGCGGCAGTTTGGTTTTCAAAAATTGTATTTGGACCTTTCAAAGCATAATGTATAAACGGACTGACCAAAAAAGAATCAAGCAGGATAGTATTATCATTATTGTAGCAGTAGTAGGAGGAGTAGGAGGAGTATTTACACGTAATTGCAATAAAATGGAACGAAGAAAATATTTTAAGAGTAAATACCAGCTGGTCGTAACCCACCTTAAATCGAAGAGTATATTAAAAGGGGAGATAATTATCTGATAATGCCCACCTGTGCAACCTTCCCAAAGCTATATTATTGTTTAGAGAACGAAATTGTTTGCACAAGTGGCCATTAAAAAAAATCTCATTGCCCCTCCCCCAATTCTCTACCTTTTATGTCGGCCATTTTCTTTATTCCAGACCAAATAAAACTGTTTTCATTACGAGTTTTCTTTTCTTTTCTTTTTTTTTTCCTTTTTCAGTCTTTGAAGGGTTTTTTTTTCCTCTGATTCGCTCATGGGGTTGTCTGTTATCGGCGTCGTTGAGACTGACTAAACGAAATGACAGAACACACCAGACTTTTTTAAGGAATCAAATAAAATGAAACAGTAAAATAGAAAAAAAAATACGTTCAAATTGTCTACTTTTCTATTTCTTCATGGCATGATTTGTTTTTATGTACGGCATAATCAGGTTGACACACCGGTTCCCGCTGAATCACCGAAGTTAAGCAACGTTGAACCTGGTCAATACTAAACGACGACCATTTGGGACTTCCAGGTGCTGTATGTGCTCTCTGCTTATCTCGGCATTGTTCCCCGTCGTCCTGAACTTGTCCTTGCCACTGGACTCAAACAGTGTCGGTTCAGGAGAGGTGCGGTTGTTATTGCGCAATCTCAGCCACACAATTACATACGCAGCTGCCTTTTTTTACATGGGGATCACCACTTATCAAGGCCCGAAAGCCACTCGGGGATAAGGGTTATTTTGTGTACAATAATCAATGGGATAATATCGTAGTAATAATTGGTATTAGAGATTTGATAAAGTGTCTTACTTAAAGGGACGATTAATCAGGAATTTGTTTATGTTGAACTTGAAGACATCCAAGTTGTAGTCAGGGGGGAAACAGACAAACGGAAGAGAATTCCACAGGCGTGCACTTCCCAGAAAAAAAGCTTTGTTCATGGAATCTACGTTTTGATTTAGGCACAGATAAAGAGTGGGGAAATTACTGACAGTGGTTTTAGCTAGACGGGTGTTTATCGTGAAGGATTGGCGAGAGGGGACGACAGATTGGAGCTTGGACGAGCACTTGCCATGGAAATAACGATAAAACAAAAACGGGTTCGCAAGTATTTGGGGATATATTTCGCTCTTGCGTATATATATATATATATATATATATATATATATATATATATTTATATATATATATATATATATATAAGGCAACACATCAAAGGCCGTAAATAACAAAGCTCTCTCTGATTCCCTCTCCTCTGATCTTGAGCGCATGGTTCAGTGGGAGAAGAGATGGCTGGTTACATTTAATGCATCTAAAACTAAGCTCCTAACTTTACATCATCAACGCTCTGTTCCTCATCTTGCATCAATTGAAATGGATGGCTCTCATCTTGGGGAGGCTTCATGTTTTGACAAGCTTCTGGGATTGACCTTTACTCCTGATCTGAAATGGAGCACGTATATCAAGTCGGTTGCCCGGGCCGCTGGGAAAATGTTGGGATCCTTCTACCGCTCCAGAAGATATATCACTACTGATGCAATTCTCTATCTCTATAAAAGCCAAGTACGTCCAAAGATGGAGTACTGCTGCCACATCTGGGCTGGAGCTTCAAAAAACAGCCTATCCTGCCTTGACAAAGTACAAAATAGACTTCGTGGCTTAGTGGGGGATACTCTCTTCTCTTCCCTGCAACCTCTCTCCCACAGAAGAGACGTTGCGTGTCTGTCTTTGTTTTATCGTTATGTCCATGGCAAATGCTCATCCGAGCTCCAATCTCTGGTCCCCCCTCGCCAATCCTTCATGATAAACACCCGTCTAGCTAAAACCACTGTCAATAATTTCCCCCACTCTTTATCTGTGCCTAAATCAAAACGTAGATTCCATGAACAAAGCTTTTTTCTGAGAAGTGCACGCTTGTGGAATTCTCTTCCGTTTGCCTGTTTCCCACCTGACTACAACTTAGACGTCTTCAAGTTCAACATAAACAAATTCCTGATTAATCGCCCACTTAAGTAAGACACTTTATCAAATCTCCAATACCAACTATTACTACGATATTATCCCATTGACTTTTGTATACAAAATAACCATTATCCCCGAGTGGCTTCCCGGCCTCGATAAGTGGTGATCCCCATGTAAAAAAAAAAAAAATATATATATATATCGAAATCGGAGAAAATTATGCTTACTTTCCGATCCCAGAAAAGATTTGTGCAATTGTTTATTATTTGGTTAGTTTTTGTTTAAAACTTAATATTCCAAAGATAAAAGCAGTAATATGTATTGGTCCTAAGCTATAACCAAAATTAACATGTATAGATCACACACAAAAGTGTATTTTTACGTTCAAGAAAAATATGTCACATAGACTTTTACAGTAAAATAAGGAAAAACAACTTTTTAGCTAAATATTTATTGTGTTTTAATGTATCGGAACCGATAATTTAATCTCATTACGTCATTAGTAAACGTAGCATTAAGATCACCTGATGCCACCACTAAATCATCATTAATATCACCTGATGCCACCACTAAATCATCATTAATATCACCTGATGCCACCACTAAATCATCATTAATATCACCTGATGCCACCACTAAATCATCATTAATATCACCTGATGCCACCACTAAATCATCATTAATATCACCTGATGCCACCACTAAATCATCATTAATATCACCTGATGCCACCACTAAATCATCTCCATTGTTTATGTTCTAACATTCCACGCTAACATTCTCGATACATATTTCTACTATAAATATCTTAATCTGTATAAATACTAATTTTCCTCGATACATATTTTGTAAACATTCTATTTTCAAAACATCAACAACGATCATAATGATAAGTCTTGCGAAAAAAAAAAAATTGTCAAGGTGTCTAAAATGTTTCCACTATTTAAACCCAATTTGAGGGCGCTGAGTGCAGAAATGCTGTCACTTTTTTTCTATTAAGTCTAGTTTTTCTGCTATGGTATATCCTACTCTGCAAAAAAACGACAGCTACAGTAAAAAAAGGCAAATCGAAGAAACAATATTTTTATGTAACTTTAAGACAAATATTAATGAAATCACACCAAAATATTCACAATTGAAACTTGAAGTCGTAAAAAAATGCTAAGCATAGACATTATTATCCATCAATTGACGTTTTACTGATTTCTAAAATGAGGAGCTTCGGCATCATCGCGCTTGATAGTCTAACAATAGTTTGCAAGCATGGTGGCATCCCAATGACCTTGATAGTGATGTTCCAAGTCGCGGATGTCTTGATGGAAGCCCCCCCCCTCCTTGCTCGTCGCTCACATCACCTAGATTTTCTGGAAAACTCGCAAGATGGTTGCGCAAAACATCTTACTTGATGATTTGTATCCAGTTGATGGAGACTTATAAGAGGTTTTTGTTGCTCCAGTTCTCTGCAAACTTTACAACAAATGCCTTAATGAGTATTTCCTGACTGCTGGCAAACAGCTTCTGTAGTACCTGTTTTCAAGAATTCTGGCAAAAAGGCTAACCGATTAAATTATCGCCCCATTAGCCTCCTCCCGCTTTTCGCCTAAATATTTGAGTCCTTATTTAACCAAGCTCTAGTCCATGTTACAGCTACTACACTTCTGACCGACCAACAATATAGATTTAAGCAAGCCTGTTCTACAGCATATATCCTAACTGTAATCTCTAAACGTATATACCATACACTGGACGAAACAGGGAAGAGTAGAACGGGAGCCCTAGATATATCTAAGACTTTTAACAGGATATGACACGATGGTCTTCTCAGGAAAATCAAATAATCTGGACTCACTGAACGAATACTTACCATAATTAAATCCAGGTTGTCCTCGACGGTCGTACATAAAAACAATATGATATAAATGCGAGGGTGCATCAGGGATTTATCCTTGGGCCTCTATTATTCCTAATATTCATAAATAACTTCCCTGATAAAATAGTCTCTGAGATGGATATATTTGCTGATGACACTATGCTTGATAATAGGCACAAGGGGAAAACAGATGAACACATAACCAAGGAAATAGCAGAAAAGCAAGAGGAAAACCTCCAATTTGTAGTAGAATGGTGATATAAATGAATGGTCACATTCAATATTGCGAAAACTAAGGTTGTGTCCTTCAATAATTACAAGAAACTCTCTCAACCACCTATAGTAATGGCTAAAGATACATTACCTGAAAGTTCTTTTTTTTAACACCTCGGCCAACCGTTCACAGGGAATCTGAGTTGGAACAGATACACTGGAGGCGCTGCAAGAAAGCTAGAAAGCTACTTACACCTGTAAGTATCATGTACCTCTAAAAGGCCACCATTCGTCCATATATGGAGTATTGTTGTCATATTTGAGCTGGTACATCTGGACAGGGTTCAAAAGAGAGCCGGCAACCTGATAGGTCTTGCACTGTCATCTAAGCTTCAACCTATGTACCATCGACGAAATGTTGCACCTATCTGTCTGTTCTACAAATATTTTAGTGGTGAATGCTCTGACGAACTACAAGCACTTGTATCCTTTTCGGCGTAAACCCTAACCCTAACCCTAACCCCCACGACAAACCCGACAAGCAACAAAATCCCACCCCTTGACAGTAGGTGTAAGAAAACCTTCTACTCCAATAGTTTCTTCTCCCAAACTACTGCTTGACTTTGAAACTTCCTTCCGGGATTCTGCTTTTCCAACTGTATTGACATGCAGAAGTTCAAGTGTAATGTGAACAGACATCTTGCTGCTCAACTACTCCCTTCATCGTATCCTTGCAACTTATGTCCCTGATAGTAGCCCCTACATTAAAATGGCAACTGTATCTTGTTTGGGGTGAAAATGGGATAAAAAATACCCCCCCCCAAAAAAAATAAGCTCTTTGTAGTTAAGCGCCATTATTTTCCCCAAGAATTCATGACATTTCTAAACGTCGCCCAGGCATTCAAATGTGCAGAATTCATAAGATTACAGAAATTTCCGTCATTCATTAAATTTCAAATCTGGGGTCCATAAAAATTCCTGCTTTTAATTTCTCTATGGTGAGGCCTGGAAATTTCATGCAAATATATTTGAAACAATCCCTATCTTTCTCAACAGCTTTCACAAACGGTTTCCTGGTGCCAAACTTTATGTGAAGATGACAAAATACAATTTTGGAATGCTCCATCAAAGGGGAAGACAGCACAATTGAGAGAGAGAGAGAGAGAGAGAGAGAAGGAGAGAGAGAGAGAGAGAGAGGGGGGGAATCAGTTCACTGCGCACACGCAAATCATTTTTTATCCACTGCTCTGTTCTTGTCCCGTTATCCCACAAACACAAGAATCAGGGACATTTTGTGTAGCCATCTAGTAGTTCGAAAGGAAACGTAACCATTTCCAAATTGACACATATGATCCATTGGGGCTGTCTATATAAAATCTTTTCCAGAACAAATTTGATTTCATATTTTTCTTTGAGGGTCGTTGAATGGCCTAAAGGAACTGATCCATATATGTTGCCATTTTCAACATCTTTTGGAACTGTCTATATAAAGGCGTAAACTTTGAGAATAATACTATTCAACACCTAGCTGCCGCAGCAGGCCAGCAACGTCGTGAGTGAAATATGGCAAGAATTCAATATAGAGTTTTCCGTAGAAGGTTATGAGAGTTCCAGGCTGGAGTAGATTTTTTTCTTTGAGTCTGGAAGCTAAAAATTTAGAAGATTCTTCAGAATGGTTGAAATCTCTAGTCAGATCATTAAGTTCTCTTTGCGAAAAAATAGCTGTGGTAGTGAAGAAGGAGGAAAACCGATATCTGAAATAATGGCTTCACTAGTGTCAAAGGACAAAACAGAGGCCTGGTCTTCTTCAGATCTAGGGAATTCCGATTCGAACAAGCCTTTAAACAGGAACTTCATTGCTGTTATTCCTGTTGATTCCCTTCGTTTGAACTGCACAGAAATAGCAATCATCGAAATGGTTTTTCGATTAACGCCAGACATTTGGAATACATAAATGAAGTGACTGTCGAAGATGCTCAACACATTGCTTGCATACAATACGGGATCCCCGTGCCTTATCTTTATCACCCAGCATCACTTTGAAGTAAGATAAGCACACTTCACGAATTCACTGATCCTTTTTTTCTGTTGGGTTGCAATTTCTCTCACAAATATGGACAAACACATTAGGATTGTTTTAACAACCTCGCTTAGGATATTATGCAGCCATGCTTCATTTTTGCTCCAAAAATCTGCAATGAAAGTAAAATAATGCAACTTTATTATTTCCTGTCTGTCTTATAAATGAATTCCTAACATAAAAAGAATAAGCCTTACTTTGACCTAGAAATCAACAAAAACATGCCACATTCAGTAGACCTATTTACTACTCAGTGTCCACTTTTTACCAACAACATACCCAATTTAATTTTTACTTTAAGGTTTGTGATGCCATTATCCATTAGCATACATTACAATAACAATCTGCAATTGTAATTATGAAGCTACAATGTCTATAGAAACACGCCCAATGTGCTGTCATTGCACGCACATATGCTTCACAATCAGATAAACTATTCTAAAAAAAAAATAACATTTTATATGCAGTGTTTCTTTTCTCTTATTTTAGTTCAAACTTTGAAAACAAAATAATAGCACTATCGAACCGACATCTCTTTTTGTAAATAAACATTGCTATACAATAACGTCTCTGTTATTTGTGTGGCCCTAATTTTAATGCTGTCAAGAGTTCCAACCGACTGATAAGTATGTACTATGGGTATAGGACAAATCTCACTGATAATACATCGGACATCTTATTTAATTTCTACTATTATGTGTGTATGTGTGTGTGTGTCTGTTGTGTGTGTGAGAGAGAGTTCCTATGGATTCAGAAACGGTTGGACCCATTTTGTTTAATTTCACACAAATGTACCTTATTTGCCCGGCAGTGTACTTAGATAGGTCTTGTATGGGAATATATTCGATAAGTTTCGATAATCTATAATCGAAAAATTCCGATGAAAGAAGGAACACGCGATTTTGACTAAAGTTCACGCTTTATACAGCCTAACATCACAAGTAAATTTGAAAAGTTTTATTACCGCACAAGCAGAAAGACTCGGCATATATGATATTATGGGGCGCTTTTGAAATTAATGTTTCTGTTTAGAGCACAACTGGTCCATGATACTTGACTTTTTCATTTTAAACTTAAATTCAAGCCATTATTATCGCAGAAGTAGAACGGCCCGGCATATAAAATTAACAGTAGGTTCTGTGATGTGGTAGGGTGCGTTCTAAATGACAGTTTCTGTTTATAGAACAATGGAACCATGAGACTTGATATTTACATTTTAAACTTTAATTTAAACTATTATATAAAGATAATTTTCTAAAATCAACATTAGGCTCTCTACAGTGCAATGTAGGCTACAATGTTTTGTAGACTAAGTAACTACGGGGAGGATTGAAAAATAGGCGATTTTACCGATTTCGATGACAATGAAATATGGGAGAGTGAAATATTCGTTGATCCTCATTCATTCCCGAGCAATGTCGGGTCTCCCTGTCAGTGTTTGAAATAAAGTTGTTGATCATAAGTACTAAATATTTTTTAATTGTTTTTCATTCATTCTCATATTTAAAAAAAAATTAAACACTTTAATTAACAAGATTTAAAAATCCAAAATATAACTACCTTTGAAAACCGACTTCAAAATCTAGGGAGAGATGTTTATTCTCGTCTCCCCTACCATTTTTTTTTTACTGTATCGAAACGTTCATGGTAGGCGCTTGACTGAGCTCTAATCCCTCATCACTTCTTTATAACATTCATAACAGGAGCCCACCTGACTAAAATCTCAACAGAGGATATTCCTTTCTGTCTCTTTTTCCATATCAAAGACCAGGCGAAGATTCCATGAACAAAGTTTCTTTCTTATAGTGTCCCGATTGTGGAACAACATGTTATGAAGTTGCTTTCCAATCGACTTCAATGTGGGTGCCTTCTGTGTAAAACAAAGTGGGAAATCCTCCCACACGTCTCAAAAACACACAAAGAAGAATTTAAAATGTTATTTTATTTGATGACAATATTATTTTCAAATAATATGACTTGTATCGTTTGCTATTTAAAATTGAACATTTT
The DNA here is from genome assembly GCF_053919585.1 of Euprymna scolopes. NCBI lineage: Eukaryota > Metazoa > Mollusca > Cephalopoda > Sepiida > Sepiolidae > Euprymna > Euprymna scolopes. Next base: position 20,204,170 of record NC_136510.1, on the reverse strand, counting down.
ACAAGATCCCCCATTAGTGACGCATCGGAATCCGTGACTCTGAGTTTGAAAACAGCAACAAAATGGTTAACGAAGCGTTAATGAATGATTAAACGCGGGAAAGCGCACCTCCCCACTATTATTGCAATTTAACACTTAATTAATTTGCTTTAAAAGATAATTCTTTGTCATTTTTAAATCGAGAGAAAGAGGCAGACAATTACGTTTTTTTTTTCAGAGCTTTGTCACATTTTTGTCATTAGAAATTTTATCGACATTATTCATAATAATAAAAAAGAGAAAACCTCATTTTAAAATGGTGACTCTTATTGTGGACAACAAAGAACAGATTTGCTTCTTACGGAAATAAAGCGCCGTTCTTTGATAAACAGTTAGAAAATGACTATTGTAGTGTTAATTATTATTTAATATTGCTGTTTTTATTATGCCGAAAAGAAAAATAATAAAGAAAGAAAAATAAAATATCCTCCCATTATTTTAACATTTGAAAGGACTGAACATCAGGAACATTTTCGATTCTTCGTTAAGCATCACCGAGGAAAAAAGCAACAAGAGGATCATTATGAAAGGCATTTGCCGGGATTATTTCCTTAAGAATCCCCAGCATATCGGAGATCCGGGGCATATTATAGAGGCAGATGAGTATGTTTTCAACATACGGAAACATAATGTTGGCAGACTCCTCACGTCGTTCTGGGTCTTCGGTGGATATGACTCCACCGAGAAGGAGGGTTTCTTAGTCACTGTACCAAGTTCAATTTATTTTTAAAATAAAAATATTAATATTTTTTTAAGCATCAAACAATCTTATTTTTCCAAATTTGTTCGAAAATAAACTATTTTTTAACGCATTTTACGAATATTTCCTGTCAACGTGTCTGTAAATAAATATATTTTTTAAAAATATCTAAATTGTTTATTGTAAAAATTACATGCGATACATTCATAAAAAGTAGGTCCTAGATATGACCTTGAACTATATCCGATGGTGAGGCCCCAGCTTTTGGGCTTTGGGGAGTGTGGAGCCACCCTTTAATTGCCATTGCTCCCAGGTCCACTCTGACCCGGAGTGGTAGTACCTGTTAGGATCCCAACTATGTGTTAAATAGAAACCGATTTGAATATATATATATATATATATATATATATATATATATATATATATATATATATATATATTCTATTTAAAAAAATTTCTTCAAAATCACTGGATTCAGCATTAAATAATCTTATGCCGTGAAACAAAAACAACCAACTAACCATAAAAAGTAAATAAACATATCTATATATAAAAACAGCTTACGGATATTCTTATTTATTATATTTCAGGACAATATTGAAATGAAAATAAAAACAAGAACCCATGAAATGTTTTTTCAGCGAGGATGGCAATCGACTGTCACCGTCTATTTCATATTAAGTGTCACAAAGCAATGACTCGAACGCTTCATATCCAAGTAAACTATTCAAAATATTTTCACTCTTAAAAATATGGGAAAATTACTATTATTTACATAAAAATACTAGCAGGTGTACTCGGTATTGCCCAGTATTAAACGTCAAATTCCTTTCAAAAAATGAAGTAAAAAAAAAATGACGGAAGGAAACCGAGGCATGTGCATGCGAGTATTATACTTTTTTTAAAACAGTTCACGTCTTGGAAGTAAAAGAAAATACTCAAGCTGAGATCAAAACCAAAACAATGAGTCAAATACGATAACCATTAGGCCAGCTTGACAAGATCTTTAAAATGTGTTTTCAAACCTACTTATTCTTAACAGGAAGCCGTAACGTGAACGATTACCGCATGTGGATTAGTGAAACAGTTAGCATAAAGAAGAAAAAAAACGACCCCCACCACTTACCATTTTTAATTTTTTTACCTCTCAGCAGTCTTTTTTTCGGATGAAAATCGATTAAAAAGTTTCCACATGTCTGAATACCCTATATACCAAGTTTCAAGACTGCAGATCAAGAATCCATTGAGTATATAGGTTGATTGCCCTCACACACATACACATTCTCACTTTCGTAGATAAATAGGTATATTAGTGTGGTTCTATTATTTATTATTACTTAAGCAAACTATTGAAAACAGACTATTATTTGCTCCCGTCTTAAAAATAATTCAGCTTAAAATATATTTGTCTTTTTATTTTTATTTTTTTTTAATGACATCGGTCCGCAATTTTCTGATTTCAGGTATGGCCGCCATGATTAAGTGGCTATTTTCTATTTTATCGTTTTTATTCTCTCTGTATAAGATCTGGATATAAATAACTTTGAGAAGTTTGGCATGAGGATTTGTTAAGAAACTTAATGCCAGAAAAAGGCTTCTTATTCGAGAGTTTTAAATAGTTACATTTTCAAGGTGCGTCGCTGTAGGAATTGCATAGTCATAGCGGATGATCTATGACCTTTTTTTTCAACTGTTATGTCTGGTATGTGTTCCCTACTAGTGTTAAATGTTTACAGTAAAGAAATCTGACTCTTGATTTTAATAGCCTATTACTCGGAAACCAAGTGTTTCTGAACCTATTCACACACGTAAAAAGTATCGCGAAGTTACACCTTCGATTTCCCAAACACTCTTTATATAGACGACCTGAAAGACCACATAATGTAGCAACGTTTACATTTCTATGATTTGTTTATCAATGTTTTATTTTGGCAAGAAGCAAGACCAATTCTTCAGGGAATGGAATTTACTACGAACAGAAAAAACTTCTGCGGTTATTAAGTTTGGTCAAACGTGATGAGCTTCAAAACGTCCATTGAAATAAACTTTGATGTGATATACGTATGAAAGATGTAAATGTTTGCTTTTATTTTAAGAAAGTCTTAATAATGTCGACGCAAAAGTCTATTTGTAATTTAAAAAATTCTTTGAAATATCCAAAGAAAATAAAGTTCCTGGATTGCTTATTAGTTTAAAAAGGCGACAATTAAACCAAGATAACTTTTATCTTGTCGACAATTATACTTCAATAGTTTTCTCTCCTTTTTTTTCTAAATGCTTCTTGTAAATGACAAAATCAGAGTTGCATTGTATAATACGAGATGGCTTTAATAAGTTTCCAGACTTTTTTTGGTATAGCCACTTTTATTGATAGTACAAACATTAAATTCTAGTTCCCTTCGAAAATAATCTCCTCCGGCTGCATTGCACGCGTACCATTCCAACAACTTCTGCATGACCCCATGGAAGCCCTCGTCACAGACATTTTTCGTGTCCTCAATTTTTTTTTAATTACATTTTCACCCCAAACAAGGCACATTGCCACTTTGGTGTAGGGGGCTACTATCAGGGGCAGCAGCTACTGGGGCACTATGTTGGGATTTGGGCAGCAAAATGTCGGTTCACGTTGCACTTGAACTTCTGCATGTCAGTACAGTTAGGGAAGCAGGAACTTGGAATGGAATTCCAGAGTCTAGCGGTTCTGGGGAAGAAATTACTGGAGTAGAAAGATCTTTTACATCTAGGGATCTCTACTGTGTGGGGGTGGGATTTAGCTGCCTGTCGGGTTTGTCGAGGGTGTCTACGTCATGGGGGCACAAGTGTCTGCAGTTTGTCAGTGCATTCACCATTAAAATACTTGTAGAACAGGCAGAGGGATGCGACGTTTCGTCGATGGGACAGAGGCTGAAGCTTAGATGCCAGTTCAGGGCCTATCAGATTTGCGACTCTTTTTTGAACCTTGTCTAGGAGCGAGAGACTAGTAGCAGATGCACCAGTCCAAACTGTTCTATAACGACAACCTTTAAGGGTTTACTTGAACTTAGGGAATAAAAAAAATCACAGGAAACAATTTCTGGACTATACGAAGACTGAGGAATTGTCTTGATGTCCATCTTGGTCAAATAGTCTGATCTTCTCTGAGAACTCTTGGGACAAACTTTGCGCAAATCTTCCGCATCTTCAGTTGCTCGTGATTAGGTGTGTACAGTTCTCACACTGATATACAACTGTACATTTATTGTCTTTATAGACTTAGGACTATCCTTATCCATGAAATTCTTTATTTGGCCAATCAATTCTAGTGTTTTGACTTTCCTTATTCCTCCGATACATCTCATTATTTTCCACAGACTTCACGCCTTCCTTGAATCTCTTATGCCACTGGTAAACTGATGCTCTATTCATACAAGATGGTCTAAAAGCAGTGAAACAGAATTTTATTGCATATCGCTCTTCTAAAGTTTCCTCTCATCCAGATTGCATTTTTGAAATTCACCAGCGGTGAAAATCAAGCTTTAGTAGGGTGTATTCCAATTCCTGTTGTAGCTGTTCACTTGAACGTTAAACCTTAAAAAATTAGCCAGTTATCTGAATTAAAAAGTTTGGAAGCTTACTGGCGGCACCGTTGTGTGTTTTACAACATGCTGACCACTTTGTCATTATTGAATTTTTTATAGTAATGTGTTACTTCTTATTAAGGCTGAGGACTACTGGAGGATAATGGTTAAAAAGATTATCTATTACACGATGAGTGCCACCATTCGATGGTTGGAAATAATGAGTAGAATAGACGGAAGATTACTTAAATGGAATTGATTAAGGGAAGGGATGGTGCAACAAATATTTGTTTACATTAAACTTGAAAACGATTATGTTGTAGTCGGTTAGGAAGCAGTCTCGTGGCATTTGTTCAGCAGATGGTGTGTTCTAGGAAAGAAACTTTGTCTATGGAAGTTCTGTTTCAGATACAGAAAGAGAAGAAGAGAAAAGGGGGGGGGGGAAAGAGACAGAAAGGAAAATTCATTGTTGTGATTGTAACGATGCGAGTTCTCGCTGTGAAACGGGATTGAAGATCGATTAAGCACGTAATATAAACGTAACGATACAGCAGTAGAGAGAGGCTAGCAACATTCGTGTTGTGTAAAAGGTCGCATAAAGAAGAGATCATCCTATGACGAATACAGTCACTTTTTTGTCAAATTATTTAGCTTTAACAATGAAGATGAGAATAGTAGTCCGAATATTCGAAATTATAAAACCTCATCTAAAAAATACCGAAATGAATCTGAAATCTACTAAAATCAATTTCAAGTGGATATCTTCAGCCAACGTTTTCATCATCGAAACCATATTCATGAGGTGATCCTATCTTATACTAGGAACTAGTGTTAGGAGGATTTATCGGAATTGGTATCGGGAATCGGAAAAATCGGAACTTTGGAGGGTATCGGAATCGGTATTAGAATTGGAAAAAATTGTGTCTATTTTCCGATGCCAAAAACGATTCTTTTAATTGTCTTTTTTTTATTTGATTAGTTTAAAACAAGATCCTCCACTATTGATAATAAGGTTCAAATAATAAATATTTCTTGATTTTAAAAAACCAGTAAAACTAGAAATCGATAGATTATCTACCGCAAGTGTATTTTTACGGTTGAGAAAAAATCTGCGATTTTAACACGTGTTTTTACGGTAATCAGGAAAAGAATCGGAATCGAAATTAGTAAGTGTATGGAAATCGGGAATTTAGTACGGAATCAGTAATTGTATCGGAATCGGGAAAAAATATTGAATCGTCCCATCACTACTAAGAACCAAAACAATATTACATACCCCAATCTACTGGCACTTAGATCAAAGAAGAATTTCCTTATCTTTATTATTTGCTGTGATATCAAAAATATTTTTTGTGTGTCAGAAGCTTAGATGTCGTCTTTGATTCATAGTTTCAAGTAACTGTTTCCGGCAAGGAAACTTTTAAAAATATTTTTTGATTTATTTGGAAGCATTACGTTGATAAAATAAGCAATTCCCCTTTTATGACCCTTTACAGTCTGATTTGTATGTTTTTTTTTCTCTCTCTGCAGATCGCTTTCGGATTATCTTTGAAAGGTTAGTCTACACAAAACAAGTGTCCTTTTAATGCCAAATTTAATTGGCCGTACTTAATCCCCAGTTATGATCTAAAACAAACTATGTTTATGAGACGATATATTTGCACAAGGTAGGCTCCCTCTCTTGGGTCCTGGATATGACCTAAAACTATATCCAGTGGTGAGACCCCAGCTTGCGGGATTTGGGGAGTGTGGCACCACCCTTTAATTGCCATTGCTCCCAGGTCCACTCTGATCCGGAGTGGTAGTACCTGTTCGGGTCCCAACTATGGGTTAAATAGAAACCGACTTTAAAACAACATATATATTCTATTAAAAAAATTTTCTTCAAAATCTTTGGATTCGGCATTAAATAACCTGAAAAGGGTTGATATGCCGTAAAACAAAAACAGCCAACCAACCAACCCTCTTCTTGACTGGTAAACGTCTCACACCTGCTATTATGATACACACACACACACACACACACACACATACACACACACACACATATATATATATATATATATATATATATATATATATATATATATATATATATATATGTATATGTACAGAGACGTGTTCACATTAAATATCCGTAAGCGCTTCTTTTTTTCAAATCAACATGTTTATTTTCGACCACTTAAAAAAATAATATCGCTGATTATATTTTGCTCAATGTAGTGATTTCAAAAGTAAAATGAATATGACTTGGGAGCAATCAGCTACAACGGAAAACCAAAAATGTAACTTTCCGGCCTCATTCGCTAGCGTCCGATCTAAGTTTAAACGTATATAAAAATAAAGATGACGTTGTTAAAAGATACAAATGTATATTTGCGTATACATAAAAATAGCATGTTTAATCGACGTACATCGCCAAGTTGCAATTTGTTTCGATTTGGACCACTTAGAAGCTGTCCTTTTCGGCGGAAAACCAAACAGAATTTGTTCTACAAGTCCAAATCTCCTATATATCAAGTTTCAAGTCTGTAGACCAATTATTGACAGACAGGTTTTGTAGAGACACTTCCTCACACAAACAGACAGTCAAGGTCACTTTATATATATATATATATATATATATATATGTGTGTGTGTGTGTGTGTGTGTGTGTGTGTGTGTGCGTGTATGTGTGTATAAAAAGTCAAGATATTGTAGAATTGAACTTGCAATATTTACTTCAAAAAAGGAATACGAAATAATATATATATATGTACAGAACATACACAAATAAATGCCAATATGTCTATATTCCAAATTCCAAGATGTAGTTCATCTTACAGTTTATTTCATTTAGCATGTTAAAATGTGCTATTACTGACAGCACCTTTTTCGTAGCGCAGAAACAATCATATTAAATTGGTGCAAAAACAATTTTCTCACATATGTTAATGTTATATATGATTTCTGAAATAATTGATATATATATATATATATATATATATATATATATATATATATATATATATATAGCCATGTTATGTATCATTTTGAAGCGCGTTTTTCGCTTTACTGAACTGTCTGATATTCGTTATCAGTCTCAATCTCTTCATTCATTTGTTTTGCAGGCTTTTCGACAGCATGGACAAAATTTAAATCCGTGTGATTTTCTTGTTTCAGTTCAAACTAGACAGCTCGCGATATCAATGATGCGTTTGGCCCCGGAACCACTAATGAACGTGTGGTACAATGGTGGTGCAAAAAATTTCTCAATGGTGACGTGGCCGGCCTACTGCGGCTGATAACGAACATTTGAAAGCCTATATAATTATATATATATATATATAATTATTTTTTTACTATAATAATTAAATACCTACAGACACTAGTGTTTCATCCTTTCGGGATTCTTCAGTGCAGGGTGTCACGATTACTACCAGTCGAACGATTCGAACCCCGCGACACGAGACATCTCTGGCTCGATTAGCGGAGGCCGTATCCATTCGGCTACCATTAACCGTGTGAAATAGCGTTGAATTTTGAACATTTTAATTTAAATGTTCATTACGTCAGACAGACAGTGATCAAATCGTTATACGATGATCTACGCATAAGGGCGAAATTGACCGACTTTTAATTCAACTGAAAGTGCTCAACGATAAGAAACGAATTTCGTATATATATATATATATATATATATATATATATATATAGGGTGACTCCCCCCCCCCAAAAAAAAACGGCCCAATTTCTTAGTGTTTTGTCCGAATGAAAGGAAACTTTGGTCATTACTAGTTTATTATATTCAAAACATCACATCAAAACACTAGGGCCTTTGGCCTTTTTTTTCTCCGTTCTACAGCATATGTTCTTGATGGCCTCCATTTAACTGTTGTTTTTTTGGGGGGTCACCTTGTATATATATATATATATATATATATATATATATAACTACTTCATTTACTCACATAAAATTAATATACGAAAGTATAGATTTATGCGTAAACTTTAAGTATTTATGTATATATATATATATATATATATATATATATATATTTATGTACGCATATATATACATTCGTTTAAAAAGTTTACCTACCAAACTCCTGCCAGTATTTAGTCTACAGATATGAAACTTAATATCTAGGGCATTCGAACCCATGTTTTAGACGGGGAAAATTGGTGCAAAAGTGTGAAAATTAAAAAATGGAATATAATTGTCCTTTTATATTTTTATTAACATCAGTTCACAATTTTCAATTTTAGATATGGCAGCCATGACTAAGTGGTTATTTTCTATTTGATCGTTTTAATTATCTATTTAGAAAATCATTGGATATAAAATACATTTCAGAACTTTCCATCTTTTTTCTACATGAGCATTTGTTTAGAAATTTAATGCCAGAAATTTTTTATTCGACAGTTTAAATACTTCCAATGGTTTCTGTTAATTATATATGACAAATTAAGGCGCGACAATTGTACGACCAGACATGACAGCTACTCCTGTTTATTATTTTTTTTATTCGCGTGACATTAAGAACGTCATTCGAGCAACCTGGGATTCATATGTCAAGAACAGCAAGAGGCATCAATTTTAATTTATGTAGTAGAGATTTAGAAGGCTATCACAATGCGAGGAATGAAATATAGTCGTTGTTGGTAAAAGAAGACGAGAACAAGTGGCGATTTACAAATCAACAAGTACATACATATATGTCTATATATATATATATATATATATATATATATATATATATATATATATATATATGTCTCTCTATCTCTCTCTCTCTCTCTCTATATATATATATATATATATATATGTATATACACTCGTGAACACAAAAAAAATGGGCCACACAAATTTTATACATTTTATTGCACTAAAAGCTATATTGAACAAAGAACAGTTGAACAAGGAAACTTAAACGAGACTAATAGCACAGAAAAAGACATTTACTTTAATAAATACTTAGTATGGAATTGCATTCCCTTTTGATTTCTTTAAAAGATTAATCCTTTTAGATATGTTTGAAACCAAAGTCGAACACTGTGGAGAGAAGATGCTATTCCATTTGCTTTGCACAGCTTCCTACAGTTTGTCATTATTCGATAAAGGTCTTCCAGCCAATGCACGATATATTATGGACCAAATATTCTCGATTGGTTTTAAATTGGGGCTTTGACCTGGCCAAAATATCACATTAATTGAATTATGAGAAAACCATTTTCTTGTTACTTTAGCAGTGTGTGCAGGGGCATTATCACGTTGAAAAATAATGTTCTAGATATTCCCAGCTTCTGGATACTTGGTAACAGTCCTGTTTCTAATATTCGAATGTATTCCTTTGCATTGATTGACTTCTCACATCTAATAAGTTCCCCAACTCCTGCTGCAGTAAAAGTTCCCCATACCATTACCCCTCCATTCCCGTATTTAACTGTCGTTTTTATTCAACTTGGCGAAAATCTTTCTCCAGTTCTCTAATTGCCCCCTTCAGGAGCATCACTAACAAGACAAAATCTTGATTGATCTAACCAGAAAACATTCCTGAACCAGTCTGTATCTTTCTTGCCGTAGCACGAGAAAAATCTCTTTCTATCATCGATGTTCTTCTTAGATAAAAATGGCTTCTTTGCACATCTTTTAGAAGAAAATCCCATTTCTTTCATTCGTCTAGATATTGTATATCTAGAAAGAGAATTTCCAGCCAGTTTTGAATTCTTTGCTATGGTCAACATAAGTTTTCTTTCAATCCTTCAAAACATTTAATTTAAGCCTGTGGTCATCCTTCAAAATGGATGCTCAAGGGCGACCAGATCCAGATTTCCCTTTTACCAAGCGTTCGACTTTGAACCTTCAACCAATTTACTTCACTACACAAAGAGATGTTTTCACATTTTCTTTTCTTAAAATATAAAAAATCTGCTTGTAAATCATTTTGGACATCCTCGCCAAGATGCGGTCTTACCATTTTAAGGATTAATTTTTTCACTCATTATTATATGCTATAATAATAATGATCTGCAAAAAAGAAATTTTCAGTTAAAATTAACAAAAATTCATGGAAAAATATTGAAAAATCGATTTCTTCTTTTTCTCGCTCTTGGCCCATTTTTTTTTGTTCATGAGTGTATATATCTATATATTCAGTTGTATTAGGTAAAAATGTCTTACTTGTTATGTCTGCGACAATATCCATTATTAATTTCGGAAAAAGTTCCCTTTTCAATTTAAAAAGAAAGTTACTTTTTTATATTTAAATCTTCGTGAAAAAATAAACATTTTTTTTTTTTACATAGACGGGTTGAGATTTGAGGGGATTAAATAATTTGTTGATATATTTATTATTCATTGTTATTGCGTTTTGGAGTGTTATTTCTTTTTTATTTATTTTTATTTATTTATTTATTTATTTATTGCAAATATTTACTACTAGCTGGACGCCCTCCGTTGCCCGGTCGTACAATGCGCTTAAAAATGATATTTTAATTCATGCAGATTACTTATGTATTATTATAGAATCAATCCTCTATTGATTTTTCTCTACTACAAGGAATAAAAACAATAAAAAATAATAATAATGATAACGTTGTCCATTAAGTTCCGTCTGTGTTTGTTTACAATATCACATTAGCGGATATTTGGGTTTGACGATGAATGTCTTGGGAAAGTTATTTCTGATTAATGTTTAGTTTTAGAATATGCAGGCGAAGAAATGATTTGCGGAGATTTTAAATTGTAAAGCTTCTTTTATCGTAAACTGAATTCATTAATAAGAAAAATAATCAAATGGTGAGGTACACCGAGGCTTGAACGGAGTACCATTCGATCGGTCGTCTAATATTCTACAATTGAGCTAGATTACAATAGTTCTGCTTCTTTTTTTTTTTTTAAGAAGAAATGACTTACTGTGATTTTAATCTCCTTTGATTTGCTAAGAGTTATCTCTCTTAGCGTGCATAACGTACAATATTACCCTGTAAAAAATCATTTTTTTTTTTATAAGAGGAAACGATTATTTTTAGTGTCGGGCTTTTTCAATTTTTGATACTTATCGGATGAATTTCTGTACAAAACACATTTAAGAAGACAGCCAGATATAAATTACCTTTGTGTGAAATTTTCAAAAGGTAGGCTCAGCCGTTTTGGAAACTATAAGGAACTTTTTCTCTCTCTTCCACCCCCCTCACTCTCTCACACGCACACATACATACACACACATACATACATACATATACATAAACAAATACACACACTCATATACACACATAGCCACACATACATACATACATACATACATACATACGTATGTACACACATAAACAAATACAGATGTACACACATACATACACAGACAAACATACACACACGTGCGCACATTCACACATACACACACAAACACATACACACACATAACACATACACAGATACACACATAGATACACACACATACACACATACACAAAGACACACACATACACACACATGCACACACACATACACACACATAACACATACACAGATACACACACAAATACACATATACACACATACACACAGACACACATATACACACATACACACATACACACATGCCCACACATGCACACGCATACACACGCATACACACGTACACATGCATACATACACATGAGCACAAACAAAGTGAATTTTATATAAGAATAGAGAATAACAAATATAACTAATATTTAACATAAAATATGCATTCATGATTTACAAAAAGAAAAAAAAAATGAACGACCAATTTTTTTTTTTCAAATTATAGGAACAGTTTTTCTTTTCAAGTTTGACTCGGATATTTTTAATATTCCTTCCAAATTTGAAAAAAAAAAAAAAATACAAAGATTTTTAGCGACCCCCCCCCCCCCAAAAAAAGTTGCGCACTGATTGGTTGTACATAAATATCGCATGAACAGAGAATCAGTTGGAGCCATTTGTCGTACATTTCTCGTGCCGTAATTCGTCATACATAAACAGTAAACCGTGCTTCCAAATAGCATTTAAAATGTTAGTGCTTCTTCGATATAATAACAGAAATTCGAAAATCGAAATATTGAAATCAATATTGAAATTGATATGATCAAAATTGAAATATTGAATCAATATTGAAATATTGGAAACCAATTTTATCTATTTCATTTTATGTCGAATTTAGCAACATATTTCCAAATTACGAAAAACAATAAGATAAAACATGTATTCATTAATGGAAATAGTTTCCGAAGTAGTTTTCAAGTTTATACATAACTAGCAATGGGTGCCCGGTGTTGCCCGGGTGTTTGGAGGTGTATGCTGAGCAAAAAAAACAAAAAAAAACAAAAACAAACTTTTATCCTTATTATGACACCTTAATATTTATTGTTTTGGGCTCAAATCAAGTTATTAAGTAAAATCCATGTCAAAGGAACCTATATCTAAAATTTCAAGTGTTTAGACCCAAAATTGTCGGAGGAGTTTGGTAGAGTTCTCAAAGGTCAACAGCCAAATTTCTGGCCGAAACCCGATCACATCGATTTTCCCAAATCTCAGTACTCTGTATATCAAATTTCGAGTGTAGACTACAAATTGACAGAGTTATTGCGTAGGGAAATGTACACAGACACAGACACACAGACAGATAGACACACACACACAGACACGTTCACTTTTATAGATATATAGATTAAACAGCATCAAGTCAAGTAACATAGTACGTCTTGTTATAATTAATGGTGGATGTCACGCAATCATCTATTTGTCAAAGTACATGCAATTTGTAATAATGTAGTGACCTTAAGCATTTAACTTACTGTGATTTGAGAGTTAAATAGATAATTTTGCTTTTAATCGGAATTAAAATTAACAGTGGATACTGTTGTTGTTTTTTGGGGTAAAGGTGCAGTATCATTCCACTCTCATAAAATCCTGTAAAATCACTAGTAGAGGTTTCGACGGTTCTGAAAGCGAAAATAACGTTTAAAATTCCAGGAAACAGATAATTTCTAAGATATGGAGAAATCATAGTTTCAAAAAGTGGAAGGTCATTTTTCTGTATTAATTTTACGTAAAATGAGCACCCACTTTATAGCCACCTTTTTTGGGAGGAAAGGGAGGGGGTCTGGTAATTATTTAAGGAGGGATGTTTATTTGATGGTTGTGGCCTGGTAGATTAACACCAAACCTACCTTAAACACTTGTTTACTGGGGTTTTTCGGTGTGCTGAAAACGAATATCGGATTTAAATTTTCTGTAAATAAGTAGTTTGCCGGATATAAAACAATGTAATTATTTGTTATAATTAGTGGCCATTGTTGTACGCACAAGCGCGCGTATTTTGGCACTAATTTTAAAGGATGTTTTTAGAGTGAAAAGATACTGCTTTTTCACCGTTTTTGGGTTTTTTTTATGAAAACTTTATTTTTTAAACTGTTAGATTTCAATAACAAAGAACAACCCAAATTTCGAAGGGCACGAAGTAATCAAGTCTTATTTTTCACCAACTTAACGAATGCATCAAAATGCATTATGGTGGATCTTAATTCATAATCAATTTAAAAAAAAATGTTTTTATAAATCTCATATTTTGCTCTCTTGTATTTTTGATTCCAAGAAATAATTATTTAATAGTAAATAATTATTTAATAGTAAATAATTATTTAATAGTAAATAAATAAAAATAATAATGTGCAAGTTTCATAGAGACGGGAAAACAACGATATAGGCAGAAAGACGAAAAGTGGCCAAATAAGTTTTATTGATATAGATTGGTTTTTCAAACGTCGACTTCACAATTTTTTCCTTTTTTTATATATATATATTTTATTTTTCGCAATTTTCTGTCGAGATCCGCGGCAAGCAGAAGCCACGCCTTCTTCCTCGAATTGCACCTCCCACATGAAATCGGCGAGACAATCACGTTTCATAATGACGAGGTTGGAGCAGACAAGCGCACGAACATGACAATACTTTTTGTGTGTTTTCCTGTTTTTGTAATAAGATCCAGTTGCTCCCACTTCGCCTCAATTTACCCGCTTCCCGTACTCAATACTTTGCGCTTTCTGTTTTATTTATTTATTTTTTTTTTAGTTTTTTACATTTTTTGTTTTTTTTTTCATCTAGACTCATTTTCAACTGAACGGAATATTTTTTCAATTGTTTTTTTTTTTTTTTTTAATGAAAAAATATTTGTAAATTTTCTAACTTGAAAAATTAAAAACACGAAAATTAATTACTAATTTTACATAAAATCTTCTGACATGAAATTTAGCAACATTTTTACCCTCTTTTGGGATTTGCAAGTACAGAAAAAATATTCTATATTTACTGAATAGAAGTTGAGTTTCTTTAGAGTATATTTGGAATTATTTATTTACTTGCATACCTACGAGAGCCAAATTGAAAACAAGGTCGGTTTTTAATGTGAAATGGTCCCGCTCTCCAAAAAGGAGCACTTAGGTTTGAAACAAAAATAAAAATTGCCCCAATCTAGAAGGATTTTTCCTTTACTGACCAACGACAGAATAGACTAAGTGAAGCATCAGATTATAGACTGCACTTTGTTCGTAGCCACAAAGGCAAGGTATTTGGGATTACCAAGAAAATTCGGCAGCCCATAAACACCGTATTAAATTTTGGTTCATGTCCAGAATTCTCTCTATTTAAACAAAAGAAAAATAAAGAAAATGCTGTATGATATTAAAGTCTGTGTTGTCTTTTTGCTTTCACTTTTATATAATACCGTTTTTTCTGTTCTGATGAGAAGCATTTACTTTCGAAATGTCATTAAAGTCTTTAAATGTCTTATAGATGTTTCTTACTTATTTCGTGTTTCTATAATCATTATTGACATAATAATGTAATAAAGTGTCAACATACCTTTTCCCATATCATCTTACTTTATATATATATATATATATATATATATATATATATATATATATATATATATATATATATATATACTAGCAAGCCACCAAGCGTAGCCCAGTCGATAAATTTTTATGCAGGCTTAGTATTTATTATTATAGAGCCAATTTTCTATGGATTATTATAATGTACCTAATATACAATATTAGTCACTCGATGTGGTCCGGTCGTAAACTATGCTTAGATATGATAATTTACTTTATGCAGATTTCGTGTTTATTATTATGGAACCAATAATCTATTGAATATTATATTGTACAAAATTTGTAGTCGTGATTTCAAAAGTAATATATATATATATATATATATATATACATATATATATACATATATATATATATATCTATATATATACATATATATATCTATATATATATATCTATATATATATACACATATATATATATATATCTATATATATATACATATATATATATATATATATATATATATATATATATATATATATATATATATACTTGCAGGCCGACCAGTGTTTCCCGGTCGAAAAATATGCTTAAATATAGTATTTTAATTAAAAAAAACGTTAAGAAATTTACGTGCCGGGTTTGAACCTACAGACCACGTCATGTAAAAAAAAAAAAAAAAAAAAAAAAACACGTACATTTTCAAGTCTTATAAAATTCTTTAAAGTCAATGAAAAAAAATTAAGAAATTTACGTGCGGAGTTTGAACCTACAGGCCACGTCATGCAAAAAAAACCAAAAAAAAAAAACCTATAAACTTACCTACAGGAGAATTTTCACGGCCTGTTGTTCTATTATTGTTGCTTAGCGATGACATGGGAAAAATGGCTTTACCGATGATAGATAAATTAAAATAACGGATTCCGTTATCGATAATTATCGATAATTATCGGGGGTATTCTGAGACAAAACTTAACTAAGATCACTCCTAACCTTATACATTAAAGTTCTGTAAATTTTAAAGAAAATTTTTTCAGCCGTTTCGGAGTCTATTAAGAACGAAGTCACACACACACACAGACAAAGTTGCATTTATATATATATATATATATATATATATATATATATATATATATATATATATATATATATATATATATATATATATATACACACACACACATGAATGACTTGTGTGCCATCAGACCGTATGTTATTAAATATATAAATATATATTTGAACATGCGTAGAAATAACACGTTTAATTGACTTACATCTATTAAGTTCCATTTTTTTTTAATTTGGCCCCTTAGCAGCTATTTTTCCTGCTCAAGACCAAATCGAATGTGTTCCAAAGATCCATCTCGCTGTTACATCTCGCTGTTGCAGCTATTAGCGGTATGAGACTCTAAGAATACTAACCCTGTCATAGACGTGCGTCAGAAGCAGAGGTGCGTCATTGAAGAATTCCTCACAAAAGTACACTGAATACTATGTGGAAAGTACAGTGATTCCTATGTGGAAAAATAAATTCTGGAATACAAAAGATTGCTCGTTTTGATGGTACCACTTCCGTCTTGATAGCTCTTCAACTTTTGAATTAAAAATATAGGAAGCTTTACTTTTTGAACGACCCTCGTATCACAAAACACGCTCCAGACACTCATGCACAATTATCGTTCATCGCTTGCCAAAGAGCACTGGGAATGTTGGTGACTATGTAGAAAATCCCTTCCGGAGCAGAAAAAGTCGCTTGTTTTAATGATACCACTCCCGTCTGTGTAATTCTTCAATTTTTTTAGTTATTCATTTTTGGAACGACTGTTGTATGTCTACATATATATATATATACATGATAGTTGCGACTTCTTGAAAGAAGCTTGCCATCCCTTCAGGCTTATGTCGGACATGTGCACGTAGATGGTTCTTACACCCTGCTACACTCTTGCATAATCGTTAACAGATGTGGCAGTATTTACTGGTTCTTGTAGAGGGACTTTATTATGCCACTTTGAGTGTTGTGTCAAACTGTTTACAGATTTACAGACAAGTCCGCATATATTACAACAGTAATTGGGTCGTCTGGATGATAGCATATCCTCATAAGATTGTTGTTTTTGTCTAACCTTGTGTGACCTCACGTGGTTCATTAAGCTAGCTTTAGATTGAAAAAAAAATCTGCCACGGATTGTACGCTGTAAGTTGTTGTTGAAAGTTGGCAAGAACTGCAGATTCATGCTGCTTTCTGCGAGCATGTTTTGGCACTTCATGCTGAACATTCTTTTCCTTAAAGTTTTGCATCCTTCAATGGTTAATTTCTCCACTTGTTTCGATATATATATATATATATATATGTGTGTGTGTGTGTGTGTGTGTGTGTGTGTTATATCAAGCGTTTCGATAGTGTGTGTTTTGCTCACACACACACACACACACACACGCACACATATTGCTGTGGAAACATAATTATTTTTATTTTAAATAAGAAGTTAATTAAGGTGTCTGGTAACATATGATGCTCTAATGACCGCTATGAGTCAGTGACAAACAAAATAGAGAACCGGCGGTGCTGACGTTGATACCGCAATAGACTAACGGCGTGGGGTGTCGCGTTTTGGCGAACTCGTTTTCACTGAGAGTATTAAAATCATAGACTTTATTCCTCCTGTAAACATTTCATTTGAATAACATATCGGGGACATTCCATAGTATTAAAATACAATCAAACATATTTTCTGATTTGGGGGGGGGATTGCATAATCTAAATATTAATTTATTTGTCCGTACGTCCAGGGTCACAAAAACATCATCATCGCAAACATTTATCAATGAGAAACGAATTACCCCCCTTTATAGTCGCTCTTTATCCGTTAAAAGCCATTATGATTTCCTCTCCAAAAATTAAAAAAAAAACATGGCTACCTATTTACAGTTTCAAATTAGCTATTTTACTATATAATTGAAAAAAATATTCTGATAGAAGATTAATATGTTTTTTTATTATAGTTTCTTTTTTAAAATTAAAAAAAGGTACAAGTGAATTGGCATTTGTTCTTTTATCTACTATATAATGAAATGATTGCAGAAATTCTCCTCTGGACTAAAGTATCGTAGGTTTGCAATAAAATACACATTGAATATATCTAGGTTATTAACTACTATCTTATTTAACTATCGAACTCCATTGCAGACACATTCAGTCGTGATAATAAATTACTGCATTCCATCCAACGAGCGACACCATCACAATCGAAACATCTACAAAGGAAGTAGTTCCTATTTTTCTCTCGAAATATTTAGTACTCTCACTGCTACCAGTTGACACCGAGGCAAATGCTACATTTTCTCACGATACTTTGATTGCACCGTCCGTAACTGGTTCTTAGAAACATAGACCTACACTTCGCGTAATCCTACTAATACATAATGATATCTCTCCTGCCGAAGTCCGCCTATTTTGATCGGCTTAGCTCCATACATTCTCATATTCCGCTTCTATTCATAAACGAACGGTTAGTCACTTATAACAGGGCGGCATTACCAGACATGTTTCTGCTACAATTACGTTTCCATATTAGTTCCATTACTACACCACGTAAAAATTATTACATTTTAAGGTTTCAACACTTCGTCACCATGTTTTCTTTTACGTACCAATGCTTTTACTTCCCTCACGCTCTGTATTCATGCCGATGACAACGACGATGAAATACACGCTACGTGTACCTTGTTGAGTTCCATATCAATCGTGTTGCATATACATTTATTTTCTTCCGATTTTAACCCACAAATATTTGCTGCTTTTAGCTGTCGATTTCTACGGACAAACCAACCAAACAACTAAACAAAAGAAAGATAACCTAAAACAATAACCTAAAACAATTAACAAAATACGCACACACATACATGTACTTCTTATTTTTTTTTCATTTATCACAATAACGATGACGGCAGTGACGGTGACGGCGACAGCGACGTCCACCACAGCGTCTACGCCGCCGCCACCGCCGCCGCCGCCGCCGCCACCGCCGCCGCTGCCGCCGACGACGACGACGATGACAGCAACATACAAATTACATGTACATTGGCGTTTTTTGAAACAGTCGTATTGCATATATAGTTATATACTAGCTGGACACACGACGTTGCCCGGTCATACAATACGCTTAAGTATGATTACGAAAAAAGGGTTCTTGGTCTTCAGGCCGGGATCAAATTGTACCATCTGTTCTAATACTGTACTGCACTTTCTTTTCACTTCACTTTATTGGTCTCGGTTAGTAGAGGAGATATCATCCATGGCTGATACATTTTCTATTTTTGTTACTAACCAGAGTGCACCTTCTTGGGGAGCTGGTTTCTCCTCACACTAAAAACCTACCTTGAGTCTAAAAATGCCCTAGTGGAGAGGCAAGAAAACAAATTAAAAAATACGCTTAAACATGATATTTTTGATTGCGTATGCATTATTATGGATCCTTTATTGAATATTATTTATTGCGAGGAATAATTTGCCCGGTGGATTAGATAGCACAAAAAATATGACATAGTTCATCAATTTCCGTCTCTGTTTACAATATCACGTAAGCTGATATATAGGCTTAACGTGAATGGTCTGTCAAATTCACTTCTAATTGATGGTTAGTTTTAAAATATGCAAAAGAAAAAATGATTTGCGGCGGTTTTCAATGGTACATCTTTTGCCGTAAATTGAACTCATTAATAATAAAATATTAAAATAAAATGGTGACGTACACACGGTCTTGAACACGGGATCTTTCGATTCGTAGTCGAATGCTCTACCACTGAGCTACATCTCCAGATATAAATAAGATTTTATTATCTCCCTTACCAGTGTAACATCTAAAAATTCCCTTGTAAAAATTACTCTTCTTTAGGTATAAAAAAACACATATTTGTAGGATTTGATGTACTTTGGGAGGGGGCATACTTCTACCGGGCAACACCGGTACACGGGTCCTGCTATTGATTTATATATATTAAAAAAAGCAGCAACACAATGTGTTGTGTGTTAAATTCTCATTGAAATTTTAAAAAAAAATTTAAGTCAATTCTTTTTATCTTTAAAAATTAAAAGCGAATTTGCTAAAAAAATTATTTTAAATTCGTCTTTATTTGTTTTATTTTATTATTTATTTATTTTATTTATAATGTGTTTTAAAAAATATTCCACTACCGTGGAATTTCCATTGGTTCTACTTGTTCGTATTGTTCTGGATACGATTCTCATCTTGATTGCCGTTTTCGCAACATTTCGCCTGATGGAACGGTTTCCAAATTTTACAAAATGCACCTGAAGGAAGTCGGAGGTTACATCGACCGAAACCAACAGAACATATTTTTGAGATGGTGATTTTTAATCTCACCCTAATGATTTTTTCAGTAATCATTCACCACCTATCAAGGTCAAATGCCTTTATGAATTTATGTGCGAAATCCTTAGTTGCATTGCGTGTATTTATTCTACATAAAATATTTTTCATTTTAAATTAAAACTAAATTTTACTTAAAAATAAATGTTGTTTAAAAGTTACTTAAATGATTTGCCATTCTAAAGTATATAAAAAAATTTTCAAATAAAAATTGTTTAAAAGCTGTTTAACTTTATTTTTCATGATCTTTTTCATTGATTTATTCTACATCATTAAAAAAAAAAAGTTTTAATAGAATAAAATACGTATTATATACACGTTTGAATCCAAAACAACGCATTATGACAAAATACGCCTACATTTATTTTGTTTGGAATTTATATTGAAATTCATAAATATATTTCGAAGATATACTTCATCATCAGTATGACTTTCCTTCTATATATTTTTGCCATGTAGTTGTTGGAGCAGAGAATCAGAGGAACAAAAATCTTAACGTGAATTCCGTGTGGCGAACGCATCGTTCCGACATTTAAAAAATCTACCGTAAAAACAACAAACGGACTTCTACTTACTGATTCTTTGCTCCAACAACATCATGGCAAGAAAAAAAAATAGAAGACATACTGAAGATGAAGGTTTCCTTCCCTATATGCGTTCATAATTAACGGATACTCTAACTTAACATCTAAATCTGACTCCCAAAATCGCCATGGGCATGGAATATGTGCCTACATTAAAGATGGCTTCCCGTGTGACAGGGATATCTCTAGAGAAGATTCTAATTTACATTATATGAGCTTCCGAGTTGCACTTGCTTACACCACTGCATTTATATTTGCCCTCTATCGGCCCCATAACAGCGGAGTTACTATCTTTAAGAGTATATCTGAAAAAAAAAATAGACCACATCCTGTCTGCACATCCCTCGGCTGACATCCACATCTGTGGTGACTTCAACGTCCATAACGTGGAATGGCTGATCCACTCAAATAAGACAGACGATGAGGGGAGGTTCTGTCATGATTTTGCTATTGCTTATGACCTCACTCAGATTGTTCGCGATCCCACCCGTGTGCCAGATAGTACAGTTCAATATGCAATCCTCCTAGACCTTTTTCTCTCAACTTCCCCTGAGCTATGTTCATGTTCCGTTCATTCTCCTCTAGAATCCTCCGACAACTCCGTCGTATCAGTTAAGATAAAAATGAAATGTAATAAGTCCCCAGACATACCCCTCCAAGGTACTGTATACCGATATTCCCTGGCTGACTGGGATAGCTTCCGTACATTAATATCTGATCTACCTCTGCATTCCATGTTTAAAAAGGATGTGTCCTCTATAGTATCAGACCTGACGGAATGGTTAATTGTAGGCATAGACCAATTCATACCATCTAAAAAATAACAAACAGCCAGCCATGGTTCTCCTCAGAATGTGCTGCTCCCATCGCGCACAGAAATCACTTTTTCCATAGCTACCAATGTAATAGATGCACTGAAACTAAAACTGCTTTCAGGAACGCCAGCAACCACTGTAAAAGAGTAATAAAAAATACAAGAGAGCTATATGTCCAGTCTGTTAAATACAAAGTAGCTGAACAGCGGCTTGGTTCCCACCAGTTTTGGCAAATAACAAATAGGATCCTGAACAGAAGTGTGCGTTCTATCCCAACAAATCAATGGACTAGAGATCATCTCGTCAGCATCAGACAAGGCCAAACTATTTGCCAAGAACTTTGCCGCTAATTCTACCCTATGCGACGAAGGCCATCAACTCCCCATATTTCCTCCTATAACACAGAACACGCAAGGTAACATACAAATATCTGTGCATGAGGTCGCCAAGCTAATCCAGAACCTTGATTCCAGTAAAGCAACTGGCCCTGACGGCATCCCAATTATAGTGTTAAAAAAGCTTCAACCAGAACTTGCTCCCATACTTACGAAACTCTTTAAGCGTTGCCTTAAGGAGGAGTGCTTTCCAACACCCTGGAAAACCTCATCAGTATGCCCTGCATTTAATAATTCAGGTGATAAGTCATCTCCCTCTCAGTACAGACCAATAAGTCTCCTGTGTATTATGAGTAAGTTGCTGGAATTCATATTAAATAGAGAAATAGTCAACCACCTCAGTAGAAATAACCTTTTTAGTGACACGCAATATGGTTTCCGTTCTGCAAGATCTACCACAGATGTGCTAACGGTTATATCTCATAGGATTAGTGAATCTCTTGACAAAGGCTTCCTTTCTAGGGCAATTGTCCTTGACATATCAAAGGCCTTCGACAAGGTATGGCATAAAGGCCTACTTCACAAGATTTCCATCTACGGTATAACTGAAAATGTTTTCTCTATCTTTAAATCATTTCTCTCTGATAGACTCATAAGAGTAGTGATTGATGGATAAAAATCAGAGGCCTGCCGTATTAATGCTGTAATCCCTCAAGGGTCCATCCTGGGTCCAACTCTCTTCCAGAGCTACATCAATGATCTCCCTAAACATATACTGAAATCATTCGTTGAAATCTATGCTGATGACACGACCATCTACGGCAACACATCAAAGGCTGTAAATGACAAAGTTCTCTCTCATTCTCTCCTCTGATCTCGAGCGCGTGGTTCAATGGGGGAAGATGTGACTGGTTACCTTTAATGCATCTAAAACCAAACTTCTATCTTTATATCATCAACGCTCTAATTCCTATCTGGCATCAATTGAAATGGATGGCTCTCGTCTAGAAGAAGCCCAATGTTTTGACAATCTTCTGGGCTTGACGTTTACTCCTGATCTGAAATGGAACACGTACATCAAGTCTGTTGCCAAGGTCGCTGGAAAGATGGTGGGATCCTTCTACCGCTCCAGAAGATATCTCACTACTGATGCAATTCTTTATCTATATAAAAGCCAAGTACGTCCAAGGATGGAATACTGTTGCCATATCTGGGCAGGAACTGCTAAAAACAGCCTATCCTGCCTTAACAGAGTACAAAATAGACTTCGTGGCTTAGTCGGGGATGCCCTTCCTTTTCCCTGCAACCTCTCTTCCACAGAAGAGACGTTGCGAGCCTATCTTTGTTTTATCGTTATTTCCATGACAGGTGTTCGTCTGAACTCCAATCTCTGGTCCCGCCTCGCCAATCTTTTACAAAAAACACCCGTCTAGCTGAATCCACTGTCAAAAATTTTCCCCACTCTTTATCTGTGCCTAAATAAAAACGTAGATTCCATGAACAAAGCTTCTTTCGTAGAACTGCACGCCTTTCGAACTCTGTTCCGTCTGCCTGCTTCCCACCTGACTACAACCTGGATGTCTTCAAGTCCAAGGTAAACAAATTCCTGATGAACCGCCCCCTTAAGTAGACACTTTATTAAATCTCCCCACTAACGTACTGTACTTGCAATAACCCTTATCCCTGAGTGGCTTCCGGTCCTTTATAAGTGGTGACCACCTTGTAAAAAAATACATATACATTTATGAATTTCCATATAAATTTCAAACAAAATAAACATCCACATAAATTCATAAAGATATGAACTAAACAGATTCACTGAAGTCCCGTCCATTCGTTCCGTTTAACTCAATCTTAGTTTTTGATTCAAGGCTACTTTTTATTTAACAAAATGGCAACTGAACCGCCATATTGATTTTTTTATTCTTTGAATATTCATACATTTTAACTGTGAATATCTCGGGTT
The DNA here is from genome assembly GCF_053919585.1 of Euprymna scolopes. NCBI lineage: Eukaryota > Metazoa > Mollusca > Cephalopoda > Sepiida > Sepiolidae > Euprymna > Euprymna scolopes. The sequence continues at coordinate 20,179,939 of NC_136510.1, read as the reverse complement.
TATATGGGTAAAATAAAATAACTCTTTACATGAAATGACTCCTCATGTGATAATGTTTGAGATGAGCAACATTTTTAAGCCTTATTTATCATATCACCGCAAACTCTATGTAGCGACATTACTCCTAATAAATACAAGTTTGATGATGTCAAGGCAAATACGGCTTAATTAACTCTGGACGGGTGACGCCGGGTCACTCTCCCATAGTTAATCGCCGCACCAGAACCAGAATGGAATAGAGAGGGATAAAAGGAACCACATAATATGGTATTTAGTTCTCTCCCACTGCAAGTACTGTGTCATTAAGGTCGGAAAGTGGAGTTGAAAAGCTAGCACCCCCGAGAAGTCTGTCTGTCCGTTTGTTTGTCCGTCCTTCAGAACCAGATAATAGATTAGCAAGAAAAAAAAAAAAACAAAGCTCGTCTCAGTTCTGACCGAAAAGTGGGTTCTTTTTAAGATGGACGTTTTGACCCTGTTTCCTTCCTACCAAACGTTTCCTTTCCTTCAATTCCGTTTGTGGCTCGACCAAGCCATTCCTTACTCCACCCCAACCGACACTCTTGTCTACTCCCTGTTTCTTTATTCCTTCCTTTCTTTTCTCTCTCTCTCTCTCTCTCTCTCTCTCTCTCTCTCTCTCTCTCTCTCTCTGTCCCTTGTCCGCAAAGTAACCTACATCGAGGATCTCATTATTCTGCGGCGTCGGAAGTGCTTCTGGCTTGAGGGGCCAAGTGGACGACTTTGCCAGGCTTTTCCGGAAGTCGTTCACAAGTAAAATAGAGTCGTCCTCAAAGATTACAACTGAAACAACAGCAGAACTCTCGTTTAATTAACACACAAATTAAAACGAAACAAAAAAGGCCGGATATTCTTCATGTACGTCCATTCAACTTGCACGTTTAATAAAGAAAGTGGTATCCAAAATCAAACATGGAAAACAGGGAGGAACATTGCATTTAAAATAGAAGTGTGACAGACAGAGGGACATTTAGTTTAAAATTAAAGCGTGACAGACAGGTCGACATTCTATTTAAAGTTTACATCTGACAAACGCGCAAACATTCGTTTTAAAATATAGTCATGAGAGGTAGGCAGACATTCTATTTAAAATTTAAGCGTGACAGGCAAGCGTACATTATATTTGAAATTTAAATGTAATGGATAGTCAAATATTGTATTTCAAATTTGCATGTGACAGACAGACATACATTTTATTAAAAATTTAAGCCTGACTGACAGACAGGAGAATTTATTTAAATCTTAAGCGTGACAGACTGTTTAGCGTTCTATTTAAAAATTACATATGACTAACAGACAGACATTCTATTTTATATTGGGCGTGACAAACAGACATTTATTTAAAATTAAAGCCTAGCAGAGAACCGAACATTATATTTAAAATATAAATGTGAAAGACAGACATACATTCTATTTAAAATTTACATGTGACAGACAGAGGAATATACTCAACTGAAAAATTTTATGTGACAGACAGATGGATACTCTATTACACATTTACATATCACAGATAGACAAACACTCTATTTAAAACTTACATGTGACAGACAGGTGGACACTCTATTCAAAAATTACATTTGACAGATGGACACTCTATTAAAAGTGGTGATCCCTATATATATATATATATATATATATATTTATATATATATATATATATATATATATATATATATATATATATATATATATATATATAAGAGCAAAGAGTTAATAAAACATGTTAAAAAACACTTTGAAAAAGAGTTAAAAACATATTTAATCTGAAAAGGAAACACTTTATAAGTGGATAGTCCTTAATCCGCGGAGTTTCGAAGAAATACTTTCCTTCTCATCAGAGGGTAGGAATTAGCAAAATGCCGGATCGGATTTTGCATACAAAAGTATTTGATGAAACTGCAAAGATCTTACTTGATAACAAAAAGTGAAGCAGAGGGAATATGGTGAAGAAAAAGGTGATTACACGTGAATTCATTTAATATATATATATATATATATATATATATATATATATATAGGTATCACTACTTATTAAGGCCTGGAGGCCACTCAAGGATAAGGGTTATTTAGTGTACAGTAATCAATAGGATAATATCGTAGTAATCGTTAGCAATGGAAATTTGGTAAATTGGAATACTTAAGGGGGGGGGCGGTTCATGTTGGACTTAAAATGGAGAAATACGTTTAGGATCGAGCTATTAACACCAGCAAAGGATATGCAATGATGCTGAAAGTGCAGCATCCTCTTTGCGAGACAGCCAAGACCCAACTAGTATATGCCCCATCATCTGTCACTCAGTTGCACCGAAATGGTTTGTCTTAATTGACAACTGTCGTCTCTCGTTTATCTGCTCTTCTCTGACTACACAGGTCACCGGTGAATAACTTACGACAAATTGCGGTTAGATATTCCCACACGTGACGTGAACGTAAGCAGCTACTATTTTAGGGTCTTGTTTAACAGAGCAATATGGGGAGTTAAGCAGCGAGATGTCTGTTCACATTACATTTAAACTTTTGCTGTTTAGTACAGCCAGGGAAGCTATTAAGCGCGAGTTAATTCCAAAATCTAGCAGTTCGAGAGGAAAATAAACTATTAGAGTTGGTGATGAAGGAGTGGGAGTTTGCTGCTTATCGGATTAGTAGGGAGTATATACGTTAAGGGGACATAAATGCTATTTATTCATAAGAGCACATTACTTGTAAAACAAACGCAAGAGTGCAAAATTGCGGCGATGGGACAGAGGTTGGAGCTTAGCTGATAGAGCGGGACCTATTAGATTATAGACTGTTTTATTTTTACTTGTTTAAGAATAATAGACTATCATTAGTTGTACTAGTCCAGATGTGACAACAATACTCCATGCCTCAGCGAATTGCAGCTTTGAGATATATAGGAGACTCTCCACCGTGAGTAATTTTCTAACACGATAAAGAGAACCCACTTTTTTGCAGCAGACGTAGCAACGTCCTCAATGTGCTTGTTCCAAGTCCTGTTACTTGTGAATGTAAATTTTCAATGTGATTGTGGATACTGTTATTACAGGGTGGAACGATAGGATTGTCGCCCTAGAAAAGACGACATGATTCCATTTCCGTTTGATGAAAACCGGTGTTCTTTTCTTTTATTTTTTTTGTAGATCATCTACTAGTTGGCCTTTCAAAGAGAGATAGGAGCTTTCATATCTGAAAGTGATACATTGTTCAACCAGCGAGATGGAGAATGCGCTGCTGGACAACTCATGCCCTCTACCGATCCAAGTCATGACAACAGGACCATTGCCAGCATCCTTAAAATTCATCCCTGGATTGCCACGAATAATGAGGACGCGCCCAGGCTGATGAAAACAAAGTTTCCGGTCACGGTTATGGTCTTTAGTGTGATTTCAAGGGATGGCAACATCATGCCATCTCACATCTTCGAAGCTGGCTTGAAAGTCAACACCAAAGTGTACCTGGATACGCTGAAGAGTGTGGTGACCCTCTGGTGCAATCAGGTGGCCGCTGTGGCAACAGGACTCGGCGTTTCGTCATTGAAGAAAGCATTCAGAGTGGGTGTGGCAACAGGACTCGGCGCCGACCAACAAGTTCAAAGATACCCAAAACTTGGCTTCAGAAAGAGTGTGACGATTTTGTTCCCTTCTTTCACTGGCCCCTCTCCTCCCCCGACCTGGACCCGTTGGACTACTTCGTTTGGTCATAAGTAAAGAACATCACCAACATGACCTTCCACAGCACCAAAGTCAGCCTGATCGCCGCCATCCGTCGAGTATTCGCAAAGCTCCCGCCGGTGCTTGTGGAAAAGGCATGCTCCCAGTTCCTAACCCATATCGAGACGGTGATTGAGGCTGAAGACGGCTACATTGAATAGATATCAGCACTACTACATAATCAAGTTACCTGAATTGATTTTTTTCAATAAAAGTTTTAAAATAAAGCTGTAGTGTTGTTTTCTTTAGGGCGACAATTTTATCGTTCCACCTCGTAGAGAGTCGTACGTTTATGTTAATAGAAAAGACGCATTTTATTAATCGTCCTAACAGACATTCTCACGCGTTGTCCAAATATGAATCAAGGTAAATAAGCATTTTGGTTGTTTTGGGATATTTTAAAGGGTTTAAGGAAGCATAATACGGGAACAATTTTTTATTGAAAAAATAAATATTTCAGATTTTCATTAAATTTGATCCATAATCATTAGATACAAATTAAACAAAATTCCCTGAATTTCAAATACTTACTGAGATCCCTTAAGCATAAGGCTTAAATGTTCGACATTTTCTAGAATCAAAGTGACGTAATTAATTTTAATTAAATTTGGAAACCATTGTATCTGGACATAAGGTTTAGTATTAGCATATAGTTTCGTCATTGAAGAAAACATTCAGCGCGATGAAGATGAATGTTTTGCATCCGGTAAAATGCCCCATCCACAGCAAAAAAAAGATAATAGGAAAATTAAAACAAAGACTTTTGCAGATCGTACACACCTTCTCCAAAGATATTAGAATGAAGTTTGGTGTGTACAAATGTACCAATGTTCCACCAGAGATGTGAAGAAGGTCCAAACAGAAAACATGCAGCCTCATGAAGATACTGACATCAAAAACCTAGAAGCGCAGAAACCATACAAACACCTTGGCATAGAAGAGAATGATTCAATTCAACATTTTACAATGAGAGAAAAAATTGTCAGTGAATATATATGCCAAGTAATCTGGGAAGTTGGCCCGTGATATTCAATTTTACAGATATGAAATTCTTGGTAAGAAACTTTGTCTATGGAAGTTTTGTTTAGTTGTAGGTATGCATAGAAAGAAAATAAAATTCTTTACTGTTAATATTAGGGGAAAAAAAACAAATGAAACTCAGTCGAGATCGTACCATGAAAATCTAATAGGAAAATAAAATGAATAGCAGCTCATCTTCTTACGGTCTCTTTACATACCAGTCGAGGATTCGTTCTTGACAATCAGTCGTGCGGAAACTAGACCATTTTCGTGACCTTGTATTTGCCGGATAAGAAAACGGTAAAATCACCTGCGTTTTAAAACAATAAAACGATTAATAGTACATGCATTTTTATTTTTATTTTTATTTTTTTATGCTATTAACCAACTAGCCATGCCTGCGATCATGTACAGTTTTGACGTTGTTGACTAGCCACAAAGGGACCTACACAAACAAGACACTAAAACGCGGAAAAGGCTGACACTACATAATAAAATTTAGAAAAGGCTGACACTACATAATAAAATTTAGAAAAGGCTGACACTACATAATAAAATTTAGAAAAGGCTGACACTACATAATAAAATTTAGAAAAGGCTGACACTACATAATAAAATTTAGAAAAGGCTGACACTACATAATAAAATTTAGAAAAGGCTGGCACTACATAATAAAATTTAGAAAAGGCTGACACTACATAATAAAATTTAGAAAAGGCTGGCACTACATAATAAAATTTAGAAAAGGCTGACACTACATAATAAAATTTAGAAAAGGCTGACACTACATAATAAAATTTAGAAAAGGCTGACACTACATAATAAAATTTAGAAAAGGCTGGCACTACATAATAAAATTTAGAAAAGGCTGACACTACATAATAAAATTTAGAAAAGGCTGACACTACATAATAAAATTTAGAAAAGGCTGACACTACATAATAAAATTTAGAAAAGGCTGACACTACATAATAAAATTTAGAAAAGGCTGACACTACATAATAAAATTTAGAAAAGGCTGACACTACATAATAAAATTTAGAAAAGGCTGGCACTACATAATAAAATTTAGAAAAGGCTGACACTACATAATAAAATTTAGAAAAGGCTGACACTACATAATAAAATTTAGAAAAGGCTGACACTACATAATAAAATTTAGAAAAGGCTGACACTACATAATAAAATTTAGAAAAGGCTGACACTACATAATAAAATTTAGAAAAGGCTGGCACTACATAATAAAATTTAGAAAAGGCTGACACTACATAATAAAATTTAGAAAAGGCTGACACTACATAATAAAATTTAGAAAAGGCTGACACTACATAATAAAATTTAGAAAAGGCTGACACTACATAATAAAATTTAGAAAAGGCTGACACTACATAATAAAATTTAGAAAAGGCTGACACTACATAATAAAATTTAGAAAAGGCTGACACTACATAATAAAATTTAGAAAAGGCTGACACTACATAATAAAATTTAGAAAAGGCTGACACTACATAATAAAATTTAGAAAAGGCTGGCACTACATAATAAAATTTAGAAAAGGCTGACACTACATAATAAAATTTAGAAAAGGCTGACACTACATAATAAAATTTAGAAAAGGCTGGCACTACATAATAAAATTTAGAAAAGGCTGACACTACATAATAAAATTTAGAAAAGGCTGACACTACATAATAAAATTTAGAAAAGGCTGACACTACATAATAAAATTTAGAAAAGGCTGACACTACATAATAAAATTTAGAAAAGGCTGACACTACATAATAAAATTTAGAAAAGGCTGGCACTACATAATAAAATTTAGAAAAGGCTGACACTACATAATAAAATTTAGAAAAGGCTGACACTACATAATAAAATTTAGAAAAGGCTGACACTACATAATAAAATTTAGAAAAGGCTGACACTACATAATAAAATTTAGAAAAGGCTGACACTACATAATAAAATTTAGAAAAGGCTGGCACTACATAATAAAATTTAGAAAAGGCTGACACTACATAATAAAATTTAGAAAAGGCTGACACTACATAATAAAATTTAGAAAAGGCTGGCACTACATAATAAAATTTAGAAAAGGCTGACACTACATAATAAAATTTAGAAAAGGCTGACACTACATAATAAAATTTAGAAAAGGCTGACACTACATAATAAAATTTAGAAAAGGCTGGCACTACATAATAAAATTTAGAAAAGGCTGACACTACATAATAAAATTTAGAAAAGGCTGGCACTACATAATAAAATTTAGAAAAGGCTGACACTACATAATAAAATTTAGAAAAGGCTGGCACTACATAATAAAATTTAGAAAAGGCTGACACTACATAATAAAATTTAGAAAAGGCTGACACTACATAATAAAATTTAGAAAAGGCTGACACTACATAATAAAATTTAGAAAAGGCTGACACTACATAATAAAATTTAGAAAAGGCTGACACTACATAATAAAATTTAGAAAAGGCTGACACTACATAATAAAATTTAGAAAAGGCTGGCACTACATAATAAAATTTAGAAAAGGCTGACACTACATAATAAAATTTAGAAAAGGCTGACACTACATAATAAAATTTAGAAAAGGCTGACACTACATAATAAAATTTAGAAAAGGCTGGCACTACATAATAAAATTTAGAAAAGGCTGACACTACATAATAAAATTTAGAAAAGGCTGACACTACATAATAAAATTTAGAAAAGGCTGGCACTACATAATAAAATTTAGAAAAGGCTGACACTACATAATAAAATTTAGAAAAGGCTGACACTACATAATAAAATTTAGAAAAGGCTGACACTACATAATAAAATTTAGAAAAGGCTGACACTACATAATAAAATTTAGAAAAGGCTGACACTACATAATAAAATTTAGAAAAGGCTGGCACTACATAATAAAATTTAGAAAAGGCTGACACTACATAATAAAATTTAGAAAAGGCTGACACTACATAATAAAATTTAGAAAAGGCTGACACTACATAATAAAATTTAGAAAAGGCTGACACTACATAATAAAATTTAGAAAAGGCTGACACTACATAATAAAATTTAGAAAAGGCTGGCACTACATAATAAAATTTAGAAAAGGCTGACACTACATAATAAAATTTAGAAAAGGCTGACACTACATAATAAAATTTAGAAAAGACTGGCACTACATAATAAAATTTAGAAAAGGCTGACACTACATAATAAAATTTAGAAAAGGCTGACACTACATAATAAAATTTAGAAAAGGCTGACACTACATAATAAAATTTAGAAAAGGCTGGCACTACATAATAAAATTTAGAAAAGGCTGACACTACATAATAAAATTTAGAAAAGGCTGGCACTACATAATAAAATTTAGAAAAGGCTGACACTACATAATAAAATTTAGAAAAGGCTGACACTACATAATAAAATTTAGAAAAGGCTGACACTACATAATAAAATTTAGAAAAGGCTGACACTACATAATAAAATTTAGAAAAGGCTGACACTACATAATAAAATTTAGAAAAGGCTGACACTACATAATAAAATTTAGAAAAGGCTGACACTACATAATAAAATTTAGAAAAGGCTGGCACTACATAATAAAATTTAGAAAAGGCTGACACTACATAATAAAATTTAGAAAAGGCTGACACTACATAATAAAATTTAGAAAAGGCTGACACTACACAATAAAATTTAGAAAAGGCTGACACTACATAATAAAATTTAGAAAAGGCTGACACTACATAATAAAATTTAGAAAAGGCTGACACTACATAATAAAATTTAGAAAAGGCTGGCACTACATAATAAAATTTAGAAGCCTGTGCCTGCCTAAACTGTATCTGCTCATAAGAGGAGTTAGCGATCTCCCAGAAATGTAGAATCAGCGTTGTATCATATTTGTGAGCACCGGGCAATATCTGGTAACCTCTCAAAATCTTAACCTCAAATAGTACATCCGCATCATGAAATAAAGTCAGCAGAGTACTCTCCATTCACAAAACTGGCCAAACATTTTGAACAAGACTGACTTACAAATGAGAGAGAATCCGAAAACAGGTTTGGAATGGAAACAGCCCAAAAGAATGGCCAAAAATACACCAAGATCTTCCACTGCAAAAGCAGCAAAAATGGGCCTATCAACAGCGTACCAATTATTTTCTGTGTGAATTTACTCAGTACAATATAGATAAGGAACGCTCTATAGACTGGCTGAAAAGAGTATGTCTCCACTGTGATCAGGAGAGGATCATAATTTTTGTCCAAGATTAAGGCTTGATGAGCAATGCCTTTAAAAAGATGAGTGGTCTTAACAATGATCACAAGTGCAGGTTCTGCCACGCAGAGAAATATTGACATAAATCATAATAAAATATATATATATATATATATATATATATATATATATATATATAGAGAGAGAGAGAGAGCGAGAGAGAGAGAGAGAGAGAGAGAGAGAGAGAGATAGGGGAGAGGAAAGAACGAAATGCGATCTACTAAGACTCAGAATTTGGCCGAGCTTCTCACTGTATTTACATTCATCTAGTAGACCCAAGATGATGAGCGATTTCTCCCAGTAAACATTACGGATAAACAAACACTGATGCTCAACTGGAAATTCTGTTTAGTGTTGTTTTTGGAAAGTTCTTCTATAAAACTTGATGGAACGATTTCAAGTGTTCTTGGTTAGTATCCGCTCGAGAGTGAAACACAGACGCAGTTGTGTTTATAATTCTAAGGAAATTGAATGATCTTCTGTCCATTGCATTGCTGTCCGACTTGCTTAAAGAAGGATGTTACAGCACACACACACACACACACACACACACACACACACACACACACACACACACACACACACATACACACACACAAGGTTGAGATGTTCAAGCAGAATATACAGAAAAATTAAAATAAATTAAATTGATTTACAGACTTTGTTTCAAAAAACTATATGTTAAAATTATTGTCCATGACTTAATGTCTATCTTAATAAAAAAAAAAAAACATCGTTTCCGAAACGATCGTACAATTTATTGACTTTGGTGTGTTCCACCTTATGAAACCGATTTTTAATTATAAATTATCAATCATCTTACTAAATATTAAAATAGCTCTAGGATATATGTGCCTATTGATCTTATTAAATATCTGCATTACAACGAGCGTTGTTTTTTTCTTGTATTTTAATTACATTAGTGATTTTACTATTACATTAAAATGCACTCTGCTCTTTAGACTGCTGTTTTAATCCCCTTTAAATTAATAACTCCCTGTAACCGGTTGAATTTTTCTACGTAATTACAGATATGTTTCATAAGGAGGACTTACAATTATCAACCAAATGTATCCCCATACCGTCTAAAGACACCTTTATAAGCAGCTTAATTGGAAGTATGAATGACTTTATAAGGAACTTGAGATGGAAAGCTTACCAGTTTTATAAACACCAAAATGAGACCAATGAACCAGTGCATTATCAATCAGAAGAAATGGAAAATAGCAACCTCAGAGAAGACGAAGAACAGAGAAAAGCAGCCAAATACTACAGACTAAAAACATATTAAAATACCCAAAAGAACACGGACACTGAGAATTTTGAAAGTAACTTGATTAACCTAATTAAAAATATTAAATTTAAAAAGAAATATATATATATTTCACTCCAACCCTTAAAAAAATAAATAAATCTTCGAAATCAATTTCAAAAAACACCAAAAATAAACTGATAGTCCAGGCAGATAAAACTAGAAATTTTTTATACACTGGATTATATACAGTATAAAAATCTAATATATAAAGAACTTAATAAAACTTCAAAACAATAAATAAGTTAGCATTAAATAGAATAAATAAGGAAGCAAAAATATTTTAACTAAACTTAAAATAGATAGATACACTGACATAACAGTACCGGGTATCCCGATATTTGCTTTAAAGGATCACAAACAAGGCTTTATAAATTTTAATATAAACCTTACTATTAGACTCATCTGCCCCTCAAAATCAGATATAGGATTAGTTAGTAAAATATACTAGATAGAATTATCCCTAAAATTAAATCATTAATAAAATACCCACTATGGCAATCTTCCACCCAGGTAATCGATTGGTTTTTGAACATTCAAAATAAAAATAATCTTAAATTTCTTTCCTTTGACATTGAATCATATCACCAATCGATATCATCAATTCTATTAAATAAATCCCTCTTAATGACACGAAAAATAACTATTATGACGCAGGACGAAATTAAAATAATACTTTTAGCTAGAAGATCTTTAATAACCTTTGACAACAAATATTGGACCAGAAAAATACCCCTCACCATTTTAACGTTTTAATGGGATCGACAGACTCAGCTCAGGTCACTGATCTCGTGGGCCTTTTCCTTTTAGATGAAATTCATTCTATACTCCATAAACAATTCATTCAGAGATGATGCACTTTTCGTAACAAACTCCACAAATAAAAATTACGAAAAAGCAATTAAATCCCTACATAAATTATTTAAAAATCATGGACTTACTATAAAAATCGACCCTAATAAAAAAAATAGTTAATTTCTTAGACATAACCTTAAATCTTGAAAACTCTACTTTTGAACCCTATCATAAACCAAACCCATTTGTACTATATGTCCATAATGAATCAAACCACCCTAAGCCACTAAAATTAATAGTTCCCAATGTCTCTTTAAGAATTTCTAGGCTATCTTCTAACAAATCTATATTTAACGAAAACGAAAAATATTACAATGATGTCCTTAAAAACTCAGGATACAAATCACAAATCAAATTCCTAAATAAAAATGATAAAAGCAAAATCTGCACTGAAAACTATAACAACCTACTAAAAACTATGATAAACGTACTAAAAACATAAGAACCTACAATATGATCATGTCATCCCGCATACGAATGGCAAAAAATAATCAAAATACAACACAAAACCAAAGTAAACCGCAAGTATTAGCCACTAACACAAATAAACAACAAACCAAAGTCCGTAAGCGTAAAAACAGACGTAGGGAGATACTATGGTTCAACCCTCCGTATTCTAAAAATCTTGAGACAAACATAGCCAGGGAATTCTTTAAAATATTAGAAAAAACTTTAAAGTCCCTCATAGATACAATAAAATCTTAAATAAGAATACGATCAAAGTGTCTTACTCAACTATGCCAAACCTTCATCGAAAAATAATTAGTTCTAACAATAAAAAAAATTAGTAAGATACAAAATACAAATATAGAAACTATAACTGGCTGTAACTGTAAATAACTGTAAAATAAATGCCCTGTCCAAGGTACCTGCAAGATAAAAAATGTGGTTTATGGCTTCATAGTATCACAAAACCCCAATATAAATTATGTTAATGGCAACCATAACTCGGCCACACAGTTATTCAATAACTGCACCCCCTTTAACCAATATACCAATCAAATACAAACAAACCTATTACATACCAATGCCACTCCTAATCCATCTGACAACAAATATATTAAACAAAACGTAATCTACTTCGGTTCCACATCTGGACTTATTAAACATAGGATTTCAACGCACAAACACTCCTTTAAAAATCCCTCCCTGCTAAACCAAACTACTCTATCTAAGCATATTTGGCGACTCAATGATAAAAATATTCCCTTCAATTTGAAATGGTAAATAATTGGATCATATGAAGCATATATGCCGGGGGAGAGATTCTGTGCACTTTGTAGATATGAAGCCCTTAACATTTAAAAATATAATAATGATAATAAAACCATTCTCCTAAATCTAAAAGACGAAATTTTCTCTGGATGCATTCATAAACGTTGGTTTAGAAAAATATAAACCACCATAAGTCATTACAATTTTCTTATTAATAATCTATCCTAAAATTTATAATTTATAAATTAGTAACTTTATTAATATAGTTTTGATTATTATTATTATTATTATTATTATTATTATTATTATTATTATTATTATTATTATTTTATCTGATATTTTTAACATTATTTTCTATTTTATTTAAATATCTATTTAACTTTAATTTTTATATATTACTATTTTTATTAAGTTCTATGAATAAATATTATAATAGCTATTAAAATTATTATTATTATATTTCTATAATTCCTACTAATAAGATTCTTTTATTTTTGTTTAAAAAAAGCAACATAAATAAATAGTGGTTATCTCCTTTTGATCAGTTAAATTAAATTATTCATTTTCCTAGCCAAATATGATTATCTCCCTTTGTTTTTGAAATATCTTATTAAATTTAAAATTCGGCGTTACTAACGAATTCAAACCGATAGAATTATTCCATTAACGTTCCCTTTCAAATCTTCAAGCATTCATAAGCTACATTTACCATCCAAATGAATGTTTTGACGATGATATTAATGAATTTTAAAAGCCGAACCATTATGAGGTATATATATATATATATATATATATATATATATATATATATATATATATACGTATATATATATATATCTTTGTCAAATTTTCTTACAAACATCTTATTTTACCTTACATTTAAACCCAATTTAACTTTATGATTTTATTCTAATTTTTATTCTCAATTTATCTTACTTTGTTTATCAACATCAAAAAAGTAACTATTTTTCTTTATATTTAAATATTTTCCAAATACATCTGCCTTACTTAAAAAAATGCTAGGTTTATTTTTGGTGTCTTTAAAAATAAAACACCCAATATTTTTGCTGATGAGGAGACTTTGTTTCAAAAAACTATATGTTGAAATTATTGTCCATAACTTAATGTCTATCTCAATAAAAACATCGTTTCCGAAACGATCGTACAATTTATTGACTTTGTTGTGTTCCTCCTTGTAAAACCGATTTTTAATTTTATCAATCATCTTACTATATATATATATATATATATATATATATATAAATATATATATATATATATATATATATAAATATATATATATATATGTATGTATGTATAGTTTGAAATCAAATAAGTTTTTCTTAAATGACTGTATGCAATTAATTATTTATTATTACACAGTTTATAGTGTGGAAATTTGTTCTGACTTAATTACGAAAGATAATGTCTCTTAAGTAGCCTCCATTCTCGGCTTTGCAAAGTTTAGCTCTTTCTAAGCTGTTCTTTATGACAGTTCTTAACATCGGAAGTTATAGGGAAAGAATTTCCTGCGTATGTTCGCCTTAAGTTCTTGGATGTTTCGAGGCTTATTTGCAAACACTTTGTCTTTAAGATATCCGCAAAGCCAAAAGTCTAGTTCTGTTACATTAGATGAACGTGGAGGCCATTCAAAATCGAAATTTCAAGAGATTTTTCGATCCTGAAACATCACAGTTAACAACTGCATTGTTGCTCTAGCTGTATGTGCAGTTGCTCCATTTTGTTTGCCACTAATACCCTGGCATGTTTACTAACTGAGGTTGAACAAATTCAATAGCATAAAAATCTTTTAATAGGATACTGAACATTGAAATAGCGCATATAAGATCTTTGCATTGCAACATTTGACCGTCTATTTTCAAAGCGAAATTCAATTATCCTCACTTGCTGTTCTGTTGTAACTTTATCTATACAAAACATTTCCAAAGTTTCTATTTTATAATTTTGCAAAGAGAAATTAAAATATATTAAAAGAAAAACAAGTTATTGAATTTCAAAAATGTAAAGTGACTTATGGGGCATATATATAAATATATATATATATATATATATATATATAATTTATTTTTTTCACAACAGTCGCTTCGATTAAATTACTGTAAATTGTACTCAGATAATCCGAGAATTTTGACACATGCAGTACGAAGGTTAGTATTTCATAAAACTCATAATTAATTTTTATTAGTGGAGCCGTCTATATATCAGACGCGGAAGGTGTATGTGTGTATTCCTCACATGACGGGAAAAAGCGACACAAGGTCGGGAAAGTGGGATTAACAAAGTCAGTTTATCAAAGGAAAAGCACACTTGCTTGCAAGAAATGCCTGGGCAGCCCCATCGGTTTTCCCTGCTAGGGGTTCCTCAGGCGATTAATTATAAATGTAGCTCTTCTCAAATGGTGAGAAGACAAGAAATCGGAAAGTAAACCTCCTAGAACTGCACAGGACCATACATCTCAACCAACAGAACAATGGCTTAGATTCTGGTGTTGGAGGAAATTGCTGCGACTACTACTACTACTACTACTACTACTACTACTACTACTACTACTACTACTAATACTACTACTACTACTACTAGATGAAAAGCACGGCGAATAAAATCTTACGTTTCTGAATTTTTGAGATGAGGAGTGATTATTCGTATTATTTGGATTCTTCGAACTACTGTTCTCATCTTGAGTGTTATTTTCACAACGTTTCAGTCGATGTAACCTCCGACCTTCTTACGTTTTATCTTGTCGAACCCTGGAATCTTTCGGTCGATAGCAACTAAGAATGAACCTTCAACCTCCAGAAGAGTGTAACTTTACAACTGAATTTGAACAAATACTTCGTTCACTGCGCCACGGGCCCTTGCGGAACGATTTCCGAGTTCGATATAAAGATTTCCGAGTTCGATAAGGTATACTTGAAGAAGGTCGAAGTTTACATCGATCGAAGGGGGAAAATAACTATCAAGATGAACACAATATTCCGAAGAATTCATATATTGTTTGACACAAGATTATATTTGATTAATAGACAGGGTATCACGAACATACAGTGATGATCATATTTATTGGCACGGTAAAATAAAAGTTAAATTTTGTCTAATAAATTCTAAAAAAGGGATTAAATTAAAGAAAATAACAAAGTATATTATGTATTTTTAACTGGCCTTTCCGATGCAGCAATCGGATTTTAGAAAAAATAAATAACAAAGGAACAACAAACATAATTGCAAAAAACCCTTGTTCAAAATTATTGGCACGATTTATTTAATAATCAATCGTATAGCCTTTGGCCTTGATTACCTTCCTCAGTCGCTTTTCATAGTTTACAACCAAGTTGTTGCACTCTTCAGTAGTAATTTTAGCCCACTTTTCCTGACAATAATCCTCCAATTGAATAAGATTCTTAGGCTTCCTTTGCATTACCCTCAATTTTAATGTTCTCCATAAATTTTCAATTGGATTAAGGTCTGGGCTTTGTGATGGCCACTCCAAAACATTAATATGATTGTCCTCAAGCCATTTCTTAGTCAGTTTAGCCGAATGCTTTGGGTTATTATCTTGCATGAACCACCAACGACGACCAAGTGAGAGCTCTTTAGCAGAGTCTTTCAGGTTTTCATCCAATATTTTAACATAATCTTCCTTTTTTATGCTACCTATGACCTTAACAAGTCGCCCTGGTCCAGAGGCAGCAAAGGATCCCCAAAACATCAAACTGCCTCCACCGTGCTTCACTGTGGGTATGGTGTTCTTAGGCAGGAAAGCTTCGCCAGATTTTCTGTAAATATAAGACACTTTATTATGGCCAAATAACTCTATTTTCGTTTCGTCAGTCCATAGAACACGTTTCCAGAATGCAACATCTTTATCAATATCACGTTTTGCAAAGGCTATCCTTGCTTTCAGGTGCATAGGCTTCAATAAGGGAGTCTTTCTCGGACGACATGCTTTTAAACCAGCTCTCTTCAAAACTCTACCAACTGTATGTCGAGATACATTCACTCCAGAGGTGCTCTGTCCATCACCAATCTCCCCAACAGAGATCCTTGGGTTTTGTTTTACTTGTCGAACAATTTTCCGTTCATCTCTTGGGGAAAGAATCCTTTTTCTCCCTCTACCCTCTAAACTCATAACGTGGCCTTGCGATTTGAACTTGTTTATTATGGCTCTAACAGTGGAGTTGGGAAGGTTTAGCTTCTTTGAAATCTTATCATAGCCCTCCCCATTTGGTATGGCATGCTACAACAAGCTTCCTGACGTCTTCGCTGTGTTCCTTAGTTTTAACCATGGCGATTGAAAATTATAATTTAGTCACTTATAATAGTTTAAATAAATCGCTATCTAAAAATTATCTGAAAAAAATTATTCACTGAATTAGCGTTAAACAAGCATAATATGGCTATAAAAAAGTTCATAAAGCACGTAAACCGGAAATTGATTGATATTATACTGATACTAAAAGAAAAACAAAGCCGTGCCAGTAATTTTGAACAAGGGTTTTTTGCAATTATGTTTGTTGTTCCTTTGTTATTTATTTTTTTCTAAAATCCGATTGCTGCATCGGAAAGGCCAGTTAAAAATACATAATATACTTTGTTATTTTCTTTAATTTAATCCCTTTTTTAGAATTTATTAGACAAAATTTAACTTTTATTTTACCGTGCCAATAAATATGATCATCACTGTATATATATATATATATATATATATATATATATATATATATATATATATATATATATATATATATATTATAGCAGTAGACTTTAGTTTCCTAGAAGTACATCCAATAACACAACATGTGTCTATCAAAAAGTGCTCAATGAGTAAACAGAGCAGATATATGAAATTTATTTATACAAACATTGATGGCTACATATGTGCATACATGTTTCTGTAATCACCCGCGTTGGGGGATTACGTCTTCAGACCAAGATAAGGTTTTCAATGATAACTCTTGGCCTAAAGACGTAATCTCCCCAATAACGGGTGATTACAGAAACATGTATGCACATATTTAGCCATCAATGTTTGTATAAAGAAATTTAAATATATATATATATATATATATATATATATATATATATATATATATATATATATATATACATCTTTAAATATAGACTTCGTGGCTTAGTGGGGGATGCCCTTTTCCCTTTTCTCTACCCTGCAACCTCTCTCCCACAGAAGAGACGTTGCGAGCTTATCCTTGTTTTATCGTTATTTCCATGGCAGGTGCTCGTCTGAACTCCAATCTCTGGTCCCCCCTCGCCAATCTTTCACAAAAAACACCCGTCTAGCTGAATCCACTGTCAAAAGTTTCCCCCACTCTTTATCTGTGCCTAAATCAAAACGCGGATTCCATGAACAAAGCTTCTTTCTTACAACTGCACGCCTGTGGAACTCTGTTCCGTCTGCCTGCTTCCCACCGGACTACAACTTGGATGTCTTCAAGTCCAACGTTAACAAATTCCTAATGAACCGCCCCCTTAAGTAAACACTTCATCAAATCTCCACACTAACGTAATGTACTTGCAATAACCCTTATCCCTGAGTGGCTTCCGGGCCTTGATAAGTGGTGATCACTGTGTAAAAAAAACGAAAAACATACAACATATATATATATATATATATATATATATATATATATATACACACACATACATACATGCACACACACGTGCGTTGATCCTTCTTTTTTATGAATGGCGGGACGTTTATTTTTGTATTTTTTTTCTTTTTCAAAATAAATTTGATTCTTTTAGCGTAAAAAACACAAGGAAATAGAGAATAATTATCCATTTCCTCATCAGCAGCAGTAGTGTAGTAGTAGTAGTGGTAGTAGTATTCCTATCTATATTATAACAAACAAAAAAAGTGAAAGCCGAAAGGAAGGAGGGTGAGGTTTGGAGATGTGGCTATCAAGCCAAAACGATCACTTCGCTGGTTGGCTGGATCCGTTCTTGTATTGGGCCAACCCCCTTTTTTACGCTTTCCACACACACACACACACACACACACACACACACACACACACACACAATTGTCCCTACTCCACTTGTGACTTGAGAGAAACACGCGCACATCATTTTCTTTTTAACTTTTCTTTCTTTTTACGGTTTACTCTAATTTTTATTTATTTTTTTTGTTTTGATTTGCATTCATTTGTATTTTTTTATATTTAACTAATTTTTGTTTTTTCTTACTTTTTCTGTCATTCGAAATAGGATCAAAGTGGAGTATTCCTGAAAACAATCCAACAAATCTTTTCAAATTTGGGTTTCTCTTAAGTAAGACAGACCCTGGAGTGAATGTGGTATTGTGGTGACAGATATTTCTAGTTAAGAATAAGATAGACAATTTAAAGTATTTGAGACCAAGGATGACCAATGATACCCATTATCCCCACACTTTTGAATGGCCTTGTGCCTAATTTGTTCATTGTGACTTTTTATATTTTGTTCAAATAAATATTTCAAAGTGGAATAGCTGTTCTTATCGGATACAATTTTTATTTTCATTGTTGATTTTTGTTTATTTTTATTTTGTTCCTTAATCCAAAATAGGTTAGTGTGCGAATGGCGGATTTTTTCATTATATTAAAAAACTGACTTTGTAGCTTGCTTGCCTTCTTCGGAAGCAAGTAGGGAATTCGAAGAAGAAAAAGGAAATAATAATAATAATAATAATAATAATAATAATAATAAGAAGAAGAAGAAGAAGAAGAAGAAGAAGAAGAAGAAGAAGAAGAGGAGGGAAACAAAAGAGAAAAAGAGAAGGAGGTGGTAAAGGAGGAGGAGATGGCTAGGAAAAAAAGGAGAAATTCGTTAAGAACGAAAAGTAGAAAAAATGAAAAGATGAGAAATAGGAGAAAATAGCAAGGTGGAAAACATGAAGAAGATAGGAAATAAGAAGAGGAAGAAAGAGAAAAGTGTGAACTGAAGAAGAAAAATTAGAAGGAGAAAAAGAAAAGAAGAAAGAGAATAAAAGAAACCCTGAAGGTAAAAGGAAAGAGAAGAAAAGAGGAAGAAATAGACAATTTGAAGGGGGAAAAAATGAAGACGAAAAAGACGGAGAAGAAAATCAGAAGGATGCAGAAAAGGAGAACAAAAAAAATAGGAGTAGTAAAAGAAGAAGAAGAAGAAGAAGAAGAAGAAGAAGAAGAAGAAGTAGAAGAAAAACGGAGAAAGAAAAAGAAGGAAAAGAAGAAAAATAAGAAAAAAAGAGAAGAAGAAGAAATAATAATAATAATAATAATAATAATAATAATAATAATAATAATAATAATAATAAAAAGAAGAAGAAGAAGAAGAAGAAGAAGAAGAAGAAGAAGAAGAAGAAATGCGCCCCATCCTTCTGGCCTCCAGGTTTGATTGACGGACGACGCCGGTTCACTTATGACAGTCTGAAAAAAAAGTGTCTGTCTAAAGAAAACAACAACAACAACAACAATAAACATCGAATAATAAAGCCGAAGATGAAGAGGAAGGAGGCTGATGCTGATGGAGATGACGAGAAGATGAAAAAAAAGTGTTAATTTTATTCAGTAAGAGATCCACGCTCGTGTCAGCAGCAGTCAGTTTTGTTTTTTTATTTTTATAACAAGCAACCATCATCAACCCCCCCCCCCCCCAAAAAAAAGTTCTTGTTCTCCCCCCCCCCGTCTCCGTTACCTCCACCCCCTCTTCGTATCGCAACTTCGAAACTATCAACTAATTAGGTAAGAAGGAGATCAAAACCACATCACACGTTGCCTTTTTGGACACAGAAACGATAGCGAGGCCGTCAGCAGAACTTTCTTTCAGGTCATC
>NC_136510.1:20134694-20152194 GCF_053919585.1 Euprymna scolopes | reverse complement strand
ATTCAAACCGCAGCATGATAAAATAATGAAAATGTTATTTCAATTTTTTGTGGGACAGACAAAGAAAATGCTATTTGAAACCTTAAAGTGACAGACTAATCAAAATGTTATTTCAAACCTTAAAGTGAAACGGCTATTTCAAACATTAAAGCGACGGACTAATGAAAATAATATCAACAAGGTAGGTGATTTTCCTACTTTACTGGATATTTGTTTAGTGTTTTTATTGAATGTAACATCTTTATTCAGTTCGAAAAACAAGTAATGCTGAACGCTACCGGAAAACAAGAAAAGATAGCCGCGATGTTATTATTTCAAACATTAAAGTGACATTGAGAGGCTATTTCAAACATTAAAGTGACGGTCTAATAAAAATGCTATTTTAAACTTAAGCATGACAAATCAAAGAAAATATTATTGCAAACCTTAGCGCGACAGACAAAACAAAATAATATTTTAAACTTTAGCGTTACAGAGGAAGGAAGATTTTATTTCATTTCCATGAAAAATTACTATGATGTTAAATTTCATATAAAGTTTGAGCCCCATAAATTCTGGTTCTCTGTAATGTTTTGTTTTCTGTCTTAATAGGTTTTTAGTCTGAGAATTGAATCTGTATAATTAGAAAATTGTGGTTAGTAATGTATTTTCTTGAGCCGATGTGCCAACACGTCATATAACCATTTATATCACGATAAGCACGCGTATTTACGAGATCAGTAAAATATGTGACGCAAGAAAGTTGTGGCGGTCATATTCAACTTAATTGTTTCCCCCCTTTACTTTGGTCCATTTCTGTGTAGATAATAACGCAATTCAATTACAAAAATAAAATGTAGTAAAATAAACAAACAAAAAAAAAACTTGAGTCAAAATTACGTGCTTTCGATTTCTTGAGATAAGAGTAAAAAACAACAACGAATTTGACAAAAAAAAATGGCGGATACGTTTACAGTGCACTAATAACAACAGAACCTATAGTAACTAGTTTAGGAATTTTACTTTCGACATTAAGATAATTACATGGTTTTAGAATTCACTATATATATATATATATATATATATATATAGCAACGTTGAACCTGGTTAGTATCAGATGGGTGACCATTTGGAAATTCTAGGCGCTGTATGTGCTCTCCGCTTATCTCGGCATTTGTTTCCAGTCGTCCTGTACTTCACTTGCCACTGGTATTTAACAATATCGTCTCAGGAGAGGTGTGGTTGGAGATCGCGCACCTACTGCCACAAAAATTTCACGCGCAGGCAACCCTTCGCGGGTATCCTTAGTCTGTCCAAGACTGAAGGAGCCTGTATATATATATATATATATATATATATATATATATATATATATATATATATATATATATATATATATATATATATGTGTTCCAAATTAAAATTTCCAAAAGTAAAGGCCATTAAATTTCAACACGGTTGTTGATAGTTCTCACTGAAAAGAGCAGGATATTATTTTATTCAATTTATGTATAAGAAATTAAAATAAATCGCAACAACAAATTTACTGCTTCAATTATCAAAGACATCATCAGGCGACAATAAACTTCTGGTCTTATTTCAGGCCAATCATTGTAGCCTTACGATGTATTTTATGACTAAAACAGTAAATTTATTGTAGCGACTTATGGTAATCTTGTTTACCTAAATTGAATAAAATAATATGGATATACATGTATATATATATATATATATACATGTATATATATATATATATATATATATATATATATATATATATATCCTTTTTTACTTGTCTTCCTGAGCTAAACACATGTCCGGTTTTTAATATGAAAAAAAAAATCAAGTTTCCAAAATGGCGAGGGATGATGAGAGGTGTGGAAGTAGTAAGGAAGTCAGAACACCAAAGTTGATTGGCCAAATAAAGAATTTCATGGATAAGACCGTCGTGTGTCTATAGAGACAATAAGTGCAAAGTTTGATGTCAGTATGGGAATTGTACACACAATTATTTGCGAGGACCTAAAGAATATGAAGAATTTTCCCGCAACGTTTTTCTCAAGGGTACTCTGAGAAGATCAGAAAGAAAGGCGTTGTCATGGGCACCAAGCTAGTTCCTCACTATCCTTATAGTGCAGACCTTGCTCCCTGTGACTTTTAATTGTTCCCTAAACCCATGGGAAATCTCAGACGCTGTCGTTATGAGACAGTTGAGGAGATGAAAGAGGCTGAGGCGAGGGTCATTGACACACGTACACAAGAGGACTTCCATAGGGCCTCCAAGAAGTTGTTGGAACGGTAAAGTGCATTACAGCCGGAGGAGATTACTTTAAAGTGCACATGCGGAAAAAATCTGGAAATTTATTGAACCCACCTCGTACTATACTTCAACTTTTCTGTTCCTACTCATCGAAGCAAAAATGTTTCTAAACTGAGATAATTTTAATTGTTATAACCTTTCGGTCGATGTAACCTCCGACCTTCTTCAGGTATATCTTGTCGAATTCGGGAATGTTTCTGTCGAACTCAGAAATTTTGGACGGAATTTGACTCTCGAGTATATATCCGACACAGTTAATCAACCGAGAACCACATCACTCTATATAAAAGCATATAAGATATCAACGGATATACACTAGAGAGTCAAAACAATGAAAAGAATATGCTGTTGTCATAGCCCTAGTGATCACTTTTGAAGACCAGGTAGAATTTCTTCAAATTAAAAGAAATCTACATATCAAACGTATGAAAAAAAAAACAAACAAAAAAAAAACGACTCGACTTTGGTTGACAAGTCGTAAAACACAAGTTTACAACAAACAAAAGTTAACAACAAACAAAAGTTAACAACAAATAGAAGTTAACAACAAACAGAAGTTAACAACAAACAGAAGTTAACAACAAACAGAAAACACTATAAAAAATTGGATTGTAATTTACTTATATTTTTTACCTTTTTTTTGTATATTCGTATTATTTCGATTCATCGGACTACTGTTATCTTGAGTGTGATTTTCACAACGTTTTTGTCGATGTAACCTCCGATCTTCTTCAGGTGTCTCTGTTCGAATTAGGGAATTTTTCTGCCGAACTCGGGAATTTGGACGGAATTTCGAGCGGAACCTTTTATTTATTTCACGGGCGTAGCATGCTCTTGTTCCGTCAGCCATGACTGGATAGAGGTCCTAAGAAATCCGTAATTGTATTTTTTGGTTACTCACACTGAGCATGGCACCTTCAATCTTAAGAAGAATATCACTTTTTACCATTTTTTTTTTTTTTCAAGTACTCTAACCACTGTGCCATTCCCGAGTTCAACAAGATACACATCAAGAATGTCGGAGGTTACATCGACGAAACGTTGTGAAAATTACACTCAAGATGAGAACAGTAGTCCGATGAATCAAAATCATACGACTTTTAATTGTTGTTCCAATCCAGTTTCCCATTTTGGGAAAATGGATATTCTTTACATTATGGATCGACTTTATGTCTAAATCTCTCCTCTTGTGGGGAATCAAATTAATAGAGAGTGTTGCATGCTGGTCCTTTTCACTAAGGGAGATGTACCGACGTAGAAACTGTTTTCGACGTCATAGCGATTCTATATGTACGGCATAATCACGTTGACACACCGGCTCCTGCTCGATCTCCGAAGTTAAGCAACGTTGAACCTGATCAGTACTAAATGGGTGACCATTTGGGACTTCTAGATGCTGTATGTGTTCTCCGCTTATCTCGGCATTGTTTCTAGTTGTCCTGGACTTCTCCTTGCGACTGGACTCAAACTGTGCCTATTCAGGAGAGTTGTGGTTGGGGATTGCTTAACCATTGCCTCACAATTACACGCGCAGCTGCCCCTACAGGGGGTAACCTTTGTCTCTCGAGACTAAACGGAAGCATCGAGCGGTTCTATAGCACAGGTTTACAACAAAAATAAAGTATCTGATTTGCGGCTTGTATTTGACGGCAATCGCCAACCAGCTCGCCCCTTAATGTAAACATGGTGGAAATGGACACGGTTGATGTAAATGCGGAACGGAAGTCAGTAAGCACGAAACGAAATGCGAAACCTTATAGAAATATTTATTTACATTTCTATAAATAGTTTTTAATAAAACAAGAAGTGTTAAAACTAAAAAAAAAACAACTTTCGTTAAAGAAATATAAAAAATAAGTTTATTATTTTTGCTAATGTTTCGTGGTAACACAAGAAGTGTTAAAATAAATATTTTTTAATATAAAATAATTTTTATTTCGTTTCGTATTATGTTTCATGTTTAGGGACTTCCGTTCCATTGCGTATTTGCATCAGCCATATCCATTTCTGCCAACTTTATTTGGGGAGTGCGTTGGTTAGAAATTGCCGTATACTCGTACATAGTTGTGTGTGCTACTTTTACGGTTGAGTGTGCGTGTATGGGTGCTTACCTTTATGTATGTGTACGAGTGCGACACTTATTCTATTCCTACTTTTTGTCAATGGAGTTCCGGCTTGAAAAAGCATTGAACAGTTGTGTAAACTGTCTCTACCCTCTTCAGCTGGAAACCGTTCATGCCCTTCTGGCAAGACGCCCTATTGTTGCGTGGGCGTACCTAGTTGAACCTCTTGTCTTCATCCGGTGTACGATTGCCGCTTTAGCAGAATTGCTAGCCGGCGGCAAAACAATGTATCTCGGCCCCATACGAAGGCCAACTAAATGGAAGGTCTGCGTGATCGTTTTTGACGTCATGCATATCGTATAACCAAGACATAAAGCGACTTATCTCCCTCCTCCAACGACGGGATGATGTGACACAAGAGCCAAAAAAGCGGGATTTTAAACGCCAGTGCTCTAGAAGAAGAGCACTCCGGAATGCAAAAAATGCCTGAGCAACCCTGTCGGCATTAAAGTAGGGGTGCTTCAGGCGATTTGCAATAAACCACCCCTTTCTAAAAGGAAGACGCTAAAGTTTCGATGCATGGACCGCACAGGGCCATAGACATATCTCATTCAACAGGAAAAAGCAACTATGACTTTGATTCTGTTAGTCTTGGTGCTGAAGTAAAACTCCGTTTTAGAAAAAATATGAATGAGTGAGAAAACTTTACATTAAGCAAAAACAAGTAATTCTTGCTCTGGATGGAACTAAACACTTTAATTTGGATGTTGGTTAAATCTGCCGTTCGCCAACAAACTTCTTGTTAAATATGCGGTTTGTCAAAAGTCTTAGATCTGCGGTTTGCCAACTAACTTTGTGTTAAATCTGTAGTTTGTGAATACGGTTTGCCTACGAGCTTCTTTATAAATCTGCGGTTTGCCAACAAACCTCTTGTTAAATATGCGGTTTGTCAAAAAAATCGTTTGTTAAATATGCGGTTTGCCATTACTTATCTTGTTAAATATGCGTGCAGGCTTAACAACTTCTTACTAAATATACGGTCTACCTCGATGAAAGGCATGCACGATCGTTTACGACGTCAGCTCATAGTAAGAGCAATGTATGTATAATCGTATGGAATTGTTTAAAATTCTAGAAAACCAGCAAACATTGCATTAAAGAAAAAAAATGATTAAACAGTTGTGGATTAGTTGAAAGACTTTAATTTTAATGACAGGTAAACAAATGACATGGTCACGACAATAACAAAACTATTTTTTCGTATGACATAAACTTTATATAGCATAGGGGTTGATAGTGTTTCTCTCTCCTCCCCCCCTCTCTCTCTCTCTCTCTCTCTTTCTCTCTCTGTTTATTCCCTTCTCACTCATAGTTTCTCCCTCAAACTGGTATAATTCTTTCCATTTTTTACCTCCCAGACTTTACAAACATGAAGAAGTCTAAATGTAATGTGAACGAATATCTCGCTTCTCAACTCCCCACTATGAATGCCCCTGAAGGCATAGTCCTTAATTCACTATAACCCCTTATCTCTATTGCATGTTGCCCCCTTTTTGTTAAATCTGTGGTTTGTCAACTAACTTTGTGTTAAATATGCAATTTATCAATACGGTTTGCCAACAAACTTCTTGAGAACGCGGTTTGCCGTTACTTATCTTGTCAAATATGCATAATAACCTAATAACTTCCTGCAAAATATGCGGTCTACCTAAATGAAAGGCCCGCGCGACCGATTATGACGTCATCGCATTGTATGAGCAAATTAGAAATAATCGTATGAAATAGCTTAAAATTTAAAAAAAAATTACTAATGAACTTGGCATTAAAGAAAAAAATGATTAAACAGTTTCTCTTGATTAGCTTAAGGACTTCATTCCAAGGACGAATAAAACAAGTGATATAGCCACGACAATAAGAAAGCTACTGTTTTGGTCACGTGATGAACATCATTGGATGACCTAAACTTCATATAGAATAGAGGTTGTTAGTATCTCTTTCGTACCGTCTCTCTTTCTTCCTCTCTTTCTCGCATTCTCGCTCATAGTTTCTTCCCTTGAACTGCTATAATCTCATTCCATTTCCTGCTTCCCAGATTTTACAAATATGCAGAAGTCTAAATCTAATGTAACAAGTATCTCGCTGCTCAGCTCCCTAATTAGAATGACCCTGTAGGCATAATCCCTGATTCACCATAACCCCTTAGTAGCACTTTGCTTCGTTTGGGGTGAATACGAGCACAAAATTATGTGCAGAATCAATTGCAAAAATACTCTGCAAATTCTTTTGGAATGCATTCATAAGTGAGAGTGCCGAAGCTGATGAACAATACAGCTAGACTTATTAGAGGAGGGAATGCGTGGGAGGATGGCATTAAAGAACTACCCATATGTTACATTTTGATCTTAGTTTTGCGGGTGAGTAGTGGTTTTATTTATCCGTCCTGTGTCTCCTCGTCGGCAAGTTATGAAAAATCACTGGTTTTATCTACCTTTAGAAGTATAGTCCAACCAGTTGTGAAGGCTACCCAGAACCCACAAAAACAGCCATTCTGAATGGGACAGAATAAAAAAAAAAATTCCCATTCGAGTAAGATGTCTTCTTCCACCCATTGAAGACGCAATCGATTAAACTTTGATCTCATTTTAATGATTAAGAAATGTAACGGAGCGCGGATGTGCATATGGCGTGTAGCAGCAGCAACAGCTGTATGAAAGCGAGCGTATGCAAATGACCGAGCCGTGTGCAAGGTGACGATACAGCGAGGAAGAAGGAAAGAAAAAGATTATAGAAAAGAAAAATGTGGCCCGAGAAGATTAGAAATAGACGTGTTCAAAATGTGGTCCGAGAGTGATAGAGAAAAACGTGTCCTAAACATGGCCGGACAAAGAAAGAATACCACGTGTTTAATACGGCAGAGACTTGCAAAGGTCCTGGATTTAACCTTAAACTATATCCGATGGTGAGGCCCCACCTTGCGGGCTTTGGGGAGTGTAGAGCCACCCTTTAATTGTCATTGCTCCCAGGTCCACTCTGACCCGGAGTGGTAGTACCTGTCAGGGTCCCAACTATGGGTTGAATAGAAACCGACTTAAAAAAAAACAAACAAATATACTCTATTAAAAAAAAAAAATCTTCAAAATCACTGGATTCAGCATTAAATAACCTGTAAAGGGTTGATATGCCGTAAAACAAAACCAACCAAACAACCAGAGACTTGCAAAGCACTTTTTAGTATGAGACAACTTTTGAACAAGAAACAAGGCGTTATTCTGTAAGTACCTGTAAATAAATGTCTGTTGTTTCAACTGAAAAAAAACCTTTCCTTATTTTTGTTTCCTTGCGACTGACTACATACAGCATGTGAGTCCCGATCGTTTACATGTAATGACTACGTTACAGAAATTGTTAGATATTGCACAACTAAATTCTTTCTATACCCTTTCACTTGCAGAAACATTTTCAGGGGATATCCATTGTTTTTAGACGAAAAGATACAAACTGGTTGATAGATATTACTCGTGCACTCACGTACCACATACACGTGCATGCGAACATTATACTATTACACGATGAATTGACGTCGACATTTGAAAGAAAAGGTTTTATGTCAGCTAAAATGACTACACGCGCTGAAATTAAAGACGACGGTGTAACATTAAATGGAAAAAAGGGGGGATGGGGTCATGAAGGAATGCTTCATACCTCAGATCAGATTCAAGTGTCCATTTGTCATAAGTGGCTTTTATGGTCGTTTACTTTCTGTAATTTCACGATCTGTCTCACGTATTGAAAAATACTTTCTTAAAGACATCACGTTTTATTCGGGAGAGTGTGGATGCTATAAGAAAAGTCGCTTTGAAGGTAAAAACTGTTCGCACCATCAACACCAGCGAGAAACATTACAAAAACAGCTCCGTTTACTAGTCTCATCATTTGTATAAGACGTTGGTGGCTTAATCATGGTGACACACCAATTCCCGCTGGATCACTGAAGTTAAGCAACGTTGAACCTGATCAGTACTAAATGGGTAACTATTTGGGACTTCCAGGTACTGTATGTGCGCTCCGCTTATCTCGGCATTGTTTCCATTCGTCCTGGACTTCTCCTTACCACTGGACTCAAACAGTGCCGATTCAGGAGAGGTGTGGTAGGGATTGCGCATCCTTGCCTCACAATTGCATGCAGAGTTGCCCCTTTCGAGACTGAACGGGGGCATCGAGGTGGCTTGTTGAGTTTTACGCCATATCGACCATAGTTGTTTATCTTTGGTCTTGTTTTCTTTCTCCCTATTTTAACATCAGATTAAAAGCCTCTCGTTTTGTTACTGCTAAGATTAAGTATGTTACGGACGAATTTAGGAAAGCTCGTCCCCGGAAAACTCGTCTCCAGAAAACCCGTACCCGGAAAAGTCGTCCCTTTTTGCTAGGTAGGAAAACTGGTCTCTTATTGAATAAGTAAGGGACCAGTTTTCTGGCGATGTTTATCCGTGGATCTAAATCAACAGATATAAGGCCATTCCTGTAATAATCCAAATCCTGTTGATTTTGCGGTGAAAGTTTTCAAAACTACCAAACAAAGCATTATGATGATAAATCGAAGAACCCCTTTTTTTTTTTTAAATTTTTCTATATTCTGCATGAACTAATCCGAAAAATGTTGATAGGCTGTACACACATAGCAACCAAACCAAATCAAATCAAACATGAATATTTGAAGATATAAAGAGCTTGAGACAGGGTATGGCACGATGGTCTTCTAAGGAAAATTAGATCATATGGAATCACTGGAAGAATTCATAATGTAATTAAATCCTTCTTAAGTAATAGAAAAATCAAAGTTGTCCTCGACGGACATACATCCAAACAATATGACATAAATGCAGGAGTACCTCAGGGGTCTATCCTTGGACCTCTATTATTCCTGATATTCATAAACGACCTCCCTGATAATATTGTTTCGGAGATGGGTATATTTGCCGATGACACCACTCTCTATAACAGATATGAGGGGAAAACAAATGAACACATATCCAAGGAAATGGCAGAAACACTAGAGGACGACCTCCAATCCGTAGTGGAATGGGGACAAAATAGCAATGGCCAAGAACACATTGCCTGAAAGTACTTCTTTTAAACTCCTCGGCCTAACGTTTACAGGGAATATGAACTGGAATAGATACATTGAGAGCATTGCCAAGGCTGCTGCAAGGAAGGTTGGCTCCCTCTACCGTGCTAGAAAACTACTTACGCCTGCCAGTATCCTATACCTCTATAAGGCAACCATTCGCCCATGTATGGAGTACTGTTGTCACATCTGGGCTGGTGCATCTGCTGCTTGTCTCTCGCTCCTGGACAGGGTTAAAAAAAAAGAGTCGCCAACCTGATAGGTCCTGAACTGTCATCTAGGCTTCAACCTCTGTCCCATCGACGAGATGTTGCATCCCTCTGCCTGTTCTACAAATACTTTAATGGTGAATGCTCTAACGAACTGCAAACACTTGTACCTCCCCGAAGTAACTACCCCCGACAAACCCGACAAGCTACTAAGTCTCATCCCTTTACAGTAGAGATCCCTAGGTGCAAGAAAGCCTTTTACTCCAATAGTTTCTTCCCCAGAACTGCGGGTCTTTGGAACTCCCTTCCGGGATTCTGCTTTCCCAACTGCAATGATATGCAGAAGTTCAAGTGTAATGTTAACAAACATCTTTCTACTCATCTCCCTTCATAATGACCCCGCTAATTAAGTCCCTGATAATAGCCCCCTGCTTCAAAGTGGCACTGTGCCTTGTTTGGGGTGAAAATTGAAAAAAAAAAAAAAAAAAAAAAGAAACACGAAAACATTTTTTCCCCCCGAAATTAATAGATTCGGAGTAAAATAACCCGAAAACGTTTTGATATAACGTAAAACAAAACGACCAAAACAAGTCAAAACTTTTTAGAGGAGCTGAATTCCCTTCCAGCCCACTCCCTCACATATAAAAAACAGTCTTACCGTTCACTCTGCTCTTTTGGGGAGACAAGAAAATACGGACCTTTACACACACACACACACACACACACACACACACACACACACACACACACACACACACACAAAACAACATATTCTTGTAATTAACTGATCAGGATAGTTTTCTCTTAATTTGACACGTTTCTAGAGAGATTCGCGTCTGGTATACGTAAACTGAAGCGCATTGGTACCCCTAATTCCTTCCACAGGCCGTCCTATACCCATCCGCCGCGACAACTCGTTCATTTGATGCGTGACAGTCTGCCCCCTATAATTCCGCTTTAGCTTCCGGCATTCTCATTTCGGGATTCTTTTGTCGGCACGTCGAATTTCTTTTCATCTGCCCGCACTCAAGAGGGATTGCGAAGGGTCAAGAGAGAGAGAGAGAGAGAGAGAGAGAGAGAGAGAGAGAGAGAGAGAGAGAGAGGATGAAGGATTGGTATAATCGTTATCCTCTGGTATCATTCGGCGTGGCCGTTTACTGTATTAGAGCCGGGTGATCACCCATCCCTCTCCGCCCTAAAATTATCCGTTCCTTTGAACTCGTACAAAACAACGTGCCAATAATGCTTAGCTTGGGGTTCGTTAATTTCTCAACTGACAGAACTAGTTGAGTCTGTGTGTGTGTGTGTGTGTGTGTGTGTGTGTGTGTGTGTGTGTGTGTGTGCGTTGGGGGGACGTATTAATTATGCGCTTTCCCCACGCACGAATCGCTTTTCCTCCGGCGACCTTGACAAGCTCAAATCAAGTGCATAACCTTATTGTGAAATGAGCTACAAAGTTATCTCTATTATCATTGCGTCAATCATCCAGGTTCTGCCAGCTTTAATTTGGTCTGTCGCTTTTGGGCTTCGACCCTAAGGTTCATACCAATCTTGGTTCACCTTGACATCATTCTAGCAACCTAGATGCTTGCTTGATCCATCAGATTACTGTTTCTCGAGATGAGATATGGTTCGATTTAGTCGAATTATGTCTACCCACCCAGGAATAACCACCATTCGATTGTAATTGTCGATGGCCTGAGCCGCTCCTACTGTATAAAGTCAACAGATCTGTTCGCGACTATTTTTTTTGAATCCGACTAGAGTGTCTCATCGACAGTGCCGTTTTATGTCACCTTCTGAAAGGATCAAAGTGTAGTATTTGTTCTGATGTCACGCTTTATTTTTCTGCCCTCAATTATGAGGGAGAACACTTCTAGACTTTTTTTTTGTCCCAGTCTAGAGTGACCTCTTTTGGGGAGCTGAGTTTTCTCGACATTAAAACCGGCATTGTGTCAAACTTTATCCTCCTAAGGGGAAGTATCTAGGAAATACGGTCTTTTATTAAATACTAACCGGGAAAGGGCCGGCCAGCGTTGCCCGGTTATAATATACGTTTAAACATATTTCAATTCATGGAAATTTCGTATTTACTATTACAGAACCAATTCTGTGTTGGATATTATATTGTACCTAATGTATAGTAGAGGTTTCAAAAATTTAAAAGAAAATTACTTGGGTACCATCAGCTAGAGCCTTTCGGTTCCAAAGCATTTAGCGCTCCAGACGCGTTCTCAACCGTTTGCGCTATTCACAGATAGACAAGAAAGATTTAAATGTAAACTACTTCATGCTATGAATGACTTTGTGCATACGCAAAAGTAATAGAAATCTGTCGGCAAGTTGAAATGAACATTTAGCATTTAAACTTGCCAACGCATTTCTATACGTGTTATATTCATCCATCCAAGCAAATATTTTATTTGTTATAAACCATCCTTGGTGTATAATTACTATTTCTCTTAATTTTAGTGTTATGTGACCAGTAGTTTAAGAATGTGTCGGTAAAATATTTGCACACACACATACATATACTTTTTTTAATATATAGATGTATCAATTATTTTGACTAATTTGATTTAAAAAATAACAATAAGATTCTCGGCAGAGCTGCATCTTCAGTTTCTTCTCGTAATACATTCGCAGCAAGAACTCTTCCCTCTACCACAAGAGCAAACGATTTTCCCTTCTCCTTCTATGTGTCCTGTTTCCCAAATTGTACTGATATGCAGAAGTTACAAATGCAGGGAAACCAACATCTTAATCTTTACTATTCCTTTTTATTTTTTAACTAGCGGGGGTACCCTGCGTTGCCCGGTTGTTTGGAGGTGTCTATAAGGGAGGAGGGGGTAAAGTAAAGAGTAAGCGAAGTAATAACCCTGTTTAAAAATAAAAATAAAAATAAAAACGATGTAAAACTTCTTTTAAAAAAAAAGCGAGGGTACCCGGCGTTGTCCAGTTGTTTTGAGGTGTGTGTGTGCGTAAAGGGAGGGGGTTAAAGTAAAGAATAAACAAAGTAAGAACCCTGTTTACATATAAAAATAAAAATGAAAACGATGCTAAACTTCTTTTAAACATCGGCAAAACGAAAACAAAAAAAAAAAACAGTGAACAAACGTAAAACTTCTTTAAAAAAGAAATCGGAAAAAACAGAACGCATAAATCAGGGAAAACGAAAAAAAAAAAAAAACAGCGAAAAGTAAGAAGCGAAAAAAAAATGGCATAAATAACCCTTCGATTCGGTTAACTGCATGGTGCGTTTCACCCAGTCCATTCCATTCCATTTTTTTTAATCAACTAAAAAACGAAATAAAGCGAAAAAAATTGGCACAAAGAACCTTTCGATTCAGTTAACTCCACGGTGCGTTTCACACAGTAGAATTAAAATTCCATTCCAGTTTTTTTAAAGCAACTACAAAGTAAAGAAAACCCAAACCGGTGTTCCTTCATAACTGGCTCTTGTGGACGATCCCGCAACGGTGTTAAGTGGTGGCGGGGGAAGGAGGAATTTATTAGAGATAAAAGATTTTACCACGTCCATTGATCTTAACCGATTTTGGCAGTTAACTCTCAGCAGATAGAATATAGGAATCTACGATTATCGAGGAAGTGGATAGGTAATAGGCTTATAACACACCTCAGATATTGTGCTGCAGTTTGTGCGTATGACATTTGCATGAAATATCTTGATTTTCAATCCTATTAAGATCAAAATCAGAGGGGGGAAATGAGTTCATTTTATATATATATATATATATATATATATATATATAGTGATTATTTGCGGGCTATTATCCTCGTCTTCTAGTTGCTGTTTCATGACGTTTCGGCCAATTATACCTCTGGCCTTTGGTTCGGGCCCCATGGTGCAATGGATAGAGATTCAGAATATCTTCGGTTATAGGTGAGCATTGTATGAGAGTAGGGATTCCAATCCCGCCCAAAGTCGGCCAGAGGATTAGTTGGCTAAACTGTAGTGAGACGACAACAACTATGGAAGGCAGTAATTGCTGTGGATGCAGTTGGAGATTCGACATTTCTATCCCGCCACTGTTAACCACATGAAGAAGGCCAAAGGAATAATTGGCCGAAACGTCGTGAAACAATAATTTGAAGATGGGGATAATAGTCTTCTTTTTTAATCACATTTTCACCCCAAACAAGGCACGTTGCCATTTTGATGTAGGGGCCTACTGTCAGGGACCTAAGTTGCAGTGGTACTATGTAGGGAGTTTAGCAGCAAGATGTTTGTTCACATTACACTTAGACTTCTGCATGTCAGTACAGTTGGGGAAGCAGGAAACCGGAAGAGAATTCCAAAGTCCTGCAGTTCTGTGGGAAGAAACTATTAGAGTAAAAGGCTTTCTTACATCTAGGGATCTCAACTGTGTAGGGGTGGGACTTCGCTGCTTGTCGGGTTTGTCGGGGGTATTTTCGTCGAGGGTATACTAGGGATTGTAGTTCGTCAGAGCATCCACCATTAAAATACTTGTAAAACAGGCAGAGGGATGCAACATTTCCTCGGTGGGACAGGGGATGAAGTTTAGATGATAGTTCCGGACCTATTAGGTTGACGACTCTCTTTTGGACCCTGTCCAGGAGCGAGAGACTAGTAGCAAATGCACCAGCCCAAATGTGACAGCAGTACTCCATACACGGGCGAATGGTGGCTTTGTAGAGGTACAGGATGCTTTCAGGCGTAAGTAACTTTCTAGCACGATAGAGAAAGCCAACTTTCTTAGCAGCATGGGCTACTAATTTTGGGCACAAATGACTCATCTCAAAAGAATTCCAAATTAATTCAATAATATATCTTAATCTTTTTTATGCATGGTCCTAATTAGTAGCCTCTAAGTCCAAATGGCAATATGCCTTGTTTGGGGTGAAGGTTAGTTAGTAAAAAAAAGGGTCTGATCTATCCCCCCCTTTTTTAACTTTTGTTCCAGCTCGTTTGAATCATTGGTTTAATAGTTTCTATTAATCTGTTGTTTTGGTACCTCATCGTAATACAACTTTCTTATTCCAGTAGCTTCTTTCTTTGTGTAACTCTCTTCCTGCTGACTGTTTTCCTCCTACCTATAATCTTTTCATGACTAAGATCAAAAAGTATCTCCTGTCGTTGCGATAATCATTTTTCACCAGCGGAACCTGTAGAAATTCCATATCGACATCTTTCATATGTAATATATTAAAACTGGACATTCTGTGGACGTTCAGTGTGAATGGAGATCCCCACGACATTATTGTAGCCCTTTTGTTAAAACTGTAAAAGTATTTATCTAAGCAATCTAGTTCATGTAGTGTCAAAATATATCTGGTTATTTCTGTTTATCTTTAATATCCTTATCGGAGTCTGTTATATATTTCCATTGTATCGACATCCGTCACGAACCTAAATCCCACTATATCATTATACTATATTTAAACAGAACAGATACTACTCTTGGATCCTAGCCAGATGACCAAAAAGTTATATTTTATTTTCATGTACGGACCCAAAACGAAATCAGTTATCAGTTATTATTATTATTTTTTTTTATTTTAATTTTGCGTCTTCGGTGATCGGGAGATCCTATTTATTGGAGAGGAGGGTGGAGGATAGTAGCATACTGTGTACATAAAATTAGCGTATCTATATACTATTATAAATTTTGTGGTACGTTGTCGCCTTCTACCCTCTTTTCTCGTAAATAGGATCTCTCGATCGAATAATTTATGATCTTGAGACCATGACACACATTAAAGGTACTACGCTATTAATATATAGATTCTTGGTCGCTCCTTACATGAAGTGGTTTCACGTCTTGTCTAGAGCGAGTTCCATAAAAATGCTTTTGGGAAATTTGCATAAAATGCGTTTGTCTTCTATGGGGTAAATCGATTTTTCAAAAATAGCAGGTACACTACATTAATAGCGTTATTTAGCACTAGTAAGTAGTCTTGTTCGATCCCACCAGATAAAAGCTGAGTGTGTTGGCACAATAGATAGTGACATCTCGTCATAAAAGTGATCGTATATAACGTTTTCATTACTTAAAATGCCTTAATGCGTGATTATTTTCTTTTTTACATACTTATTCGGGTTCAGTTTTTATTTTAATTTTATTTTGAAGAGAAGTAACCCACACGTGAGAGTAAGACTAATATTCTCTCAACACATCAGTTGATCATCTTATTAAGGACGAATGAATGGAGACTGCGAACATAGATTTTAGAGTGACATTTCGCGCCTGGCGATTATCAAAGTTTTCCTTTCAGTTGTTACAGCATTATTGACGAACAACGTTTCATCGATTAACTACCCTTAAACCTTCGTTTTCTTGCCACCCTACATATCTGTGACGTCATGTGTTCTATACCCTGACGTCTCTTTTTTAGCTTACTTTCACCCATTTAGTCTCACATAACTTTATAGGTCATGTCTTCGTGTCACTTCGATCTGTACTTGGTCCAACCCGTATACAGATTAACACTAGCTGATGTAATCGCTGTCCAATATAGGGTCATCCATTATGTTACACGTAGTGGTAGCAGCCGAAGTTTATGTGCTTAATTCTTTTTCTCTTAGCTGCAGCGTCATTCCTTAACAAATCATCCAGGGCTTGATACCCGTATCCATAGATATAACTGTAGTTTGCACTGCGGATAGACAATATAAGAACTAAGAAATCATGAAAATTTGAGCACGTAACTCCATGCGGTTTCTGATTTCGTTTTGCCGTATATTCTCTCTTTATGTATATGTCGAGGCGTGTGCGAAGTAATGTCACGATAAGAAAAAGAGTGTAAAAAACGTATACATAGATTTAAAAGTACGTTAGAGAAGACGATCACATTAAAGACGTGGCGACGTCACAGCCGTAATGAGAAGTCGCGCGTGGCGGTAGAATTGAGAATATAGGTCTTTCTTACAACTGAAAACAGTGAGTTTACGTTCTTTCGGTACTTTTTCTCCCTTGCGACTGAGTCTGCAACATGTTAGGTCACGATTGCCTACATTTGGACATGTGTGACAACGTGTACTACGTTACATATGTACACACTCTGTTGAAAATTTCAGAAAAACTTCATGCTTTTCTACCTTCAGCCGTAATATTTATATAAACACATAGAAATACTTATTTAAGTTAGACAGACCGCAGGCAGACACACATTGTCAGAAAGTGATTTGTTGTCAATTTGAAAGTTGTCAAATAAGAACTAAACTAAATAAAACGATTAATTATTAAAAAAAAAAAAAGTTAGAAAATTGAGGTTCATTGAAAAATTTTAAAACATACAACGTAAGTCTATATATCACTGTTTATACCGGACCAAGCAGCGTTCAAGATACGTAGTTTGATACAGGAAAGGTCAAAGTTTCAGAATAAAGTGGTCTAATTAGGACTCAAAGGGGCTAAACCTAAATGAGTTAAGAGTAAGATATATTTGGTATGATCGGGAATGAAACGTAAATCACTTGAAAAATGGCGTCCGGCATTTTTACACTATTTGTTATATTGTATGACCGCGTGTGAAAATATCAGCAGTAACCGAAGGAGAGATGGTCAACGAAATTATTAGCAGCAGCAGCGTTTGAGCACTAGGAAAATTAGAAAAAAGAAGAGAGAATTGGCATAGAAAAAGAAGAAAGAGGAGAGAGAAATGTGTGGAGAGAAAGATAAACAGACGGGTGAGATGGACGTGTGGTTCCGTGGTGTTGGCGTAAGACTATTAATCTGATATCGAGAACAAGAAGGGGCAAGGTTTGGAAAGTAATTGAAATAAATGGCTTTTGCTTTTTCATCTCCTCAATTGTCTCATA
>NC_136510.1:20117194-20132194 GCF_053919585.1 Euprymna scolopes | reverse complement strand
TTCACTTGCACTTAGTTCACCGGGTATGCTTGCTATGTACTTTTTAAAGTTTTTTTTCATAAGCCCAGTTTCTCCTATGATGACTGGTATAATTGAAACGTCTTTTAATTTCCAAAATTTCGCTTCATATCATACATAAGTCCTTGATACTTTGTTATCTTTTCCTTCTCAGCTCTGTTAAGCCGTGTATCATTGGGTACACTGACATCTATTATGGTCGCTTTTTTTTTTTTTGCTCTATATCTTTTTTTGTGCTATACAAGTAATGGCAATGTTCGAAAACGAATTTGCTACCCTATATATATATATATATATATATATATATATATATATAACTTATAAATAATTATATATATATGATTATATTATATATATTATATATAATTATTTATAATTATTAAAAGCATACATATAAATAAATAAATCAATGTATATATATGTAGGGGTATGGCATAATCACAATGACACACCGACTTTCCCCAGATCACTGCATTTAATCAAGGATGACTATTTGCGAATGCTAGGCGCCGTATGTACCGCGCCGGTGTCGTATAAATTTCCAGATTGGTACCTGGAGGCGCATTTAATTTACTAGGAGAGATGCACCTTCAGTCTTCGTTTAGACATTCATCTAGGAGAAAGAACAACTGTGAATTAAAAACCTGAGGTCTGCTGTCTGCTTTATTTTGTGGCAGTCATTGCACCGTCGAAGATAAGCAGATGTACAAAAAAGCGTGGTTGGTTCTGCACAAAGCCTTCACCACTATAAACAAATAATCTGTGTGGATTTCTGAGCAATGTAGATACTGTGGCGGAGCTCACAAGTCGAAATCGACGGGAACATTATTGCATCACATGTATATGTTGATGATGTTAGTTCGCGGGAAAGTTTTGTGGCAAAAGTTGCGCAATCTCAACCACACCTCTCCTTAGTCGGCACTGTTAAGTACCGGTAGAAAGCTGAAATTTAAGAACGACTGGTAACAATATCGAGATAAACGGAGAGCACAAATGGTCACTCATCTGGTACTAGCCAGGCTAATTGTTGCTTAACTTTGAAGACCTGATGAGAACAGGTATGTCAACGTGATTGTGTCGTATACATATATACATGCATATACATACATGTTCCTCTTTCTGTTTTTTTTTATTTATTTATACTAATTGGAATAGTATTCAAATATATAAACAAAGTTCTTTTCGATAGCACAACAGTGCGATATCAGAGCCATAAATAGTTCTTATAATTAGGACTATGATAATGGCATGTTCTTTTAATTGTTTTGACTCCGACACAGTAAGACACAAGTAATCAACCGAGAACCAGATCACACTGCATAAAAACATTTAAGATATCAATAATTTACCTGAGAATCAAAACAAGGAAAAGAATATGCTGTTGTCATAGCCCTAATTATATATATATATATATATATATATATATATATATATATATATATATAT
This sequence comes from Euprymna scolopes, assembly GCF_053919585.1. Lineage (NCBI taxonomy): Eukaryota > Metazoa > Mollusca > Cephalopoda > Sepiida > Sepiolidae > Euprymna > Euprymna scolopes. Next base: position 20,130,730 of record NC_136510.1, on the reverse strand, counting down.
ATATAAGAGCAAATAATTAATAAAACATGTTTAAAAACACTTTGAAAAAGAGTTAAAAACAGATTTAATTTTAAAAGGGAACACTAAATAAGTGGATAGTCCTTAATCCGCGGAGTTTCGAAGAAATACTTTCCTTCTCATCAAAGGGTAGGGTTAGCAAAATGCGGGATCGGATTTTGCATGCAAAATTATTTGGTGAAACTGCAAATAAGTCAAAGATCTTACTTGATAACAAAAAGTGAAGCAGAGAGAATATGGTGAAGAAAAAGGTGATTTTACGTGAATGGATAGTCTGGTGAAAGGTAAAGTATCCAATGACGGTAAAATCCAAAAATTATATATATATATATATATATATATATATATATATATATATATATATATATATATATATAAGAAGTGAGGAAGCATGGCTGTGGAAATCTTTTTACCCGAATACCATGTCCAGCATGTTAAAAATATATCATTTGTTGTAAAAATCTAATGGATAAACATCTGAAGAAGTTGGTGGGGACAGGATATTTTTACGGAAACATAAATCGTAAAATTGCCAACTCATTAATGAAACAGCTGTAATGGAAAAATCCAGGAAATAAATGAAGGTTATAAAAAAGAAAACGTGAGTCTTTGAATTTTCAACAAAATTTTGCACTATTTATATATATATATATATATATATATATATATATATATATATATATATATATATATATATATATAAATTGACTCTACACCTTTCCGACGCAAGCTCAATTTCCCAACACCTACAACATGGCGGCCCACATTCTCAGTTTAGAAAAGTCCTAGTTGAAAATAAAAAAATAATCGTCCATATGCATTCAAGCGTTAAAAGATTAAAAATATTGGAAGCAATTTTGTCCAATAAAAAACCAAACAACCAAAAGTGAATTATGTAAATTTTGAAAATAGTAGTAACATTCTGATGTGTCTTGGTACGTGACCATTCAATATATGTATATATGTATACACACATATGGTTACGTGTATATATATATATGTATATATATATTGTAATATAAAGTTATAAATAATTAATATAATAAAAAAGAAAAAAACGAAATTCTATACCATACTGTAAATCACACAGTTAAAACTATTGCACACACGTGTGTGTGTGTGCAATAGTTTTAACTGTGTGATTTACAATATGGTATAGAATTTACAGGGTTTCTTTCTTTTTTATTATATTAAGTATTTATAACTTTATATTACAATACATATATATATATACATATACACGTAATCATATGTGTGTATACATATATATATATATATGTATATGTATACACACATATATATATATATATGTATACATATATATATATATGTATATGTATATATATATATGTATATGTATACACACATATATATATATATGTATACATATATATATATGTATATACACTTAATCATATGTGTGTATACATATATACATATATTGAATGGTCATATATATATATATATATATATGTGTGTGTGTGTGTGTGTGTGTGTGTGTGTGTGTGTGTGTGTGTGTGTATAAGACGTTTCTTAATTTTTAATGATTACGACATTGTTTTTTATTATATTATCCTTGTGCGTCTTTATCATTTTTTCTATGCTTTCAGTGCAGCTATAACTTAATTACAGTGTGTTTGTCTTAAATGCGTTATTCTTATTATCATAATCATGTTAACACACCGGTTCCTGTCAGATCACCGAAGTAAAAGCAACGATGAGTCTGGCTAGCGTCACATGGATTACTACCTCCGGTCGGCAATAGTTGGTGCACAAAAATTTTCAGTTTGATCGGATATATTTGGTGCATACAAGTTTCAAGCTTTATAAGGCAGTACTTTTGAAAGGAAATACAGGTTAAGCAAATAATTATACTTAATTAAATTGACAATTGATTGTAAGTACATTCTTACAATATATGATTAAATAAATATACAAAGAAATTAATGCAAAAAGCTAAAACATCTAACTATTTATTCAATTGTGTTAATTTACTTTGCAATTCTTCTGATAGTAAAATTGAAGTGGGAAGTTTTTCTTTTCTTTTTAGCTGTGATTTTGACATATGCTGAAGCCTGTAATTGTTGCCACCATCAGCCAAAATTAGTTGTTCCATTGTCTCCTGCAATGTCAGGAAAATGTTGTTCAACTTTGATTTTTCTAATTCTTGAAAGCTGGTTTAACTGCTTCAATTAATTCATCAATATTCTTTGGATCCTTTTGGTGTTGAATGGATTGTATTGTATTGAAGTAACCTAGGTCAAGCACATTCAGATCCAGACTGTTTGCAGGCTGGTTAATCAGTTCAATGTTCAGTACTAATCTCTCCAATTCTTGCTTGAACACCGGATCCGTTGGATGTACGTGTGGCTTAGCATTGTCTTGTTGAATTATGATTCGTTGTGCAATGGATCCACTTGGCCATTTGTTCCGTGTGGAAACAAGGATCTTTTCAACAAGGAATTCACGAATCTGAATTTTCGTGATTGTATCCAGGACTTTAGTTACGATTGTTCCAGCAGAGCTGTTTCTGCTGGTACGTTTAGCCGCCTCTTGTTTGACAAATGGCCAAATTCCAATCTTCCCGTCTAAGTAACATTTGCAATGTGGACCCCAACGGGGTCGAGCCACAGCAGCAAGAAACATTACCTTTGTAATTAAATGCTTTTAGTGGTTCTTAAAGGGTCATGTTCGTCTTTGCCTAAATAAAATTTCCTTGCATTTTGCGTCATGTAAAGCCATTTCTCATCAATATGTATGGCATCAAACATTTCTCTAAAAGTTCCTCGATTTAAATCTAACTGCGAACGACAAAAATCAACGCGATATTTCATGTTTTCTATCGTGAGAAGCAGTTCTACAGAATTTGAACGTGCGCGAATTTCGCCATCTTTCCTCCTTGTAATCAACGTTGTCTTAGGTATTCTACTTGCTTGAGCAGTAGACCTCAAAGTGGTTCTTTTTCTCAAGGAAATGGTGTTTATTTTTGCAAACTGTGAACTATAGTTCTTCTTTTTTCGGCCACAGAGAAACTTACGGTTTAAAGAATCCATTGGCATCGATATATTGGACGAACTGTCTAGTGCTCGTGACCAAATTCTGCCTACAGTATTTCTCCCTATACCGAATTTTGTGGCAACATTTTTGATTGCACCTCGTTCTAGGATACGCGATTTAGATCGTTGTAGCAACGCTTGCAGAACTGTTGTTCGTCTTGAATTTGTCAATTCTCTCTTATCACATCTGTTTTTACCTTCCACATTGGCATCAACTACATTTTCTATATTTATAAAGCCACTGCGGGTATTTTTAAAAATAGATTATATAACAGTCAACAAAGTAATGTGCATAGATTAAACTCTAAATGACATTTAGAACGAAAACTATTCTTTTTCAATTAAGCACGTTCTAAAGTACTACCAGTTACCCCCTAAAATATTGAAATGGTGCGTGACAAAACCTAAAACGTAGACAGTTTTAATTCTGCACCAACTATTTCCGACCGGAGGTAGGATTTAATTGCGAATGCTAGGCGCTGTATGTTCGCGTCGGGATGTAGAAATTTCCAGGTTGATATTTTGAGGCGCATTTAATCAACCGAGAGGCATACACCCTTAGTCTTCGTTAGAACATGCATCTAGAAGAAGGGAAACTCTGATGTAAAACTTGAGGTAAACTGTCTGCTCTGTATTGTGGCAGCCATTGCATTGACTGAGATTAGCAGTTGTGCCAATTTTTTTTTTACACAGAAATCCCCACTTATCAAGGCCCAGAGGCCACTCGAGGATAAGGGTTAACGGGTATACAGTCGTCAATGGGATTATAGCGTAGTAAACATAAGTAGTGAGAATGTTGTAAATTGGATTACTTAGGGAGAAGGCTCATCAAGAACTTGTTTACGTTGGACTTGAAGACAATCAGATTGTAGTCAGCTCGAAAGCAATCGGAAGAGAGTTGTCCTGCACAAAGCCTTTACCACTATAAAGACATCATCTGCATGAATTTCTGCCCAACTTAGTTGTTGTGACGAAGCTCATATGTCGAAGTTGACCAGAGTATTGTCATTCTTATTAAATACTTTATGTAGTGTAATACATGTTTGAAATTGTTTATTAATCAGCTTTTTACATTAATTAGCTTAATTTTTAACCTTAGATTGAAGATGGAAGGAATTGAACAACATACCCTTCCAACCTCGATTCTTCAACTCAAATATCCGTGGTTCATTTAAACGTAAACATATTATTTTTACTACGCAATTCTATTTTGTACTGTGTAGATCCATCATTTCTGTGTATTTTTTGTTGTTGTTCTAGAGGGAGGGGGTTTATTGTTTTCTCGTGTCTGTTGGGGCCTTGTTATAAGGAACGGCGGGCGGGTACTACGATGCCTTTTTATGCCGGCAGACTCCAGAGAAGAGCGGGCAGGTAGTTGAGTTTAAGGCAGAGTAACGGATGGGTGGTCGGCTATTTGAATAGGGTTTCTGGAGAAAGAAAAGGAGGGGTGTCTCTTGTTACGACATCACAATAGGTCAACTTGAGAAAGGCGAGTGAACAGCAACGTGGGTGGGAGTGGGGCTTGAGATATGGAAATCGGTTATGAGGAGGAGAATGGTAATGACTTTGAATTAGGGCATATTGGAAGGAGCAGGGCTCAAATGAAGCCACAAAAACGCATAGGAAGGGGAATTTAAAATACGTATAAGTTAAGAAAGAAAATTTGTGCGGAATGAAAGAAAGATGAAATAACTGAGTGGGAAAAAAGTAAAAAAAAAAGTAAATAAATAAAAACAAAAAAAAATAATCCATCTATATATCTATAAAAGTGAGAATGTGTGTGAGGACACTTCTCAACCTATATACTCAACGAATTTTTCATCTGCAGACTTGACACTTGGTATATAGTGTATTCAGATATATAGCAAACGTTTTAATCCGTTTTCCTCCGGAAAAAAGAGCTGCTAAGAGGTCCAAAAATTTTTTAAAAATCTTACGTGTCGGACTTTTATCTCTTTGTCAACTGTTTCACGAATGCGCATTGCGCGACCGGAATACATGACAGCTTCTTTATGTAAAGAATAAGTGCTTTTGAATATGTTTGTAATATTAGAAAGTCAAGTCAAAAGAAAGAATTTCCAAACGTTACGTTCTCCTTTTCGCAATTCCCGGTATCAAACCCCAATACACATCTCTCAGAACTTACTTCTGCCAAAGAGACACACTCTGACACACGGGCTTTTTTATTTGAAAAAAAAAAAAAAAAAACGACTGCATCTCATTTGCATATTTCCCCAACTCTCGTTACCTTACGTGACCACCAGTCCATAAATAGTAAGAGCAGCCATTTTTTTTCTTTATCTCTTTCCTAAAACGGACGGCATGTTGCACAAGATCAGGTGTGTACGACATTTTAATCAGAATAAGTAGGTTTAGAAACACTTTTAATAGATCGTGTCAAACTCGGCTTATGGTTATCGTACTTGACACACTGGGTTTTGGTTTCGGTCTCACCTTGGGTATCTTTTTTTCTTACTTACAAGAATTGAACTATTTAGAAAAAAAACATATTACACGAATGCACATGTCACAGTTTCTTTCCGGGTTTTTTTTTCTACTTAATTTTGTTAAAGGAATTTTATACCTACGATATTTCTGTCCATAATAGATAAGAATTCTGCATTAATTAAAATATAATATTTATCGGTATTTTACGAGCGGGCAACGCAGGGCGGCCTGTTGGTAATTAAAAAAGAAGCGAAATTATGAAAATGAAAACAAAGACGTTAAATGGTAATAAAATAAACGACTGAAAAAATGGTACTAAGTGAACGCAAAGAACAAACAAGAAAAAAGCAGGAGTTATCTCCCTTGTGATCACTACTTCTTGAATAATATAAACAATTCTTAATCACATGATTTTTTTTTTATTTTAAGGAAAAACTAATGAACGTACTTTTATATATGCGAAAAAGAGTGCATTTCTTGCTAAATTAGGGTCGCCACAGTACTCCAGTCATCTAAAGGAAAAATAATAGTTTTAGTGAGGGCACCTGCACTTATTTCCTATAAACAAACTTCTCGTATATTTCCTTGCCCTAAGTCCATCCCTTAAGGCGTCCTATGTATTTCGTTATTATAAATCCCATAATCCCCATCATTATTATTTCATATAATGTCATTATCAAAGAAACATTTCAACTTCCGGTCGTTGAATGCTCTCATAAAACGCTGTAAATGACAAAGTTCTCTCTCATTCTCTCTCCTCTGATCTCGAACGAGTGGTTCAGTAGGGGAAGACGCGGCTGGTTACCTTTAATGCATCTAAAACCAAACTCCTATCTTTACATCATCAACGCTCTGATCCCCGTCTGGCATCAATTGAAATGGATGGCTCTCGTCTAGGAGAAGCCCCATGTTTTGACAAGCTACTGGGTTTGTCCTTCACTCCTGATCTGAAATTATTATTATTATGGCTATAAGAATATGCAAAAATATATTAAATATATGTGTGTGTATATATATAATGTGTGTGTATAATGTGTGTGTATATATATATATATATATATATATATATATATATATATATATATATATATATATATATATATACTTACTCTCTCCTTCCGTTTTGGCCGTACCTAATATAGCGTTTAGAAGCGGGAAAATGCTCTCGCTGGGGCTTTCGATTTTCTCAAGCAACACCCGTGCACGAGTGCAGCTCTTGATGGCTACATTTGTGGGTTCACCTCGCGCCCCCTGCCTACGGTTCTTTCTATCTTCATTTATTTTTCCCTTTGATTACGTCAGTGCGAGGTTCCAATTGAAGAAGCGTCCAGTCCTTCGTGTAAAAAAAAAAAAAAAAAAAAAAAAACTCGGCACGTGACACTTTTCGAAGCTCCAGTTTTCCTTTGTCTTTCTTCCTTTTCCCTCTACTCCCCTTCTATCTCACTCCTCTTTTTTTCTTACCCCCTTCCTTCCATCTTTCTATCTATATATCTACCTCCCTATATATCTCCTCACCTTTCTCACATCTTTCTATTTTTTTTATTCCTCTTTTTGCGATGACGCATACAGAAGTTTTATTTGTTTACCGGTCTGTCTGTGATATTTTAGTTCAATTATTTTTTTCGTCCGTCTGTTGTGTTAAATTTTGAAATATTATTTTTGCTAGTGTTTGACGCTTCAAACATTTTATTCAGCCTTTGAAGCGTACATTTTAAATAACATTTTCTCTTCAATCTACGTTGCTTTAGTTTGAAATAGCATTTTCGTAGTTCTGTGAACTTAGCATTGAAAAAAGATGTCTGTCATTGATAATTAAGTTTCAATTAGCATTTTGTCTGTCTGTGTCGCTCGAGGTTGAGAAATATTTCTCATTCTTCACATTATTTGGATTCTTCAGACGACCGTTCTTATCTTAATGCCATTTTTATAAGGTTTTTGGTCGATATAACCTCGAACATTCATTGTCGAACCTTTTGCTGAATTCTGCCGTTTTCGACATCTGAAGAAGGTCGAAGGTTACATCGACTAAAACGTTGAGATATTTACACTCAAGATGAAAATAAAAGTCTGAAGAATCCAAATACGAATAACTAATCCTCATCTAAAAAAGTTTCAGAAAAACGTTTCCGTCTGTTATAATCAAATCCGAAACAGTGCAACGTTGTCCGGGAATCAACATGCTGTAGCCTCAGTCGCAAAGGAAACCAAGAATAAGAAAAGAATTTCAACTCGCTTTTTCTTTGTAACAACGACATTTATTTCCGCATTTTTACGATCCTGACGGCAGCCAAATAATCTCGAACGTTATCTCGTTCCGTGCTCCACGTCTCTAACGTGATCGCATTTTTTCTTTTTATTTATAGTTTTTTTTTTCTTTACCGGTGACGTCATTTCGCATGCATTTGCATACGCGCGTCCGCGCTATGTAATAATAGCATTTGTTCTGTCTGTGATGCTTACGTTAAAAATATGTGTCTGTTATAATTACTATAATATTAATATAGTTTGAAATAGCATTCTCTTTGTCTGTGAACGTTAGATTTGAAAAAAATAATGTGGCTGTCTGTGTGATAATTAAGATTATCGTCGGCCCCATTTCAGTTTATAATAATCTTTTCGTCACTAAACTCATTTATTGAAAGCACGCGTTTTAAAAATAATCTTATGCAACTGAGCTCGCCTTTCATTAATTATTTTATCGCTTTGTTTCTTTTTTCTTTTGATTTTTTTTTCTTTCCATTATTTCCTGTTCGACTTATTCTCTTTCATCCAATTTTTCTTTTACAAATTTTCTCCCATTCTTCTCGGAAATTTCCTTCTATTTTGTTTGTTTTTTCTAATTTTCTCTTCTTTATACTTTTTTGCTTTCACGCTTCCCCTTTTTTTTAACTTTGAACTACCAACGTATCTTTTTTCCTTTCTCATCTTTTTTGTTATCTTATTAATTTTGTCTTTTTCACGTTTTACTAGCGAGAGAGAGGAGGAGGCTTTGCCCGGTCGTAAAATACGCTTAAATATGATATTTTAATTTGTTCGGATTTCGTATATATTATTATAGAGTCGTGATTTCAAAAGTAAAAAAAAAATATTTGAGTGTCATCTGCCAAAATCGAAAACCAAAGCAAAACTGTAGCATTCAACGCTGGTGATGTTACACGCATATGAACTGATTAAAAATGAAAAAAATAAAAAAATAAACTAAGATGAAGGTACAAAATGTATGACGATTTATTTTCAATTTTGACCTCTTAAAAACTATTTTAACAAACTAAAGACCCATAAAAGAACGGTCGGTACAAAAAAAAATCATTTGGGGCCTCTTGCCCCGCTCTACGACTTTTAGTTTCGAGAATGATAGACTTTGAAATTATGGAGACAGACAGACAGACATAATGAGTTTTATGAATTAGATTTTCCTTTTCTATTTTTCTTTCTTTTTCTGTTTTCTTCCTGTTCTGCATTTCTTTAATTCTTTTATCATTTCTTTTTTTTTCTTGTATTCCTTTATTAGTTTATATCCTCTCCTTCTTCTTCTTCTTCTTCTTCTTCTTCTTCTTCTTCTTATTATTATTATTATTATTATTATTATTATTATTATTATTATTATTGGCTCACAAGGAGGTTTCACACAGGTCTTCAGAGATCTCTCCCTGACAACAGCCAGTGGTGTTCCCTGGAAGCTGTGTGGCAACAAGCCTCACCAGGTGTCCAGTACTTTCCACCTCTTTCGATAACATTTGCAAATAAATTTGCATTATCGCAACAGCTTCTTGCCATTAATTTCTCTTTGGCAGCAGCTTTTGGTCTTTGCTGGAATTTGAGTCGCAATAAGCCTCCCCGAGGTCCCAGTTCTCTTCGCACTTATCTGACTAAGGTCTGGTCAATTCATCGGACTTTTCTTCCTCCTTGACTCTATTTGGCTGTGTTTTTTTTTTTTTGGGTGGGGGTAGTGATTATTATTATTATTATTATTATTATTATTATTATTATTATTATTATTATTATTATTATTATTATTATTATTATTCATCTTGTTCTACTAATCGTTTATTATTCTTTATCCGTCACGTTAGCTTCCCTTTCTTTCGTTATGCTGTCTTCCTCACCTCTCCCCCTGCTCCCTATCATCTTCTCCCTTTTCTTTTTCATTTCTCATGGTCTTCTTTTTCTTTCTTTTATTCTTCTTCGCTATTTCTTCTTCATCTTCATCTTCTCCATCAGTTTCTTCTTTTGCTCGTCCTCCTTTATTCTTTTCCATCCGTCATGCTCTTTCTCTTTATATAATCATCCTTCTGCTTCTTTCTTTCTTCTTTTTTTCTTCATCTTCTTCTTCTCTTCCTTTACTGTCGTCGTCTTTTCCTTCCCTTTTTCTTCGGTTTTCTTCTTTATATATATATATATATATATATATATATATATATATATATATATATATATATATATAGAGAGAGAGAGAGAGAGAGAGAGATAGATAGATAGATAGATAAATATAGCTATAGTAGATATATAGATCTCTCTCTCTCTCTCTCTCTATATATATATATATATATATACATATATATATATATATATATATATATATATAGATCTATATATCTACTATCTCTCTCTCTCTCTCTCTCTCTCTATATATATATATATAATATATATATATATATATATATATATATATATATATATATATTTCTTCTCCTGCTACTTTTTATTTTGTATTCTTCATCAGTCACACAGTTTCCTCTTTTCCTGTATTATATTTTTTTCATACTTCTTCAGGTCTTTTCTTTGTTTTGTTTTTTTTCTTACTGTCCATTGCTTCTTTGTTTCTTTCTTCTTCTAAAATTCTTCCTTCTCCTCTTCCTCCTTCTTCTTTTCCCACCATCCATCCTCCAACCCTTCTCCTCATCACCTTCTTCCTCGTTTTTATTTTTATTTTTCTTCTTCTATTGCTGCAAATGCAATTACCAGCGAAAGACCCGCGCATGTCACTAAAATATTGCGCAGATGACGTAATATCATCGCACTTTTACGAACACTTGCACTTTCATTCGTGTCTATACTGGCGTCCTCAATTGCATTTAATAAATAAATAAATCAAAACAAAAAATGGTATGGGCATGGGGCCTTATCGATGGCCGGAGGGCCTTCTGTTCGACAACTTAGGTGCACAGCAACCCAAGCAAATAAGAAAATCTGTCCCCCGCAACCCCAGGGGAAAATGAAGCTTTTAATAATTATTGAATACAGAATCTGAAATCAACGAAGCAATATGTATGGCGGCAGTTGGCCAGAAAGATGAAAACGATTGGATCTCATAGGCATACATTTGGATTGATTTACGTATCTTGAACCGAGAATGCATTTAGGTACATTTTACCTTAGTTGTGTTTCTTTTATTAAGTATCTTTATTTTGAAAATAGCGTTTTGAAAAAAAAAAAAATAAAACAAAAAGAACAGAATATTATTTATATTATACTAGCGGGTATGGGGCTTTGCCCGGTCGTAAAAATACGCTTAACTATGATATTTTATTACTCCAGATTTCGTATATATTATTATAGAGTCGTGATCTCAAAAGTAAAAAATATATATATATTTAAGTGCCATCAGCTGGAATCGAAACTGAAAGCAAACAGTAGTTTCAAGCCCCTTTTTGACCCCTTAAAAACTATTTAAACCGGCTAAAGACCTATAAAAGAACGGTCTATAAAAAAATCCAATCATTTAAGGCCCCTAGATCCGCTCTGCGACTTTTAGTGTCGGAGGAGATAGAGTTTGAAAATATGGAGACAGACAGACAGTGCCCGTGTGTCTGTCTGTCCGTTCTATTTTTCTCAGAAACTATTGGATTTATATAACTGCTAGTGTATGGGTATTGTTTTTTTTTGTTTTTTTTTTTATTTATTTATTACATTTTCACCCCAAACAAGGCGCATTGCCACTTTGGTGTAGGGGCTACTATCAGAGGCAGAAACTACTGGGGCACTATGTTAGGTTTGGGCAGCAAGATGTCGGTTCACGTTGCACTTGAACTTCTGTATGTCAGTACAGTTGGGGAAGCAGGAACTTGGAATGGAATTCCAGAGGCTAGCAGCTCTGGGGGAGAAACTACTGGAGTAGAAAGATCTTTTACATCTAGGGATCTCTACTGTGTATTTTGTCGGTAGATAAAAACTCTTCCTACGTTTTTTATGTATCGGTAAAATAAGCTGAATGAAATGTTCCCTTTTTAACGTAACATTTCGCTAAGTTCTTTCTTCGCTGAAAAACCGCTGCACGTCGAAATTGCTACGAGCTTCTTTCTCACACTATATCAGCAATGATCATATATCATTATAAAGATATTCGAAAATGAGGCTACATCAAAGGAAGGTCTCTCTCATATCCATGTCCAGGGTTGCCAGATTATTCTTTCTAAAGAAATAAATTCGAAGTTTTGACACTTTTTGAAGCAATTTGATCTTTAGGCATTGGTGTTGGTCATTTTTCAACTCGTAACGTACGAACTAATTAAGGGAAAAACAAGTAGAATGTTATATAGATTGCTTCTTTGGGTGTACATTTATATCTTATATTTTTTCATTACGTGCACCGTTCATTATCCTTGAACATTGCTTCGGAAGTAAGAATTGACCAATCACAGCACAGGTGAAACAAGCTTTACAGTTTGATTGTATTAGTAATGGTGGCTGCTGTTGATGACGTAATTCGTATTCTTTTTTTTCTTCAGTTTTATTCAGAAAGCGTTTGGTTTCCTGTTGCTTTGACCACAAAGATCAATAGGCAATCAATAACAAGACTGATCAGAGTGAGTCATTTCCAAAAAGGGGCAATATAAATCGCTCCCACACACATGACAAACACACGCCTACGCAATACACATATTTTTATATTTATTTATTTATTTATTTATTTATTTATTATTATTATTATTATTATTTTTATTATTATTATTATTATTATTATTATTATTATTATTATTATTATTATTATTATTATCGTCGTTTAAACCTAAACAAGTCACAGGGTCACTTAGTTGTGAGGGGTAACTATTACTTGTGACCAGGTTTGCAGGGATACTGTTTATGGAATTGACCAGCGAGATGTCTGTTCACATTACACTTGAATTTCTGCATGTCAGTACAATCAGGGAAGCAGGGATCCGAAAGAGAAATTCAAAGTGCAGCAGTCCAAGAAAAAAGGCCATTCGAGTAGTCAGGAACCCAACGATGGCCACCGATCAAAGATTTACATGTCTCCCCCCTCAGTAAATAATTCATTGCAATCTACATTAGACTAGAGAACATATTGCTGATTTTATAAAATTATTTTTATATAATACGTTGGATTCAAATTTTAAATGCAAAGTCAAGTATCATACTTCAACTGTTCTCAAAAATTTTTTTTAAAAAACATTCATTTTGAACGCGTTGCTGTCATATCAAAGAACCTACTGTTGATTTTATACTCCGGGCTCTTCTGATTGTGCGGTGATAAAACTTCTCAAATGCACTGATGATGTTAGGCTGTATCAGGTGTTAACTTTAATTAAAATTGCTGTTCCCTCCTTCATCAGATTATTTCGATTATCGATACTTATCGAACACATTCCGATACAAAACCTATCTAAGATCACTGCTAGATATATAAGTACATTTGTGTGAAATTTCTATAAAAATCGACCCAACCATTTATGAGTCCATAGGGAACGAACTCACACACACAAAGATCCTTATATATATATATATATATATATATATATATATATATATATATATATATATATATATATATATATATACACAGAGAGAGAGAGAGAGAGAGAGAGCATTGATTATCGTCTGTGCCGTATCACGTTCGTAGGAACTTAAAACTGTCAAGGATTGGAGGTTTGATATTTGGCTTGATCTAGCCGCACTAAAAAGCTGTGATACAGCGAGACAGTTTTAGGCTTTTTTTTTTTAGCGTAAAAGATATTTTATTATTATTTTAGTAGATAAGTTTTGTATTATCTAC
>NC_136510.1:20074694-20112194 GCF_053919585.1 Euprymna scolopes | reverse complement strand
ATTTTTTGCAGTGGACTCACTGGAAAAAATATAGGAATGTACCATTGTTGAGGAACTGTAGAGGTAATAGGCCTATAGCAAACCTCAGATAATGTGCTACAGTCTGAACGCATTACATTTGCATGTAATGTCATGATTTTTAATCCTATTGAGGTCAAATTTGGAGTTCATTTTATATATATATATATATATATATATATATATAAGAATAGAAGATAGAAGATAGATAGAAGATAGATAGAAGATAGAATAGATAGAAGAAGATAGAAGATAGATAGATAGAAGATAGATAGATAGAAGATAGATAGATAGATAGAAGATAGAAGAAAAAGATATATATATATATATATATATATATATATATATATATATACTAGGAAAAGTACCCGTCGTTGACACACACACACATTCAGCTTTATATTATAGATATATATATATGTGTATATATATATGTATATATATATATATATATATATGTATAGATATACATGTATATACGTATATGCATATATATACATATATATGTATACATATATATATATTTATATATATATTTATATATATATTTATATATATATATGTATATATATATGTATATATATATCGGTATATATATGTATATATATACATGTATATATTTATATATATATATATATCTGTATATATATGTGTATATATATATGTATATATATGTACATATATATATGTATATATATGCACATATTTGTATATATCACCCATCTGGTACTAGACAGGCTCAACGTTGCTTAACTTTAGTGATCTGTTGAGAACCGGTGTGTCAACGTGATTGTACCGTACATACCAGATGGGTGACCGTTTGGGAATTCTTGGGGCGGTATGTGCTTTCTGCTTATAGACGTCCTGAACCATCCACTTGCCACTGGTATTCAATAATATTTACTCAGGAGAGTTGTGGTTGAAGATTGCGCAACTCTTGCCACAATAGTTTTACGCGCAGGCACTCTTTCAAGGGTATCCATAGTCTGTCAAGACTGAAGGAAGCCATATATATATATATATATATATATATATATATATATATATATATATATACTAGCAACGGTCAATTTTTTTAACTTTGACCCCTATTATGACCCATTACCATTTATTGTTTTGGGCACAAATTAAGTGCTCAAATTAAGTTATTAAGTTAGATCCATGTCCAAGGAACCTATATCTAAAATTTTAAGGGTTTAGACTCAAACTTGTAGGAGGAGTTTGGTAGAGTTCTCAAAGTTCAAATCGTTGAACTTTGACCACTTAACAGCCAAATTTCTAGCCGAAAACCGATCACACAGATTTTCCCAAATCTCAGTGCCCTGTATGTCAAATTTCGAGTATATAGACTGAAAATTGATAGAGTTATTGCGTAGCGAAATGTACACACACACACACACATACACAGACAGACACACAGACACGTTCACTTTTATAGATATATAGATATATAGATTAGTCATCAGCACATATATAGAAAACGGTATTTGAGAAAACAATTAATAGGCATAAAAAAAACTTTTTCAATATATGTGCTGATGAGAAAAATTAATTTAGGAAAACTCGTCCCGGGAAAACTCGTTTCCGGAAAACTCGTCTCCGGAAAACTCGACCCCGGAAAACTCGCCCCCTTTCGCTAGGTAGGAAAACTGGTCCCTTATTGAATAAATGTCGATTGAAAACACATTTTATGATCGTTCTTGAAGGAGATATTGTTTTTGTTAAAAAGAGTTTTCCCGAGACGAGTTTTCCGGAGACGAGTTTTCCCGAGACGAATTTTTTCCGGGACGAGTTTTCCGGACACCGAGAAAAATATATGTTTATTCATAAGTCGTCATTTTGATAATTGCATTTCATTTCCACTGATTATATAGCCATTATTGAAAATCCATGAATTAAGGAAATAAATATAATTCATCTCCATATATTCCTTGTTTCAAACAATGAATTCTTAACTTGAATATATTTTATGTATATTTTAATCTACAAAATTTAACTCTAATAAACAACATGGCTTGCGAAAACAACATGGCTGACGAGAGCCTAACATTATTTACTATTTACTATTAACTGGTGCCCCTTTTTTCCCATTTATAACATGACCGAGGGCTACCGAATGGGATATAAATGCCACTCCTAAATTTAATATTGATTCTCAGAAATTAATTTATTTATTTAATCGGTACATTACTGTTAACATGTCTTTGTAAACTTGTTCGCACATATTCGCCAAACGTTTTAGGGGGTTCACACTTGATATTGAAATATTTAAAATGCTATGGATAAGAAATATTTAAATGCTATGGATAAGTTTTTTTTGTTGTTTTTTTTTTTTAATTTTGTCGGCGTCTTGTGGACACTGTCCAAGTCTGTTACCGGCTTCTGAAATAATTATTGTTCACGGTACTTATTTCATTTTGACACAATGGATAAGCATTCCACGATGAGTATGTCAACCTTGGTATAAAATACATAAAAGAAAACCCTTTAGAAGTTTTTCGAATTAAATAGCAAATTATACCTACATTTAAACTTAAAAGCAAAAGCACGACAGACATCACGTATTATTGAAATACTTAGACGCATATAAAACTAACCGAGATGTGTGCGAAGTACGGGTACTGTGTTGAAAGGGTAAAGCACTGATACCAACAGTCCCATTTTTTATCAGAGGACACCTCAATCGTCTTGTCTTCGGGTCTGCTTCTGTTTACAAATATTTGATTTCTCGACCTAACACCTTTCTAATCAAACCACAGCATCAGATCAACTGTTACACGAAACACGCCATGGTGACATTTTATTGCCTAAACTTCTCCGTCGATTTTAAGGCAGGTGATGGGGTTGGTGTTAGTGTTACATATTTTCGCGTTCGCTATGATCAGAGCATCTCAATCTCGAAGAAGCAAATACAGATGGAATCCTCAAACGAGTGTCCTTGGACGACGATGGATAATGTAAATTATTTGGATTATTCGAATTATTGTTTATATGGTGCTATTCTCAAAAACGTTTCGACCAATGTTACCTCCGATCTTCTTCAGGTGATTCTTGTCAAACTCGGAAATCTTTTTGCTCAATCGGTGGTTGAAAACGGACGAGAGTAGAAACACAAAACACACACGTACATACATATTAAAAATATATTTATTAAATAATTATACACACACATATATAGTTGTGTGTGTGTATAGATCTATATAAATATATATGTTTTCTAGATATTTATTTATTAAAGAATATATATATATATATAAACACATATATGAATAAAATAAATGCGTATTATATACGTTTGAAACCAAAAACAACGCATTATTACAAAATAAACAGACATGTATGTTGTTTAAAATTTATATTGAAATTCATAAATATATTTCGAAGCAAAGCTTCATCTTCAGCATGTCTTTCTTTCTTTTTCTTTTTTTTTGCCATGTTGTTGCTGGGCAGATAATCAGAAAGTAGAAGTCCGTTTGTTGTTTTTACGTTAGCTTTTTTTTTTTTTAATCTTGAAACGATGCGTTAGGTCACGCGGGATTCGCGTTAAGATTTCTTGTTCCTTAGAAGCGCCGGTTGAGTTTGAATAAAATAAATACGTATTATATACGCTTGAAACCAAAAACAACGCATTATTACAAAGTAAACAGACATTTATTTTGTTTGAAATTATGTTGAAATTTGTAAATATATTTCGAGGCAAAGCCTCATCATCAGTATGTCTTTCTTTTTTTTCTTCCCCCCCCCCCATGGTGTTGCTGGGGTATATTAAATAGATGGGAGATGTTTTTCAGCAAGGTATATTAAATAGATGGGAGAGGTTTTTCATATACCTTGCTGAAAAACCAAAAGTCAGTTAAAATTTAAAACCAAAATATTGAAACCCCCCTTCTTCCCTTATCTCCCTCACTTTTCTCTTTATCATCCTCTCTCCACCTCCCCCTCACTATATCCATATATCTCCACCCACGCATACCTGAATCTTCTACCCCCGCACACACAGTACAATCGAATGTATATTTAACCTTCAAAACTGAAATATTGTCAACACCCGCCTCTCCCCTTTTCTTTCTGTTTTTCTTAAAAACACCTTTTCTCCAATGACTAACAACCTCTTCTGCGAGGCCTCACGAAGCTGTCGGATTGTAAACATGATGCGACATCGGAGACATATGTAGCCAAACAGATAAAACGATAATAAAAAAATAAAACACATATTTGCTCTGCAATAGTATTGAGCACTCTCTTCAAGTTTTTACTAATTACCAGTTTTACCAAATATATATATATATATATATATATATATATATATATATATATATATATATATATATATATATATATATATCGGGGGATCAGATTTAGAAACAGGAGATATCGAATCGTTTTTAGATTTTGAAAATCTAATTTCTCCTATGCACTCTTTTTTCTATGCATTTCTTAATTGACGAGCAACAACACGCCAACTCGTTATTTGATTTCCTCACTGGAATTTTAGTCTCAATTCCTTTGATATTAAAACTGTTTTTTCGAAAAACCAAACAAACCAAAAAGTCATAAATTTGCTAAAAATCAACAACAAAACAATAAAGTTTATAATCATAAGTCCTATTAATAATAAGAGCTGCAAGAACTAACATAAAGCATTTTATTTTTTTTTTTAAATGTACAATTTTTGCTTGGTGTGATTGAAACTATATATTTAAAAAAAAACTTTGTATAGTTTTGTTCAAGAGAACAAAACGATTGAATGAATGCATTGAAATTGTCGGACTGATTTCCTCATCTTGGCTGTTATAGTCACAACGTTTCGGCCGTTTTGCCATCCGGCCTTCATCAGGTATTTTATATCGAATTGGGGAACCGTTTGTTAGGAGTCTCGAACCCAACCCTTTATTATTACTACGGGGGTACCGTGTTCGGACGCCAGCTAGGCTCTGTGACACAGTTGCTGATTCTCTATTTTGAATGTTACTTTTCACTGCTTTCGTTCAGGATTGAACTCAGCACATTTGGGTAAACTTTTCTCTCTCTATTAGAGGTGTCCAAATCACATTCAGCTCTACGCTTGGTTTGCTCAGTAGGTTGTTATGTCCGAGCACGTGAGCTGTTTCTTTAAGTTTTCTCACTTTCCAGTGGGTCTCTCTGTTTATTATTTTTACTTCATCCGATATGGAAAAACGGTCGATACGTTGTGACTATAACAACCAAGATGAGGAAGTCAGTCCGACAATCTCAATAAATGAAAAAACCTCATCTCAAAAATACAGACGAATACATTGAATGACTAAACCATTTGCTGATTACAAAGTTGTCAAATGAAAATAGTCTAAAACCCTCGAATTACATTTCTATCTATTGTCTCGGTTTAATTATAGATTTGTTGGTTGGAAAGAAATGGTAATTTTGTAACACACTTCCGGTTGTCACTAATTATTTTGTTTGTTTAGTCATTGGCTTCAAAGCAAATGGCCGAGAATTCTACCCGTTTTGATGTCAATTAATTTCCTTTTTATGCAGGTTATTACATCTTTATCGGAAGGGTACTTTTATTTTGTCAGTTCTCTCTCTATTTCCTTTAAACTCCCCGGCCTAACGTTTACAGGAAACTTGAACTGAAATAGATACACTGAGAGCATTGCCAAGGTTACTGCAAAGAAGGTGGGCTCTCCCTACCGTGCTAGAAAACTACTTACGCCTAAAAGTATCCTGTACCTCTATAAGGCCACCATTCGCCCATGCATGGAGTACTGTTTTCACATTTGGGCTGGTGCATCTGCGAGTTGTCTCTCACTCCTAGACAGGGTCCAAAAGAGAGTCGCCAACCAGATAGGTCCTGAACTGTCATCTAGGCTTCAGCCTGTCCCATCGACGAAATGTTGCATCCCTCTGCCTGTTCTACAAG
This sequence comes from Euprymna scolopes, assembly GCF_053919585.1. Classification (NCBI taxonomy): domain Eukaryota; kingdom Metazoa; phylum Mollusca; class Cephalopoda; order Sepiida; family Sepiolidae; genus Euprymna; species Euprymna scolopes. Next base: position 20,106,274 of record NC_136510.1, on the reverse strand, counting down.
TACTGGTGAATGCTCTGACGAACTACAAGCACTTGTACCCCTTCGATGTGAACACCTCCGACAAACCCGACAAGTAGCTAAATCCCACCCCTTCACAGTAGAGATCCCTAGGTGTAAGAAAACCTTCTACTCCAATAGTTTCTTCCCCAGAACTGCTAAACTTTGGAACTCGCTTCCAGGATTCTGCTTTCCCAACTGTACTGACATGCAGAAGTTCAAGTATAATGTGAACAGACATCTTGCCACTAATCTCCCTTCATAATACCCCTGCAACTTATGTCCACGATAGTAGCCCCCTACTTCAAAGTGGCACTGTACCTTTTTTGGGGTGAAAATTGAATTAAATTTTTTTTTTAAATTCTCACAAAACTCCATCAAAATGTTTGTTTTATGTGACGTATATAACCCCCCACCCAAAGAAAACGGTACAGTAGATGATACAACAATAAAAATTGATCCACACCGGTAGAATTTATTCTAGTCGGACCGAGGATAGAACCGTTACTACACTGAAAAATGTATTTATTTCTGCAAAAATACAAAAGTAAATTAGGCACTAAGCTATTAAAAAGTGTTGGAGACGGTCTATGGGCATCTTTGTTAATGTACCTTGTATATGTCTATAATTTTCTAGCTAGAATCTGCAATTACCACGTCGCATATTAATCTAAGTTACGAGGTGTTTTCGATAAGGTTCCATGGAAGCCCTTCTATGTGAGCGTGTTAATGACACCCGTCGCAGCCTCTATCATCTCCTCAATTGTCTCATAACGACAGCCTTTAAAATTTTACTTGAGTTTAGAGAATAACCAAAAGTCACAGGGAGTAAGGTCTGGATTACAGGGAGGGCGAGGAACTGTCTTGAGGCCCATTTTGATCATAACAACGTCTTTCTTTATGATCTTCGTGCAAATCTTCCGCATCTTCAGTTTACGCTTAAATATATTTTAATTCGTGCAGATTTTGTATTCATTATTACAGAGCCAATTGTCTATTGAATATGATATTGTACCTAATATATATTACTAATTTCAAATTTAACAAAAACAACTTGGTTGCTATCAGCTAAAATCAAAACCGAAACATTTCACGTTCCAGCCTCGTTTGCTACTGTTTAAGATATCGCGATATAGATGAAAAAAAAAGATTTAAAATTAAAACACTTCAAGCTAACTTTGAATTTGCGCATGCGCAAAAGTACTAGATATATGTCGGCGATTTGAAACAAAGATTTTACTCGTTATAAAAAAATCTCTGCTGCATGTTTTCTATATTTTGAATTTAGTGTTATGTGGCCAGTAGTTTAAGTGATTATAATTTAAATATTTACACACAGACACACACATATATACATCTTGTGATATATATATATATATATATATATATATATATATATATATATATATATATATATATATATATATAATTATTTTTTACTATAATAATTAAATACCTACAGACACTAGTGTTTCATCCTTTCGGGAATCTTCAGGCAGGGTGTACCGATTAATACCAGTCGAACGATTCGAACCCCGCATCACGAGAAATCTCTGGCTCGATTAGCGAAGACATAATCCATTCGGCTACCATTAACCGCGTGAAATAACGTCAAATTTAAACATTTTAAATGCTCATTTACGTCAGTCAGAGAGTGATCTAATCGTTATACGATGATCTATGCATAATAAATAATATATATATATATATACTTCAGAATAAAACTATCTAACAATCAGCTGGTATGGAAACCTGTGATTATAAGATTTACAAGATATTATTGGCAGTAATATTCTATAAGTATTATCCCACCTAAATAAGAATTGCTCGATATACAAGATAGAGCAAATAAATCAAATTTTAGTGATTCAATGAATTTAAAAATTTATGACGTGAAATGTTTGAGTTTCAAATCAAAAGATTTTTATTATTCTATGTAAGACAAAGAATACAACACTGCTATCAAAGACATTCATTCACTTAGGGTTTTACCATGCAATTTGGATGCGAATTTTTATATAATTTTCATTAACTTCCCTTACTCTATGATATTTAAATACTTAAACAACTTTTAATTGTGATTTTCCATGTCTCACTGACTTTAGTAGATAAGGTGTAAACCATTATAAACCATTGCTAATATTTTCTCCTCTGAAGAGATGGTAGACATCGAAATCCTATAGGATAAGGAGTTATAATATTTGAAATGTATTCTTTGTCTTACATAGAATAATAAAAATCTTTTGATTTGAAATTCAAATATTTCACGTAATAAATTTTTTAAATTCATTGAATGACTAAAATTATATATATATATATATATATATATATATATAAAGTAACATAAAAACACACACATTTAACCTCGTTTAAAATAGGTCAGAACGCTAGATAACTACGCTCATCGCTAAGGAAGGGGTGAACCGGAGGTAAACACAAAGGAAGGGGTGAACCGGAGGTAAACTGGGCGTTTGTCCTGTAAGTGTCTGCTGATTGGCTGATTAAGAAGGGTTCAGTGGAAACTAGTAAGCTGATTGGCTAACTAAAAACTCGATGGAATGTGCGTATATAAAAACGCGAGGCAACCACAACTCCTCGCATAAGCCTGATGAATCCTAGCGTGGATTAAACGCGGAATATTCTGTGCAGCTTAATTGTCATATATATTTGATAACTTACTATATATATATATATATATATATATATATATATATATATATATATATATATATATATATATACGAGCAAACAGTTAATAAAACGTTAAAAAACACTTTGAAATGAGTTTAAAACATATTTAATCTGAAAAGGAAACACTAGATAAGTGGATAGTCCTTAATCAGCGGAGTTTCGAAGAAATACTTTCCTTCTCATCAGAGGGTAGGAATTAGCAAAATGCGGGATCGGATTTTGCATGCAAAAGTATTTGATAAAACAACATGTAAGTCAAAGATCTTACTTGATAACAAAAAAGTGAAGCAGAGGGAATATGGTGAAGAAAAAGGTGATTACACGTGAATGGATTGTCTGGTGGAAGATAAATAATCCAGTGACGGTAAAATCCAAATATATAACTTCAAGAAAGTTAATTGAATTTCCATTTGCACAAGTAAAATCCAAGGAAATCCCGTAATTGGAAGATGGTCCACCGCGGATTAAGGACTATCCACATATCTAGTGTTTCCATTTACAGATTAAATATGTTTTTAACTCATTTCAAAGTGTTTTTTTAACATGTTTTATTAAATGTTTGCTCATATTATAAGCTCTATCTCCAATTTGGTTTTATCGAGCTTTTACATCTGGCTGAGATAACTTTATAAATATTAATTCTTTAATATTTATAATATACTTTAATTTTACCATCTTGGATCATTTTGGTAAATTTAATTGTAATTTCCATTTTATATATATATATATATATATATATATATATATATATATATATATATATATATATATATATATATAGCTGGACGCTCGATGTTGCCCAGTCATACAATACGCTTATACATGATATTTTAATTCATGCAGATTGCATATATATTATTATAGAATCAATCCTCTACTGAATATCATATATTATGAGAAATAATTTGCCGGGTAGACTAATTCGAAAAATAAATAAATAAATGAAATTAAAAAAAATAATCATGGTTATGTCGTGCATCAAATTCCGTCTGTGTTTGTTTACAATATAGCGTCAGCTGATATTTGGGTCTGATGATGAATGCCCTGGAAAAAGTCACTTCTGATTAATGTTTAGTCTTAAAATATGCAAACGAAGAAATGATTTCCGGCGATTTTAAATAGTACTTCTTTCTTTATCGTAAATTGAATTCATTAATAAGAAAATATTAAAATGAAATGGCGAGATACACCCGAGCTTATACAGCGGATCATTCGATCTGTATTTGAATGCTCTTCCTCTAGGCTATATCTCCATATGACAATACATCTGGGTTTTATTTTAAGATGAAATGATTTGCTGAAGTTTTATTATTTCCCTTGGCTGGTGTAACGTAAAATAGTCCCATGTAAAAATTCGCCTTTATTTATCTATAAGAGAGAAAGACTATTTTAAGGTCGGATTTTTTCGATTGTTGATAGTTATCGGATGAATTTCTGTACTATACATATCTAAGAACACTGCCAAACATATAAATTACCTTTGTGTGAAATTTGCAAAAGATAGACTTAGCCGTTTCGGAACCTATGGGGAAGGAACATACACACAAAGTCACTTTTATATAATAGCAGAGATAGAGATATATACACACGGAATAAGTGCGGTTCGTCTCGAAATCTTGATGTTATTTTTACTTATTTCATGTACGGGTTCAAAGGTCATAAAAAATAGCTGATGAAATCGCGCCAGACGCCGTCGCCGTTGTGGATATAAAACCATTTTCTTGCTTTTATACAATTGAAAGAAAAACAATCGTCAAGCGACTTTGTAGACACAATCACGTTCCCTCGTGAAACTGCCATCCACTTAGATTACGATTATCGAGAGCAAATAACAAAAAAAAGGGTTAACATATTTAGTTGGTGTTGATTTTGTGTCTGGCTTTTATCTTAAGTGTGAACTGTGATTCGTGCGTCGCGACCGGTGGTTGGAGGGATCGTTAAATACGTCTTCGTATTCCTCCTTGCTATATTTTTTTCTGCTCCATTGTTATTTTCGGGGCAAGTGCTGAGTTGATCTTCAATCTATAGCCCCCTTCTCTCCAAAACATTCAAAACAAATACTCGTCTAACTACAACCACTGTCTACAAATTCTTTTTCGTTATATCTCTGCTCAAAACTTAACGCAAATTTCATGAATAAAGTTGCTTTCCTAGAACTTCTTCCCCCGTGGAACTCTATACCGCATTGCAGCTTTCCAGCTGACTACAATACTGCTGTTTTCAAGTCCAATGTAAACAAGTTCTACCCAGAATTACGCTTTTGTCTCATCAACCACCTTACGCTCATTAACCCTTATCCTCGACTCTGGCCTTGATAATGATAACTCCCTTGTATAAATGAATCTATGAGAGGCTTTTATGTCAAGTTATGTCATATGCTACTGATACCATGTAACCCAGTTCTACCTGCCTCATGGTCGGGTCACCGGCGGCTAAACTAGTTCCCCCACCAGACTTGTTTGGTGAGGAGGGTTGCTAGTTTCCCTGAAGGATTAAAAACAAGACCTTTCAAAGGGCGAATGAACCCTTTTTCGAGGTCAACGGCCAACTAGCACCGTGTGTGTTTGCGTGTGTGTTGGGGTTACGAGGGCTCAGGTAAGCCGTGGTGAAGGCAACCTTTCTAGAAGAAAATTTCTGATTTAAAAAAACTATAAAGCGGGAGACCAGTACCCGCATTAAGCTAGTCTGTAATTTAACTTCTTGCTGGCTATTTTGCTCTTGCTTGTTGCTGGATCTCAACATTTTGAACTGAGAGAGAGAGAGAGAGAGAGAGAGAGAGAGAGAGAGAGAGAGAGAGAGAGACTTAGCTGTCGTACAAAGCTAAGATTCTGTAACATCATATGTGTATAGATCCTTCATCAGGCATTTGTCTATTAAAATGGTCCTGTGGCGATGGAAGTCATTTTCGGGCTCATGGACTTTTAGTGTCTGAGGGAGTAGCACTCGTCTGACAAGACGTTGCAATCACCATGAGAGGCTTAGCATGCCCGTCATATTTTAGCATTGCCCGCGTCATTTTGGAACTGCCCTATACTAATAGAAATTCCCTAAGTATAGGATTAACTGGACTCAATTTGTGATCAAAAGAAATCGAAAACCGACTATATGCAGGCGACGCCGCTTTTGGAAGACTATCCACCAGGGTCTTCAAGAACAAGGATCTAACCATTCAGACAAAGGTAATGGTATACAACACCATAGTTGTCTCTACCCTATTATATGCATGCGAGACCATCTAAAGTAAAGACTTTAAAAAACTCGAACAGTTCCACTAGAAAAAAACTGCGGACCATCATGCAGATTAAGTGGGACGATTATGTGTCCAATATAATTGTCTTCGAGAGAGCCAACGTCACCAGGATCGAGGCCTTGATCATGAAACACCGACTAAGATGGTCTGTCCATGTGGCTCGCGTGGAGGACACTAGATTGCCGAAACAAGTTCTCTTCAGTTAAGTAAATGCAGGAAATCGACCCCGAGGCCGCCCGCTACTTAGATTCAAAGACCACTTGAAGAAACCTCTAGGTGAGGCCAATATAGATCCAAACACCTTTGAAGCCTTACCGAACAACAGACATGAATAGAACATAGAATCAAAGTGGGTACAAGCCAATTCGAAGAAAATAAAAGAGCCAATCTAATAACCAAACGGCCACAAAGGGCCCTTAGATTCAACCAACTGCAACCACCCCCATAATACAATTTGACCAATGCCCCCGACTATTTAGAGCCCAAATTGTTTTGTTTTTTTCAGCCACAAAAGGACTCACCATCCCGATAATGACTAAAATTCTTACGAAACTAATAAAACTTTCTCTTCTGCATCTTTTATGCATTGGACTTGGAAACTATGATATTCCGGCACGAATGCATGCCGACAACGGATTCGTAACGTACTGGGTATCGATGTGAATCACACCGGTTCTTTGTGGCTAAAGAGAGAATAAAAAGATGTATTTTGGTACTCGTATGTGTGAGGGATCTATCAATTTTGCTGATTGATAATTTCTCCTAAAAAAAAAAAAACTGTGGTTTTAAAACTCTTCATGCATAACATTAACGACCTTTGCTCTCTAGAAATTAATTCACTTTGTCAAAATGTCTCGCTTGTAAAATTCTTTAGGTTTCGATGTGAAATATATATCTAACTCGTGTTCAATCTTTAAAGATGTTAACCTAAGACCATCTAAATGGTTTTGTGATTCTCACAATAAGTGATAAACGGAGCAAGGTCAGGAGAATATGCCGGATTGTATGTGTGAAACGGCACTAACCATATTCAGGTTTAACTGGCTTCCTCCAAAGGAGGAAGTTTCATGGGAGTATGGAATTCACAAGCGGTTCCCAGTTGCATGTATATCCCCATTAGGGGAGATGAGGACGATAGTTTTTGTAACTCTTGTAGGGAAGTGTCGCCGTCCTCCTACATACAGCGCCTGGAATTACCAAATTGATCACCCATTTTAGAAATGACCAGGCTCAACGTTGCTTAACTTCGGAAATCGGTATGTAAATATGATTATGCCATACCAATGATGAATTTTACCGGGTTTTTATGAGATCTTTGGTCAGAAGTTTGTGTGATCATGATGGAAGATGAATCCCTTTACTGTTGACTACGCAATGTCGTTTTCGTCTCAACATGGACGAAGAAACATCTAGGAATATGAATGATGCTTTAAAGAAAGAAAAAGTGATAAATTAATCATGTGTTTAAGTAATAACAAAATGATATAAAAAATGGTCTGTAAACCAGCAAACACTTTTAACCGACATGATATACGAGTGTGAAGATTAAATGAAATCATGGCTAGTGTTCTCCATAGACTTCGGTCCATTGTTGGTCCGATTCCTCTGAAGACATCACACGATTTCGAACTTGGCAGAACACATGGGCTGGGTTGCCATTATCTTCCCCAGCGCAGTGGCATCTGACTCGCCTGTTTGCACCTATCCGTTGTCCTTAACTACAGTTCATAACGTAACTCTTAATACCATTTCTTTTCTTCTTTTCTGGATGAGGTTCCATAGTCTTTTAAGGAAAACTGTAAGGCAGCAGTAGGATTTAATGTCAGAGTTTCCATCTCTTAGCCTTTTGCTGTGATAAGGCCCACAAGGCAGGGGGTGTTTGATTTTTGGATTGATTCCTCAAAAGGCGTAGTAGCGGACACGATAGGGCGACTGTCTGCCTCACTGAGATTACTTTCGGTCAGAAGCTGCGGTCTCCTCTGCTGCCAGTCGTCGCGGGTTCGCTCCACTGTAAATGAGCATTAGAGGTTCGGAGGGTGTTTATTTGATGCGCAACATATACTACACCAAACTGCGCAAGGAAATTAGGAGCCAAGGTGGAAAGTCCCGTATCGAAGGATAAAGCACTGAGGCTCCGACTAGTCATCGCCAAGGCTGGTGGGTTGCATGGGGATGATGAATACCATAAACGCGTTGATCTGATAGAGATTCATTCTCCTCGATGGCCAGCCAACGTCCTGCTGCTGACGTCATCAGAGTCACCTTCTTCTAGATACATGTATTGACTAACGCTAAGGTGCATCTCTTCCAGTAAATTAAAGGCACCTCCAGATATTTACCTGAAAATTTCTTAGGACTCGACGCGGTACATGCACCTGGTACTAGCCAGGCTTATCGTTGCTTAACTTCGGTGATCTGTGTCAACGTGATTATGGCGTATTGCTAATGTCATAAGAAAATATAAATTTATTAACAACCTTGGACTTTTAATAAAGTATGCAAAATAAAATGAATCTTTCAGGCATTATTTACCGTAATGATTTATTACATTAGCAACCTGTTTACTTACGTCCCGATTTTGGAGACTATAGATATCTGTATAGATTTTTTTTATGTCGTAGCCAGATATCGCATCCTCCCATTTTTTAAAACATATTTGTTGAGCTGATGAAATTTGCTATTATATCTGCTGAATTCAGTTTCAACGATGTAATGTATCGGCAAATAGGAGGTGTGTCGATGGACTCAGTTTTGGGGCCGATAATGGCGAATATTTTCATGAGTTTCCATGAAGAGCAATTGTTCTCTGAGCCCATGAAATCCTTTGTCTATTTTCGCTATCTGGACGACACATTTTGCCTCTTCAATAATCAAATAGGGGCAAATAATTTTCTCCTTACTTAATAAGATGCATTCCGCATTGCAGTATACTTATGAAGGAGAGTTTAATTACTCTATAGCTTTCCTTGATCTATTGGTAACAAAAACACCATCTAGTTACCTTACATCACTATACCGTAAGTCTAAATTCACGGAACTGTATACACGCTGCGATTCATTTTGCCCCCGAAAACGTAAGATCAATTTAATTTGGACCCTAACACATCGCGCCCTTATGATCTTCTCAAAATCAAAATTGAATGAGGAATTTAAAATAATTACTGATACCCTATCCAAAAATGGGAACCCTCTGGATGTGATTAGGTCAGTTATGCAAAGGAAAATAGTGGAGTTGCTTGTAACTAAAATTCAAACCGTTAATAAATGTCCAGTATATCTGCGTTTACCATGGCTGGGGGCAGTAAGTGAAAAATTCGTAAAGCAAGTCAGCTCAACATTGCAAAATTGTTATTTTGCTTCAAATGTGCGCGTTGTGTTCTCTACGAGAACGTTAATGCCATACTCTCGAAAAGATGTTCTACCCCTCCCCATCATAATAATAATAATGTAATTTACAATTTTGAATGTAGTTTCAGTGCCAACTATGTGGGTCGAACAACATTAAGATTGGATGGAAGAGTCCAACAAACGTACCTACAAAAATCAGAAATGGGGAATACCAAAAACTGACGTACTTGTCAACACATACGGGTCTTCAATCACTGACTATTTATAAAAACCCGTCATGTGCAGCGAACTTTAGCACGAACTCACTTTCAATCCTGAGTCGTGCTCACTCATTATTCCATTTAAAGATCTTGGAGACTGTTCATGTTCGATTTAAACAGAAGGAATGTCTCTTAGGTTTGAGTCTCTAGGATCTTCGAGTAATATAACGTTGCTTTATTTTAATTGCTTTCTCCAATTTTTTCTGCCCCCCCATACATAATGTTTGATTTTATTTGTACATATTTTCGATTCCCACTCGTTTCCCCCCCCCAAAAAAAAACAAATCCCTCGATACAGCTTTGATAAAACGAGGGCGAAACCGGTCAGCTGACTCCCCCATTTTGTTCCTCTTCTATTCACCCCGTTAACTTTATTTTAAACGTTGACTTCATTTTAAACGTTTTCCATCATGAATTTAAGTATTGCCCCCATGATTATAAATTTTCTACCCCTCAAAGAATCATGAAATATATATATATATATATATATATATATATATATGATTACTTCATTTAATCACATAAATAATTATACGAAAGTATTTTTTTATGCATAAACTTTAAGTATTTACTTCAACAGTGCTCAACAAATAGCAAGAGCTAGGTAGTAAGTTATAAAAATATATATGGCAATTAAGCTACACAGAATATTCCGCGTTTCATCCACGTTTGGATTCGTCAGGCTTATGCGAAGAGTTGTGGTTGTCTCGCGTTTTTATATACGCATATTCTATTGGGTTTTTAGTTAGCCAATCAGATTCCTAGTTTCCACCGCTCCTTTCCTAATCAGCCAATGGACAGGCACTAACTAAAAACATAATAGAATGCGCGTATATAAAAACGCGAGATAACCACAAGAGAGAGAGAGAGAGAGAGAGAGAGAGAGAGGAGGGAAACAGACAAACAGATAGATAGAGAAATGCCTCCAAATATTTTCATGCTATGCTTTGTCTGTCCGTCGATAATCTGTGCTTAAGTATAAAATAACGTTTTCTATCTGTCCTCCAATATTAGGGTTAGTATGCCAAATTTGTTTGTCTGTCACATTTAAGTTTGCAATGACATTTGCGTTTATCATTTTCACATTTGAAAATGCATTTATTTTGATCTATCACGCTAAAGTCTGAATAAACAATATTATTGCCAAACACGTATATTTAATGAATGCACGTTAAGAAATATCCGTTACTGGTTGCTCTATACGGGGATGATTATAGTTGTTGTCATCGGAGAGAGGTGGCGTGGACGGCGCCACGAATGTCCATTTTTTTCTTTCTTTTTTTTTTTTTTTTGTCAAATTTTGTGTGGGTGACCGGGCAAGAGCGATGTCAAGAGATTGACATTAACGGGCGTGAGGTAATGATGTGAAATTGTGACCTATTGATAGCGTTGGGAGTCGGCTGAGAGTAGCCTCACAGCTAGAAAATATTAGTGAACGATAGAAGTATTCCCTGAATTTCTCATTCTTTTCCGAACCTTTAATCTCCCCTCCGCCATCACTTTATCTTTCATTTTTTTTTTTTTTTACAAAAGAATCACCACTTATCAAGTTCCGGACGCTACTCGAGGATAATTGTTAATGAGTGTACGAAATTGAATAGGAAAATATCGTAGTAATCGCTAGTTGTGGAAATTTGGTAAATAGATTACTTAAGGGGACGACTCAAGAACTTGTTCAAGTTGGATTTGAGGAGTACCATATTGTAGTCGGTTGAAAAGCAGGAAAACAGAACAGAGTTCCACAGACGTTTACTAAGAAAGAAACTTTGTTCATGGAAACTACGTTTAGGTTTAGGCATAGATAAAGAGTGGGAGAAATTATTCATAATGGTTTCAGAGAGACGAGTGCTTTTCGTAAAAATCAGACAAGGGAGCACCATAGATTGGAGCTCAGACGAGTACTTAGCATAAAAAATAACGATAAAGTAGAGACAGGCTCTCAATACCTCTTCTGTGGGAAAGAGTTTGCAGAGAAAGAAAATGACATCGTCCACTAGGCTACAAGATCTATTTTGAATCTGTCAAGGCAGGATAAGTCTTTCTAGCAGCTCCTACCTAGATTTGGCAACAGTACTCCATCCTTGGGCGTAATGTGCTCTTATACAGGTAGAGAATTGCATAAGCAGTTTGTGGTAGAACGATTCCACCATTTTCCCAGCAATGTTGGCAACCGATTTGATGTACGTGTTCCATCTCAGATCAGGAGTAAAGGTCAAACCCAGAAGCTTATAAAAACATGGAGCCTCCCCAAGATGAGAGCCATTTATTTCAATTGATTCCAGACAGGGATCAGAGCGTTGATGATGTAAAGATAGAAGCTTGGTTTTAGATGCATTAAAATTAACCAGCTACCTCTTTCCCCATTGCACCACGTGATCAAGATCTGAGGAGAGAGAGAATCAAAGAGAACTTTGTCGTTTACATCCTTTGACGTGTTGCCATGGATGATATTGTCTTCAGCATAAATGTCTACGAATGATCTTAGGATGCGATTTTGGAAATCATTGATATAGATCAGGAAGAGAGTTGGGCTCAGGATCGAACCCCGAGAGGCTCCAGCATTAATACTGTGAGCTTCTGATTTCTTCCCATTAGCAATTACTCTTATGAACCTATCAGAGAGAAATGAATCAATAATTAAAAAGACATTACAAGGTATACTGTAGTTGAAGATTATGTGGAGTAGATCTTTGATATGTTAAGAGCAACAGCCCTAGAAAGGAAGCCTCAGTTGTGAGCTTTGCTAATCCGTTAGCACATTTGCACTAGATCTAGTAGAACAGAAACCGTATCGCATGCACCCGAGGAGGTTATTTTTGTTGAGGTAGTTGACTACTTCTCTATTTAACACAGATTCCAGCAACTTACTCATGACGCACAGGAGACTGATTGGTCTGCATCGAGAGGGAGATAACCGACCACCTAAATTTTTAATTACGGAACATACTGATGAGGTTTTCCAGGGTGTTGGGAAGCAATTAAATTTAAGACAACGCTTAAACAGCTTTGTAAGGATAGGAGCTAGTTCTGGTTTAAGCTTTTGGAGCTCTATAATAGGAATGCCGATTGGGCCAGTTGCTTTACTGGAATCGAGATTTTTTATTAGCTTGGCAACATCACGCACATATATTTGTATGTCGCATAGCGTGTTTTCAGACACAGGAGAAAATACGAGGGGTTGGTAACACTGATCGCAAAGATAAGAATTGGCTACATATTTTTTGGCAAAGAGTTTGGCTTTGTCCGATGCTGACGAGATTACCTCAGGTCCATTGATAATGGTTGGGATAAAGCACACCTTTCTGTCTAGGACCCTGCTTGTTATTTACCAAAACTGGTTACCCGTCAGGTGATTAGCAACAAAATTAACTAACTCTTTTTTAAAGAGAAGATAAATCCTGGGAGGTTGATCTCTTAAAACTGAACAGAATAATACCTTAGCCTGACCTTTTTTTTTTTTGAGATATTAATTGTGTATCCGGCGGGGAGTTGAAGAGCGAGACGTCCTTTCATATTAAATTTTATCTTTAGTATATATCTTTCCTTCGCGTTTCAGGTTCGAGCCTGCCTACAGTCGGAGAAACAGGAAACAGAGGAAATTTATCAGTCTGAGGGAGAAACTATTAGAGTAGAAGAATATCTATGGAACTCAATAATAAAAGATGATATTTTGTTACTTGTCTGGTTCCTTGAAAGTATGTAGTCTTGGAGATACAATTTCTATGAGTTCAAAAGCGCACATTCTACTAACATACTTGTAAAATAGGCACACAAATGCAGTAGTGCGGCGATGGAACAAAGGTTGGAGCTTGGTCGATAGTGCGAGGCCAAGTCTAAGAGTAAGAGACTAGTGGTAGATGCCACAGCCTAGATATGTCAACAATACTCCATGCATGGGCAAATTGTGGCTTTGTAGAGATATAATGTAAACTTTTGTCTGAGCAATATCTGTATTTTTTTACATGGAAGTCACTACTTATCAAGGCCCGGAGGCCACTCAAGGATAAGAGTTATTGCCTATACGGTAATCAATGGGACAATATCGTAGTAATCGTTAGTAATGGAGATCTGATAAAGTGTCTTACTTAAGGGGGAGGTTTATCAGGAATTTGTTTATGTTAGACTTGAAGACATCCAAGTTGTAGTCAGGTGGGAAACAGGCGAACGGAAGAGAGTTCCACAGGCGTGCACTTCTAAGAAAGAAGATTTGTTCATGGAATCTGTTTTGATTTAGGCACAGATAAATAGTGGGGAAAATTACTGACAGTGGTTTCAGCTAGATGGGTGTTTTTCGTGAAAGATTGGGGAGGGGGGACCAGAGATTGGAGCTCAAATGAGCACTTCTCATGGGAATAACGATAAAACAACGACAGGCTCGCAACGTCTCTTCTGTGGGAGAGAGAGGTTGTAGGGAAGAGAAAAGGGCATCCCCCACTAAGCCACGAAGTCTATTTTGTACTCTGTCAAGGCAGGATAGGATGTTTTTAACAGCTCCTACTGGCATCTGTACTCCATCCTGAGACGTACCATGTTTCCAGCAACCTTAGCAACAGATTTGATGTTCCATCTTTGGTTAAGAGTAAAGTTCAATCCCAGAAGCTTATAAAAACATGGAGCCTCCCGAAGACGAGAGCCATCCATTTCAATTGATGCCAGATGGGGATCAGAGCGTTGATGATGTAAAGATAGAAGCTTGGTTTTAGATGTATTAAAAGTAACCAACCACCACTTCCCCCATTGTACAACGCGCTCAAGATCAGAGAAAGAGAATCTGAGAGAACTTTATTATTTACGACCTTTGATGTGTTGTCATAGATGGTCGTATCATCAGCATAGATGTCAACGAATGATCTGTATATATAAATTCGTATTCTGTCCGTTTGTTTTTATGTTTGGTCACAAATTGATTAATATATACAAAACATTAATTACTTTGCTATTGTATTTATTTGTATATATAGTATGATTCTTGCAAAATATACGTTTAAGAGTTAACCTCATTTGCATAATACATCAAGGAAAATCGATTTTACTAATTAGCTGTATGTGAGTTACTCTTTATAACGAGAGAATTGTTTGAAGTGTTTTATTTAATATTGTTATTATGAGTTGAGTTATATTGATAATATATTTAATTTAATTTATTTTGACTCATTATTACCGACGTTCAGTTTTTAGAAAACGGTTTCGAGTTATTTCCCCTATACGCTTCCTGTTGTCTTCTATTATATAAATCTCAAACGTCGGTTTGTGTATTTGTGTGTGTCCGCTAAAACTTTCATCAACCGCATCGGACCGGCTCGAAACGTGTACCACCTGAAAGAACAATCCCTCGGACGCATAATATCTGAGAATTAGAAAAAAAAGATTAATTTTGAGGTGGTCAACTGCACTATTTCTTGCAAAGAGAGTCACTTTTCGCGACGCCATTTTTGCAAGTCATGTATGCGTTTATGTTTCTAAACGTTTTTTTCCAGGGTCATGACATCATAGGTTGTCGTGATCTAGTGGGCAAAAGCTTTGCCACTTTTCCCCTTCTTTCATTCGCGTTTCAGGTTCGAGCCTGCCTATCGCGTCTATTTTTTATTGTCCGCATTTTCATTTTATAACTCAATAAACACTTACAAATAAGTTACAACGCCAATATATTATGCAGGTAGGTTTAAAATTAAATTTCAGTGGATATGGAAACACTTATTTGTTTCTTGAACAATTTTATTTTCTGTGGAGTATTTTATTTACTTTTCTTTTTCGGACTGATTATCGACACTGCACAGACGTTTTTTATGAGGCTTTTTACATTAGGTCTATCGCAAAAATTTTCTTTAAAGTGACAACTTTTATATGTTTCCGACTATGTTGATTAAGAAAATCTCATTTAAATTTAGCATAGGCAAGTAGCTTTCGAGGTATTAATACCTGTATTATGCACTGTAATTCACTGGCCGCCAGATTTGTACGCACGCACGAAAAACAAATCTACTTCTCTCCGACCGACACTGCAACCCCAATATTTTTGTTTTTTATATTATTTGTGGGTGGGTGTTCTGAACACGAATACCACGATAAAAGTGTGGCAAATATTCTTTCATCCCCCCCCCAAATAAATAGGGTGTCTGTTCCGAAAATCGTTCTTAATATGCGGAGGTCGCGGGGGGTCTATTCCGAAAGTCGTTCTTGACATGGGGAGGTGGGAATATCTATTCCAAAAGGCTTTCTTAACATGAGGAGTTTGGGGATGTCTATTATGGAAGCCATTCTTTATATGGGGATGTGGAGATGTCTATTCCGAAAGCCGTTTCTAACATGAAATTATGCAAGAAAGTGAAAAAGTCGTAATAGTTTTATTTTACATGTTAAAAAAAGATGGCATGAAACTGGAATTTACTTTGATATTATTGGTGGAAGATTTGAAAAGAAGAGGAAGACTTGAACAACAAACGGAAACAAATAGGACTGCTACCACTTATTTCCATCACTTTAAACAGTTCATATACAGTGAGAATCTAAAACTTCGAAAACTTTCTTCTATTATTCTAATAGACCATTTTCTATAATTTTCCAAATTCATACTGATTTCTGCATTCCCCTCAGTTGGTTCTTTTTAGAATCAAGCAGTGTCTACATGTTATCGGCCAAAACCAGGATTAATCGCCAGTGGAAGCCAGATTATTCCATTTAAGAAACGGCCGCCAGTGTCCGCAATTTTCCAGAGACAGCAGTGGCAACCAACAACAAACGTAATTTAATGCTTTACGAGAGAGGGTGTCATGCTTCTATCGGGCAACGCCAGTCCTGCTAGTATATATATATATATATATATATATATATATATATATATATATATATATATATATATATATATATATTTATTTATTTATATATATATATATATATATATATATATATATATATATATATTATGGGCCAAGGTTATTTAACTAAAGGCTAAGGGTGAGGTAACCCTGACAGAAACCTCCAGAGGAGCTTAGGCCCCTGTAAGCTGTGGCATATATGACCCACCGGCACGTGGAATATGCTCTGGTGCCCAGCAACCTAAGTTCCAGTCATGGATCAAATGGCATGGTGGGTGGAGAGGGCTCCCTAAGAGAAGGAAAACTCTGATATAAAACCTGCGATGACTGCTGCATCCAATGATGTTGACTTGCTCTTCTTTTTGGATCAATATGGCAGTTGTTTAGAGAGAGGGATTGTATCGGTGCAAAGTCTTTCCCTACTATAACAATCCTCACGCACAGGCGTTACTCGATATAAATTAGATACACTTTTATATCGAGTGATGGCAATGTTCGAAAGCGAATTTGCTGCCATCATATATATATATATATATATATATATATATATATATATATATATATATATATATATATATATATATATATATAGTCATTTTGTTTTATATATATATATATATTGTCATTTTGTTATATATATACATATATATATATATATATAGTTATTTTCAAACATATTGCACTTCTTATGAGCACAATTTCTTAAGGCACATGTTTTATTAGTCTGCCCTTTATTGAACAAGAACTTTCCTTCGCAGGTTCAACAACGGCAGTCATTTAAAAATGGCGACCGTCTACATTTGTTGGCGCCCCCTACCGGAAGCCAGGTGTATCAGACAACACTTAGGAACTTGACTAGTTACGACCATTAGACCCGAACGCGGCTAATTATAACTAGCATATGCTCTCTCTCTCTCTCTCCCTCTCTCTCTCTCTCTCTCTCTCTGTATATATATATATATATATATATATATATATATATATATATATATATATATATATATATATATATATATATATATATATGAGTGCGATGGAGGACAGAACGTCAAGTCACACTTCAAACAATGGTTTTCTTCCTGCTTTCTAGGTTTTGTTGTCCTCAGCCCCTGAAACGACACAAACAAATAAAGATCTTCATTACTCTCTAATTTTAACATCTCAACTCGGTGCTATGCAGCGGTTTTTATGTAAGATCTAATTTGTGTGGCGATGATATACAGGCGATAGTTTTTAATTAGGTTCCATTATATATAGTTTTATCAGTTTGCATTTTTATTAGCTTACATTTTAAATCGTTTTTATTAGTTACATTGTGTGGGTTACACTGTATGTAGTTTGTATTAGGTTACATTTTATTTGCTTACATTGTATACAGTATCTAATTAGTTTACATTGTATTTAGTATTTAATTAGTTTACATTGTATTTAGTATTTAATTAGTTTAAATTGTATATAGTATTTAATTAGTTTACATTGTATTTAGTATTTAATTAGTTTACATTGTATTTAGTATTTAATTAGTTTAAATTGTATTTAGTATTTAATTAGTTTACATTGTATTTAGTATTTAATTAGTTTACATTGTATTTAGTATTTAATTAGTTTAAATTGTATATAGTATTTAATTAATTTACATTGTATTTAGTATTTAATTAGTTTACATTGTATTTAGTATTTAATTAGTTTACATTGTATTTAGTATTTAATTAGTTTACATTGTATTTAGTATTTAATTAGTTTACATTGTATTTAGTATTTAATTAGTTTACATTGTATTTAGTATTTAATTAGTTTACATTGTATTTAGTATTTAATTAGTTTACATTGTATATAGTATTTAATTAATTTACATTGTATATAGTATTTAATTAGTTTACATTGTATATAGTATTTAATTAGTTTACATTGTATTTAGTATTTAATTAGTTTACATTGTATTTAGTATTTAATTAGTTTACATTGTATTTAGTATTTAATTAATTTACGTTGTATTTAGTATTTAATTAGTTTACATTGTATATAGTATTTAATTAGTTTACATTGTATATAGTATTTAATTAATTTACATTGTATATAGTATTTAATTACTTTACATTGTATATAGTATTTAATTAATTTACATTGTATATAGTATTTAATTAGTTTACATTGTATATAGTATTTAATTAATTTACATTGCATATATTATTTAATTAGTTTACATTGTATATAGTATTTAATTAGTTTACATTGTATATATTATTTAATTAATTTACATTGTATATAGTATTTAATTAGTTTACATTGTATTTAGTATTTAATTAATTTACGTTGTATTTAGTATTTAATTAGTTTACATTGTATTTAGTATTTAATTAGTTTACATTGTATATAGTATTTAATTAGTTTAAATTGTATATAGTATTTAATTAGTTTACATTGTATATAGTATTTAATTAGTTTACATTGTATATAGTATTTAATTACTTTACATTGTATATAGTATTTAATTACTTTACATTGTATATAGTATTTAATTACTTTACATTGTATATAGTATTTAATTTGTTTACATTGTATTTAGTATTTAATTAGTTTACATTGTATTTAGTATTTAATTAGTTTACATTGTATTTAGTATTTAATTAGTATACATTGTATTTAGTATTTAATTAGTATACATTGTATTTAGTATTTAATTAGTTTACATTGTATTTAGTATTTAATTAGTTTACATTGTATTAAGTATTTAATTAGTTTACATTGTATTTAGTATTTAATTAGTATACATTGTATTTAGTATTTAATTAGTATACATTGTATTTAGTATTTAATTAGTTTACATTGTATATAGTATTTAATTAGTATACATTGTATTTAGTATTTAATTAGTATACATTGTATTTAGCATTTAATTAGTTTACATTGTATTTAGTATTTAATTAGTATACATTGTATTTAGTATTTAATTAGTTTACATTGTATATAGTATTTAATTAGTTTACATTGTATATAGTATTTAATTAGTTTACATTGTATATATTATTTAATTAGTTTACATTGTATATAGTATTTAATTAGTTTACATTGTATTTAGTATTTAATTAATTTACGTTGTATTTAGTATTTAATTAGTTTGTATTGTATATAGTATTTAATTAGTTTACATTGTATATAGTATTTAATTAGTTTACATTGTATATAGTATTTAATTAATTTACGTTGTATTTAGTATTTAATTAGTTTACATTGTATATAGTATTTAATTAGTTTACATTGTATATAGTATTTAATTAGTTTACATTGTATTTAGTATTTAATTAGTTTACATTTTATTTAGTATTTAATTAGTTTACATTGTATATAGTATTTAATTAGTTTACATTGTATTTAGTATTTAATTAGTTTACATTGTATATAGTATTTAATTAGTTTACATTGTATATAGTATTTAATTAGTTTACATTGTATATATTATTTAATTAGTTTACATTGTATATAGTATTTAATTAGTATACATTGTATATAGTATTTAATTAATTTACGTTGTATATAGTATTTTATTAGTTTACATTGTATATAGTATTTAATTAGTTTACATTGTATTTAGTATTTAATTAATTTACGTTGTATTTAGTATTTAATTAATTTGTATTGTATATAGTATTTAATTAGTTTACATTGTATTTAGTATGTAATTAGTTTGTATTGTATATAGTATTTAATTAGTTTACATTGTATTTAGTATTTAATTAGTTTACATTGTATATAGTATTTAATTACTTTACATTGTATATAGTATTTAATTACTTTACATTGTATATAGTATTTAATTAGTTTACATTGTATATAGTATTTAATTAGTTTACATTGTATATAGTATTTAGTTAATGTACATTGTATATAGTATTTAATTAATGTACATTGTATTTAGTATTTAATTAATTTACATTGTATATAGTATTTAATTACTTTACATTGTATATAGTATTTAATTAATTTACATTGTATATAGTATTTAATTAGTTTACATTGTATATAGTATTTAATTACTTTACATTGTATATAGTATTTAATTAATTTACATTGTATATAGTATTTAATTAGTTTACATTGTATATAGTATTTAATTAGTTTACATTGTATATAGTATTTAATTAGTTTACATTGTATATAGTATTTAATTAATTTACATTGTATATAGTATTTAATTAGTTTACATTGTATATAGTATTTAATTAGTTTACATTGTATTTAGTATTTAATTAGTTTACATTGTATTTAGTATTTAATTAGTTTACATTGTATTTAGTATTTAATTAGTTTACATTGTATATAGCCTTTAAAAAAAGTTGTATGTTATTGTTTTCTCATATAATTATTAAATCAAATGAAAAATAATTTCGATTTAAAATCTATCTAGTATTATACATAAACTTGAGAAAAGTGCGCTTGAAATGTTTCCCCAATATCAGAATAATCGAAATCACACAACATCAGGCCAAATTCGATCGCCATCTTGTTTTGATTTCGCTTGTTCAGATAATGTTAACACATTCCAAGCTTGTGTGTGTTTCAATTTTACATGCGTATCAGTAAATACATTTTAAGTCAAAATTATTACGCATTTAATAATATTTTACAAAAGGCTTAAATAAGAGACTTTATCAAATCTTCAATACTAACGATTACTGCGACACTATCCCATTGATTACTGTACACGCAGTAACCCTTATCCTCCAGTGGCTTCCGGACCTTGATGAGTGTTGACTACCATTAAAAAAAAAACGACAACATAAAAACATTCGGCCAATTACGGTATTTAAAATTGATTTATCTTCTTTTGTTGGGCTTTGTTTCAGGTGTGACCACGTTCGAGTTTTCAAATATCCTAGCAAAAATGAAGCTAAATATCTGACAGGATTCGAAACGCGCACGCTTAATCACCAGCATGCTTTACGGTCACTCCCACAGCATAACAAATACAAAATTAAACAAACATCCCTGAGACGTGTCATCTTTTCGCGAATCGAGGTTTCTGGAACGCATCGCACATCCCATGACAGATTTACCGAGTTTCTTTTCGTGCCAGTAGAGGGCGTCTTATTGTTCCGAATCGTCGGCCATTGTATATTCCTTGACATATCCAGAATGGTTAGTCGTTGTGAATTTCTTTTTGTACGTGATTGTGGTGTACGCGCACGGCGTATATAGGCGTCAAAAAAAAAAAAAAAAAAAAAAAACGCGCCCATTGTCCTGGACAGGAAGTAGAGACTCTTAAGAGGCCAAGGTTTCTTTTACAAATCACTATCATCGTTCGGGTTTCAATTCACCTTTTATTAAAGCTCGAAAGGTAAGACAATCACAAGGAAGGGACGTTCCATTCCCGACGGCGCGTTTACTCAGAAAAGCAGTCAGTCAGACTACAGGTGAAATTCTTTCCCAAACCCCGCCATTTTGAGGTAATGTCGATAAATAGTTTTATTACAGTAATACAAGAACCTTTTGTTTGCAAAATAAAACAGTTTAGAAGAATAAACTCTCACTTATCCGCAGGAGACAAAGTATGTACTTATTTGCTTAATAAACACGTCATATTCTTCACTCTAAAATAAATATCTATCTATCTATCTATCTATCTCTCTCTCTCTCTCTCTCTCTCTCTCTCTATATATATATATATATACACACACACATATATATATATATATATATATATATATATATATATCTAATATATATATATATCTAATATATATATATATATCTAATATATATATATATATCTAATATATATCTAATATATATATATATCTAATATATATATATATATATATATCTAATATATATATATATCTATATCTAATATATATATATATATATATATATTAGATATATATATATATATATATATATATATATATATATCTAATATATATATATATCTAATATATATATATATCTAATATATATATATATCTAATATATATATATATATCTAATATATATATATATATATATATATATATATATATATATATATATATATATATATATAAACAAGTAGTCAATAAAACATGTTAAGAACACTTTGAAAAAGAAATTAAAAACATATTTAATTTTAAAAAAGGAAGCACAAAATAAGTGGATAGTCCTTAATCCGCGGAGTTTCGAAGAAATACTTTCCTTCTCATCCGAGGGTAGGAAATTAGCAAAATATGGAATCAGATTTTGCTTGCAAAAGTATTTGATGAAACTACAAGTAAGTCATAGGTCTTACTTGGTAACAAATAGTGAAGCAGAGGGAATATGGTGAAGAAAAAGGTGATTTCACGTGAATGGATAGTCTGGTGAAGGGTAAAATATCCAATAACGGTAAAATCCAAAAAAGTTGATTACATTTCATTTCCACAAGTAAAATCCAAGGGAATCGCGTAACTGGAAGATCGTCCAAAGTAATCCAATATATATATATATATATATATATATATATATATATATATATATATATATATATATATATATATACTAGTAGACTTCCTGATGTTGCCCGCTCTTAAAATAAGCTTAAATGTGATATTTAAATAATGGTAGTTTTGTATTTATTATTATAGAGCCAAACCTCTATTGATTATTTTATTGTACCTGTATATAGTAGTGTCTCCCCTGGTGGGACCCAGTCGTAAAATACGCTTAAATATGATATTTTAATCCATGTAGAATTCGTATTTATTATTAGAGCGAATTTCCTATTAGATATTATATTGTCTCCAATATATCGTATATATTTTAAAAGTAAAAAAAAAAAAATGACTTGTGTTCCATCAGCTAGAATTGAAACAAAAACGTTCATCGTTCAAGCTTTAGTAGTTACCGTTTGAGCTATCGACGAATGGATGAGAAAGCGTTCTAAATGAGTGACTTAAACAGAAAAAAAAGTATATTTGTACATGCGGGGAAGTAAGTTTCAGTAAGCTTACCCTTGCGAGGGTCACTTTTCTTCAATCTAGACTCCTTAGCGGCTATTTTTATCGGCTAGAAAGCAAATCTATATATCAAGTTTCAAGTCTGTAAACCAAGAAATGATGAAAGGAGTTTAATAGAGATCGTTCGGCACACAGAGATAAGGTTACTTATATGATGACTGTTACTTCTTCACAGAGTTTGCCTTCTCTTCAGTTAAGTATTGTGCGTCTGTGTGCACGTAAGTGACTTTTTAATTCAGCTTTAGTCCTACATGAAATTATACATATGAGACAAAAAAAATTCTTCTTGCAAAAATGATCGGGTGATAAGATTGTGAATCCTCGAATTTCCTGTCTGGCCACTTTTCGATTTGCAGATTAAACCACAAATATGACAACTTAGCATTGCCGGATGTGCTGTAAAAGCCTCCTCATAAGACTGTTGTTCCTGTCTTTGATTTTGTGATTTCAGGTGATTTACAAAACCAACTTTTGACAAAAGCTATCTGATACATGTAGTGCACTTCAGTTCCTGTTGTTATTTCCCTCACATTATATTTTCGTCCTGCTTTTTTAAACCACGTTTTAAGACAGCAAGATCTACACGCTGCTCTTTAAAAATCTTACAGGGATCGATGCTTCCCAGTTATGTTTATTTCAAGTTGTTTTTCAGAGAATCCTTCAACCGTTTTCTTGCTTTATATTGGGGTCTTTTACCCTTTATCTATCTCACCATAAAACGGTTGTTGAGGAAGTCTTTTGTCCTCCATCCTAACCAAGTGTCCAGCCCAGGCATAATTTATATATATATATATATATATATATATATATATATATATATATATATATATATATATATATATACAGGGTGTCCACAAAGTCTGGCTATATTATGTAACCAGACTTTGTGGACACCCTGTACATTATGTAGTCAGACATGTGGGCACCGTGTAGATTATGTAGGCAGAATTTATGGGCACCGTGTAGATTATACAGCCAGACTTTGTGGACACCCTGTATATATATAATATAATATATATATATATATATATATATATATATATATATGTGTATATATACATAATATATATATATAATATATATATATATATATATATATATATATATATATATATATATATATATAATATGTACTTTGGGGTAATTGCGCCAACTAGCTAAAAGTGCTCTTTTAACAACCATGCATATAAACAGCTCTTTTTTTTTAAGTTGGTGCAATTACCCCCCGAATTTGGCGCAATTACCCCAAAGTACAGTATATATATATATATATATATGTATATATATATATATATATATATATATATATATATATATATATATATATATATATATATATATATATACTGTACTTTGTCTTTGATTTTGTGATTATATATATATATATATATATATATATATATATATATATATATATGTATATATATATATCCTGGCTATGTTATTTTAACTACTATCTCTACGGTTGTTTTGTGTGGATTGTAGGTAGACGGCGATTCGGTGTATTATTCGGACGTCTATTTTGTTTACGCGACTTTCTAAACAACTCTGCCTTTGTCCGAAAGCATCATGGGAAATTGTTTTTACGTCTCATTCCACCAATTGTGTTATGACACTCGTTTTCTCCTGTTTTCCCGTCGTGTCTTCTCTCTTTCTCCCCTATCTCTCTCTCTCCTCTCTCTTCCCCCTCTCTCTTTCTCTCTCTCTCACTCTCTCTCTCTCTTATGCTTTCACCTACTTTCTAGAAAGAAATCAAGAACAAGTTCTCTTAAGATGCGTGTGTCAAATGTAAGCCGTACAACTTTACAGACTGACATACGGACTATGCCTCTTACAGTGATACAAGGACGCGTTGAAATGCTTTTTTTTTTTTTTAAAGCCAGGCTCCACAGACTGTTCAACGGACAGCAATGCCTGGTCGCATCATAAAAAGATCTTATGAATGTTCGTATATAGTGGTAAAAAATGTAATCTTAAACTTAAGCATGACAGATCAAATAGAACATTATTTTAAACGGAAGCGTGGCAAACTAAATAAAATGTTATTGCACAAACTTAAGCTTGACAGACCACATAAAAGATGTTTTAAAACTTACGCATGACAGATCTAACAGAATAGTATTTAAACTTAATGACAGATTAAATAAAATGTTATTTCAAACTTAAGCATAACAGACTAAATAAAATATTTTTAATTTAAGCATGACAGTCCAAACAGAATACTATTTCAAACTTAAGCATGACAGACCTAATAAAAGAATATTTAAAACTTATGCATGACAGATAAAAGAAGTAGTTTCTTAAACTTCAGCATGGTAGACCAAGTAAAATATTTCGGACTTAGGCATGACAGATTAAAGAAAGTGCTATTTCAAACTTAAGCATGACATACCAAATAATATATTTAAATCTTTAGCATGACAAACCAACTAAGATGGTATTTCAAACTTAAGTATGACAATTCAAATAATAGAGCATTTAGAAATTACGCATGATAAATCAAATAAAAATGTTATTTCAAACTTAAACACAACAGACAAAATAAAAATGTTATTTCCATATCAGACCAAGTAGAAAATTATTTCAAACTTAAGCATGACAGACGAAATAAAATGTTATTTCTGAATCTTTTTTTCTTTTTTTTGTCTTTTTACATTTTCACTCCACACAAGGCACATTGCTACTTTGATGTAGCGGGCTGCTATCAGGGATATAAGTTGCAGGGATACTATGTAGGGAGTTGAGCAGCAAGATGATTGTTCACATTACACTTGAACTTCTGCATGTCAGTACAGTTGGAGAAGCAGGAACTCAGACGGGAATTCCAGAGTCTATCAGTTCTGAGGAAGAAACTATTAGAGTAGAAGACTTTCTTACATCTAGGGATATCTATGTGACAACAGTACTCCATACATGAACGAATGGTGGTCTTATAGAGGTACAGGGTACTTTCAGGTGTAAGTAACTTTCTAGCACAATAGAGAAAGTGCACCTTCCTCGCAGCAGCCGCGACAATGACCTCGATATATCTGTTCCAGCATATGTTCCCTGTGAACGTTAAACCGAGGAGTTTGAAAGAAGTACTTTCAGGTAATGTATCTTTAGTCAGAGCTTGTGGTGGTTGAGAAGGTTTCTTGTAATTATTGAAGGAAACGAACTCAGTCTCGGTAACATTAAAGGTTACCATCCATTTTTGACCCCATTCCACTACAGACTGGAGGTCTTTTTCTAGGGTTTCCGCCATTGCCTTGGATATTTCTGACTTAAGCGTAACAGAGCAAATGAGAATGCTATTTCAGACTTTAGCCTAACAGATAAAAAATATTCTATTTTAAACCTTCAACGTGAGAGACCAAAGAAACTACTATTTCAAACTTAAGCAAGACAACGTAAAAACTACTTGAAGCTCATACCCGACAGGCGGACAAAATTATACTTCAAATTCCGTGGACAAACCAACTGACAGACGTCGCCTATTACAGAGATGATTGGACGTATGTAAATTCAAACGCGTCCACCAAATCTGAGTGTTTAATTAGAAAAATATTTTTTATGTACAAATGGGTCGCTACTTATCAAATTTAAAAGGCACTCAGCGATAAGAGTTAATGACATTGATTGGTTTTCATTTGAATGATGAGGAGTATTATGAGAGGATTGTAAATGATGGATGAATGAAGAAAATGTGATTGGGTATTCATTTGCTTTTTGGCGTTTTTCGAACGTAAGTCGGCCAGATCGACGAAAATGTTATTTTAACCTTTTGCGTGACAGAATTTGTCAAACAGGGTGGAATGATAAAATTGTCTTAGAAAAGACGGCATGATTCCATTTCGGTTTGATGAAATCCGGTTTTCCTTTTTTTTTCTTTTTTTTCTTTTTTTTTTTTTGTTGCTGTTGCAGACCATCTACTAGTTGTGTACAAATGCTGAGCGATAGTCTGAAAGTGACACAATGTTCAACGAGCGAGATCGGAGATGCATCGCTCTACAACTCATGCTCTCTCCCGATTCAAGTTCATCGCTGCATTGCCACAGAGTGATGAAAACAAATTTTCCGACCACGGTTATGGTCTTTGGTGTGGTTTCAAGTGAGGGCCACATCATGCCACCTCACATCTTCGAAGTCGGCTTCAACGTCAATACTAAAGTGTACCTGTAGATACTGAAGAGTGTGGTGATCCCCTGATGCAATCAGGTGGCCGCTGGCAGCCCCTGGGTGTGGCAGCAGGATACAGCGCCGGCCTACAAGTCCAAAGAGACACAGGCTTGGCTTCAGAAGGAGTGCGACTTTGTACCCTTCTCTAACTGGCCCTCCTCCTCCCCTCGACCTGAACCCACTAGACTACTGCGGTTGGTCATATGTCGAAAAACTACCAACGTGATCTTCCATAACACCAAAGCCAGCCTGATCTCCGCTATCCGTAGAGTATTCGCCAAGCTCCCGCCAGTGTTTGTGGAAAAGGCAATGCTCCCAGTTGTGGATCCGCATCGAGGCGGTAATTGAGATTGAAGGCGGCTACATTGAACATAATCACGTTAGCTGAACTGATTTTTTCAATAAAAATTTTTAAATAAAGCTGTAGTGTTTGCTATCTTTACGGCGACAAGTTTATCGTTCCACCCTGTAGAAGTCATTGGACGCACGTTAGATAAATTACCTCCATTTAGTCTACACCTTTACGGGATAATTACGTTGACATACCGGTTCCTGTTAGATAACCGAAGTTAAGCATCGTTGATTCTAGTCAGTACAAAAATGGGTGACCATTTTTGAACACCAGGTGTGTTTGCTATTTGGTCTGTTATGCTTAAGTTTAAAATAATATTCTATTTTGTCTGTCATAATTAAAATTGAAACAACATTTTTTATTTAGTGTATCACGTTTATTTCGTCATTGTTTACGTAGTACTAAACTTCTCCTTGCCACTGAAATCAAACGGTGCCTACTCAAGAGAGAAGTGGTTAGTTATTGCGCAACTGTTACTTCACAATTCAGCACGAGACATCCATCATTTATTCGGGATGATCAGATTGTCCTTGTCGTTCGGACGAACATTTTTTTTTTCAATTCTTTTTATCAGTTTATTCAAGCTGGGGATGGAGCATCCCCCTCCGGATGCCAAATATTTATCCCCTAACTCAGATATTCCAGTCGAGAGATCTTTTAAAGATTCTAACCGCCCCTTTAAGTACAATTGTTTGAATCTGTCTTGCACTTGGTTCACAGGGTATATCTGCGAGGTAGTATTTGAATTTCTCTTTCGTGAATCCAGTTACTACTATAATAACTGGAATGATAGAGATCTTCCTAAGATTCCAATTTCTTTTAATTAGCACATTAGACTTTCGTATTTCGTCATCTTTCCCCTTTCAGTTCAGTTTAACTCAGCATCACTAGGGACACTAACTTCTACTGAGGTTGCTTCTTTCTCCTTCTTGCTCCATATCACTGTGTCAGGTTTTATGGTTTCGTTTTCTAGGCATGTAGTTTTAGGAATTGCATAGTCATAATGGACGGAGTATGACTTATTTCCAACTGTTCATTCCGGTAAACATGTTTTTCAGGACTTGCTGCTGCATTTGACATTTAACTTTTTACAGATGGTCACGTGGAGATATTTACACACTCCATCCAGGTTCCGAAACGAAAATGAAGGACAGACCGAGATTCATACAAGAATTCCACTATTAGGATCCGTTACAAGGGGCAACTCGAAAAAAAAGGAATTCGGTGTTGAGCTGGTCGTAGCTCCAGTTAGGACGTGACCTCTTTCTATCTGTTGACCCAACCCCAATCCCTCGTCGCACAATAAAAACATGACACAACAGACTAACATTATATCTGTCGCACTTCTTTTCAACTTTCCATTCCTCCCTCTAACCTCCTCTCTCTCTCTCTCTCTCTCTCTCTCTCTTGCATGTATGTTGTATTTTTCCTTGTAGAAAACTCCTTGTCCATAATCTTTAGTTACTACGAACGACGCATTCAAGGAGCGATATCTTTCTTTCATCGTGAGACAGTGCGACATAAGAAATGGCCGTGGGAAGTGTTTGAAAGTTGCGCTGACCTGCTGAATAAGAACGCGTGAAATAAGATGTTCTTATTTATTTCTACGCTTCTTCTTCTTCTTCTTTTTATTTTTCTTCTTTCTCTTCTTCTTCTTCTTCACATTATTATCATTATTCTCGCCCCCTTTGCCCTCGTCGTCGTCGTCGTCTTCTTCTTCTTCTTCTTCTTCTTCTTCTTCTTCTTCTTCTTCTTCTATTATTATTATTATTATTATTATTATTATTATTGCTCCTCTTATTCGTCTCATTTTCTTCTTCTTCTTCTTCTTCTTCTCTGTTGATTGTTTAAAATATCCAATCATTTGTGAAATTATAGCAAAATGCAATAACATTGTACAACGCTAGAAAATGGAAATTGGCTAGGTTTGATTGTCAACTTAAATGCTATTTCGGTTTGACTTTGAATAGACAAACAAATACCTTTATTTTTGATATAGTAATTTGACGCTTCCAGTTACTTATAAATTACAGCTAATTAGAATAGTTAAAACATTTTTTTAATTAAATCTCTGAACGAAGGTATATGTTAGCTTGTATTTTGTATTATTTTTGTGTAAGTTACGTGTGTGCATATTTTTCCAAATCAGTTTTCATTATTTATTTCGCTTTTTTTTCTAAATAACAACAACAACAACAACAACAACAACAACAATAATAATAATAATAATAATAATAATAATAATAATAATAATAATAATAATAAATCTATGGAACATGGATATACAAACGGATAAACCCATCCAAGCAAGAAGACCGGAGACTTAATTCCAAATATTTCTCATATGTTATATCTCCTCTCTTTGGCTTTAGTACATTAAATTAATTTCATAGGATTATTTGATACTGGAGATATTCATAATCGTATCCTATTACCAAAAGAAGGGATATATAACATATGAGAAATATTTGGAATCAAGTCTCCCCTTGCTGTTATTTCAGATCATTTGAAACCATAGCAGCAAGTTTTAATCTCCCCTCCGTCAAGTCCAGGGGTTTGGGATATATATATATATATATATATATATATATATATATATATATATATATATATATATATATATATATATATATATATATATATATATATATATGCAAGTTTTATTGAACAGCAGGGATAATTCCTCTTTGTTTGTTTTTTGTTTGCGATCCGTTTTTTTCCATTCGCCGGCCAAATGTCCGAACGTTCTGTTCGAGTGTAAAAAGAAATTCGCCATAGTCGCGAACGTTTTCGACTTCCATGAGTTGTCTCCAGGGGATTAATGACTTAAAAAAATAGCGTTTTATCAAAGAAGTCTATTAAAATTGTTAAAAGCAATTAATCGGGCCCTGCCCTCATATTGAACCTGATTGACTGTCGGTTTGTTTTACAGAAAGGACAATGGTGACGAGCAAGATATGATCTGATTAATAAATATCTTCATTTAAGATAATATGATCCCCTTTTTTCCACGCTAAGAATGGCTTTCTTCTATGTTTGATCATGTACTAATTATCCATCTAAATGGACACCGGAATCAAAATGAGCAGACAATTTTGACTATAACCGAATTTTTAGATGTGTCCAGGTTGTTGGCATCCGTCTGACTCAGGAAAAATAGAGTTAGTCCGTTGCCTAATTGCAACGTTTCTATGACTGTGCAGGACTATCCTGTATCCATAGACTCTATCTCGGATGCAGCAGGGGACGTCCGGTTATGAAAACGCACATGCAGCTTTCTCCTGTTGATTTCTCATATACTCTCACTACCCTTGTAGAAAGCTTTAACAGCAATTTTTTTAGCGGCCGTGGACTTCCAGCCAGGAACCTAAAAAAAAATTAAAGAAGTGCTAGACAAAGTAAACGAATTAACAGCGTCAAAATAAATAATTTTTTGCAGAGTCCCAATTATGTTCGTATGCAATGAAACGGAAAGGGCAATCTTTCGCCGTAAGAAAGGATTAGGAATAGTTCCTTACAAAACAAAAATCCTATACCAAAACCTTAAAAATAAAAATCAGAAACTACATACCAACCAAATGTCAAGATATGCGGAATTTTTTTTTCCAAAAAAAATAAACTACATTCCATGATGCCTAGCACCAAAGAATGATAACCAGGACATGGAAGTCCCATGATGGAGCAGGTGACATTGGCAAGAATATAAATCCGTCATACTCATTTAACTCATTCATCTTCTTA
>NC_136510.1:20059694-20069694 GCF_053919585.1 Euprymna scolopes | reverse complement strand
CTCTCTCTCTCAAAAAAAAAATCTCCATCTACAACTGCCCAGAACACCCAACAACCATGTTCTACTAATAAAGAGCAGGGTTTTAAAAAATGGCAACCCTAACCCTAACCCTAACCCCTTAAACGATTAGGTGCATTTCTTTCTCCCCCTTTTCTCTGTCCTTCGCTTTTGACTTATGATGAAATGTAACATTCCATGATGACCAAAGGTCAAAGTTCAAAGGGATAGTTTTCAAATACGAATTCAAAGAACGTTTCGCAAATACAGTTCGATCAACTATATGAACTCTTCATGGTTTGCACAGGCAGATCCTATCTTTGATGACAGATACATACACTTACTTACATAGATCTTATTTATATAAGCACGCTCCTCCTCCTCCTCCTCCTCCTCCTCATCCTCATTTTTGCCATAATAAACACTTACTTAAAGATAGACAAGGAGATATTAAGGACGAAAATAAACCTGGGTTTCACGCTAAATCGCTTAAAATAAACTTGCTAATATAAATAAAGTATTAACAAATTTCTCGTATTTTTTATAGCAGTTAATTTTTTTTTTTATGTTTCTGTTATTTTTAGATGGGATTGATTTTTTTTGGGGGGGGGTATTCTGACTACTGTCCCCATCTCCCATAATATGCTCATAACGTGTCCACCGATGCAACCTCCGACCTTCTTATATATATAACCACGCTCCCCTCTACCATAAACATTTACTTTTAGATAAGAGTTTTATTTGCCTCCCGACGAGGGCAGATTTAGACACAAGGTCGGTGTTTAATGTGGGGAAAATCCAGCTCCCCAAAAGCGGCACTTTGGATAGGGACAAAATTTTTTTAAAAATGTCTCAATCATGAAGCATTTCTCCTCCACTGACTGGAGATAGAAAAGGTGAAGTGTAGCATTAGAACAGATACTACACTGTGATACTTTAGGATAGACAAGATGATATTAAGGACGAAAATAAACCTGGGGTTCACGCTAAATATCGTGGAATAAACTTTATAATTTAAACAAGCAAAACCCGTTGACATTTCACGGAACAAGAAATATATTTTACCAACAAATAAATCTGATGTTTTCTTGGATAGCTTTTGGATAGGAAAATGGACAACATGCAACATTACAGCATATACGAGTTCATTGACATTTATATGAAAATAGTGGCCATTGTATTGCAAATGAGATAAATTAATAAAAACTAATAAATACGCAGAAAGTAATATTGTGCTACATAGTTCAATACAAATATTAAAATCACATTGTAAGAGACAATCATTAATTTACACATTTATCCTCACAGATTTTGGTAGCCAATGTTCATCCCCCCCCCTTTTCTTTCGAACGTTTCCTTATTTATGTAACGTTTCGATGACTTCTTTCTTCGGTGACAGACCACTGAACGTTGAAATTACTACGAGTTCCTTTTTCACACCACTGAAATAATCGTTATCATTATTATAAGGTTATACGAAAACGAGGCTTTATCAAAGGCAGGGCACTCTGATATTCTTATACAGATTTACTCGACTGGCCTTTTTACAGCTAAATATCGCGAATTTGACCTTTTTTGAAGAAGTTTGGCCTTTAAAAATTATATGTTATCTTTTTCAAAGCGTAATGTAAAAAAAAACAAAAAAACTTTTATATAGATGAACTAATGAACTAAAGTATTCGTAATATTTTTAATAGCAGAATTTATTTTTATATTTCTGAAATCTTTAAATGAGGTTGATCAATTATTTTATTTGGATTATTCTGACTACTGTCCGCACCTGCAGTGATATTCTTACAATGTTTCTACCGATGCGACCTCCGACATTCTCCAGGTGTGTCTCGTCGAACTCAGGAATCTCTCTATCAAACAGGATTTTTTTACATTATTATTACATTTTCACCCCAAGCAAGGCACATTGCCACTTTGATGTAGGAGGCTACTATCAGGAACATAAGCTACAGGGGTACTATGTGGGGAGTTGGGCAGCAAGATGTCGGTTCACGTTACACTTGAACTTCTGCATGTCAGTACAGTTGGGGAAGCAGAAATCCGGAAGGGAATTCCAAAGTCTAGCAGTTCTGGGGAAGAAACTATTGGAGTAGAAGGCTCTCTTACATCTAGGGATCTGAACTGTGAAGTGGTAGGATTTTGCTGTTTGTCGGGTTTGTCGGGAGGTATTTACGTCGAGGGGGTACAAGTGCTTGCAGTTCGTCGTAGCATTCACCGTTAAAGTACTTGTAGAACAGGCAGAGGAATCCTACATTTCGTCGATGGGACAGAGGCTGAAGCTTAGATGACAGTTCAGGACCTATCAGATTGGCGACTTTCTTTTGAACCTTGTCTAGCAGCGAGAGACTAGTAGCAAATGCTCCAGCCCAAATATGACAACAATACTCCATACATGGACGAATGGTGGCCTTATAGAGGTACAGAATATTTATATATATATATATATATATATATATATATATATATATATATATATATATATTTGTATATATAAGAAATTTATTAATGTGAGTCCAGAATGAATTTACATATTGTTTCCGCTAGGAAGATATCCTTAAAAGATGAGGAAATATCCGACCAGTTAACGGAAACAATATGTCATATATAAACCACAACAGCGTCTATAAACATAAACACATAATTAATATTTAATAATAACCCCCTCTCTCATTATATACACTCCTACTACTTTAAATTCCAACGACCTCTCCCTTCCACTCCCCCCTTCTTGTCAAACTCCCCTTCATCTGCTACGATTTTTTTTTCATTCTTATTTGGTATTTTAACTCAGTCCATCTATGAATTCTGACGAAGCTGGTCGGATATTTCCTCATCTTTTAAGGATATCTTCCTAGCGGAAACAATATGTAAATTCATTCTGGACTCACAGTAATAAATTTCTTATATACTGCTCTGGCTACACATTGAGCACGCTAGTCGGGTTTTTTTCACTACTGATGAAATAATATATATATATATATATATATATATATATATATATATATATATATATATATACTTCTGTAGAAACATATGTTCTTATATTATATATCAATCCTTACATAAGAAGCTCAATGTAATTACAGAGCAATATAGAGAATAACTGACAAGAAGGGCATAATAGTTTCACTGATTGATATAATAATTAAGTGATTGATTTTGCGCTACGAAACAGATACTGTCAACAATTGCATGAGTCAACTGAATTAAAGGAATACATTATAAGATGATCAACATCATGAATTTTGGAATATAACTTCTTATCATTTATTCTCTCTCTCTCTCTCTCTCTCTCTCTATATATATATATATATATATATATATATATATATATATATATATATATATATATATATATATGCACACAGTTTTGATACAATAATTATTTTAATGTGTCATTTATTACACAATTGTTCCTATTTACAATGCCTCCACACGGGACAGAGTTAGACACCAGGGTCGTTTTTTAACGTGGAGAAAAGGAATATATATTTTAATATATACATATATATATATATATATATATATATATATATATATATATATATATATATATTCAAATTTAATACAATAAGTATTTTAATATATCCAGGGTGACCCCCCCCCCCAAAAAAAAGCTAAATTGATGGCATCTAGAACATATGCTGTAGAACGGGGGGGGGTGAAAGGCCAAAGACCCTAGTGTTTGATGTGATGTTTTGAATATAATAAAGTAGTTATGACCAACGTTTCATTTTATTCGGATAAAGCACTAGAAAACGTGGTCTAATTAGAGTTGGGACCAGTTTTTTTTGGTCACCCTGTATTATTTTAATTGGAATTCGTGAGTATTATTTGTATTAATTTATTTATTGCGGACTATTATTCTCATTTGTATTAGTTGTTGTTTCACGACGTCAGACGAAGGCCAGAGAAATAGTTGGCCGAAACGTCGTGAAACAACAACTAATAAAGATGAGAATAATAGTCCGCAATAAATAAATTGATATAAAGTATTTTAATGTCTTATTTATTACATAATTGTGGAATATATGTACACACACACACACACACACACACACATATATATATATATATATATATATATATATATATATATATACAAATTTAATACAATAAATATTTTAATGCGTTATTTTTTTACATAATTGTTGATTTAATTTATATTTATTTTCATCTTTTTCAGTGGCAACGTCTCAGCACAGCATTTGTTTTATATCGATTACTTACGGCCCTTTTCACCGTTTCCTGCTTGGCCAACTACATCATATCGACGAGTAACGACCCGGACACCGACCACAACGTGATGGCCTACCTCACCACCTGGGCGTACATTGTCCTCGTTCTCCACTTCCAACTGGCGGGATTTATCACCTTCTACTGGACTTACAAACGATATCGCGGGGACATAGACGTCTCCAGTTACGCTAACGTCATAGCTCGCTCCCGCCTGCGCAAGGACGGTCGGGTGAAGCCACCACCAGCAATCCTGACTTCCGTACAACTTACCGATTCAACCCCGACGAGCGATATCGTTGAACGTCCGGTACTAGAGACCCAAGAAAGTATCGAATCGGCTGTTTTTCTTGAAAACACCGACCAAACCACCTGGTACATGAGATTATCATGGATGTTTTATAACATTACATTTGTCTCGGCTATTATTGTTACGTTGGTATTTTTTGGAGCCGTCTACCCGAACCTGAGTCCTGAGGATCGTAAAGCGACCCTGGGGATCTCGTTTGAAGATCTCAGCGTCCACGGTCTCAACACCCTTTTGGTGCTAATGGAGGTCGCTCTGTCAGCTTACCCGGTTCGCCTGCTTCATGCGGTCTACCCAATACTCTACGGTATTCTGTACATGATCTTCAATATCAGCTATTGGTCCTTCGATAGGAAACACAACATCATTTACGAAGGGATGCTGGATTGGAACCATCCGATGCGTTGCCTCATCCTCGTCGTCATCCTCATCTTTGTCGTCACGCCTTTGCTACAGATCGTCCATTTTCTTTTTTACAAACTTCGCAGCACTGTCGTTAAACGGACTTACCGCCATGATTCGGTAAGCACGACGATTACGACAGTTGACGTATGAACGCTTGAACCAATAATAAAAAAACGAGGAAAATATTTAAAAACAAACAAGAATAAAAGTAAAAAAAACAAACAAAAAATGAACAAAAACAAAACCAAACCTATATAAATAAAAACATAAACTTTTGAAGGGTAAATGCAAATAAAAAAAAAACGGTAAAAGTAAAGATCGATGGCGTAAACGTAATACGATACAAAATTGTGTATTAGTAGCGAAAATGGTTTTAGTTTTTGTACTCTAAATATTATTAAATGAGGAATCATTCCGAGTTAAAATCTATTTAGTATTACGCATGTACTCAAATGAAAAATACACTTGAAAGTTGTATATATGCTAAAAAAAATGAGATTTAAGAGTACAGAATATACCGGGACCCAACGCGTTGCTTTATTGTTGGACATTTTTATTTATATAGTACCTATTTACAATGCCTCCCTACGGGACAGAGTTAGACACCAGGGTCGTTTTTTAGTGTGGACTTATGTACTCAAAAACCAACCCTCCTCCCACCCACCCCAAAAAAAAAGAAAGAAAAGAAGTTTTACGTATGCTAGTTTTACGTATGCTGAAAATAAAATGGAGTCTTACGAAACCGGAAGTATTGTGGCATAATGTATATTGTATCGCTCAAGATGCAAAGTATTTAAAAGGCCCCTTTTCCCTATTGGTACGTAATACTACATTGATTTTAACTCACAAACGAACTTTATGACATCATATTTATCAAAGAATACATGTATGATCGCCTACACATTAATTTGATCATAATTTTTGAAGAAACTGTTTAGACCGTCTATCTTTAAAAATGCCTTAAAAACTTAGACCTCGATTGTGAATGAAATGTTTTCATATTCCTTTCGAGGAACTACTGCCTCCGCCTAAGGTGGATAACCGCCATTCAAAATGTTGATTCGAATGAAAAGCAGGACTTTTCCTTAAAAAAATTTCGACGGAAGTAATTCTATACGACAGACACTCAAACACACGAACACATGTATATATATATATATATATATATATATATACACACACGCGCGCACGCACACACGCACACACGCACACGCACACACACACACACATATATATATTTATATATTTATATATATAGTTTATGTGTGTATACATAGTTTGTGTATATATGGAGTGTGTTTGTATACATATCTGTATGTATATATTTATTGATGTACATATATATGTACGTAATCGAAAACTCAATATTGTCATTTATTCTATTTATCTTGTCTCCTATTCAACGATGTTTTCTAGAAATTCGCCTTGTCATAGTCTTCAAACACAAATTCTTACACACTAGGCATAATGCTTCAATAGAACTACACATCTTTCTGATATATATATATATATATATATATATATATATATATATATATATATATATATATATATATATATATATATTGTTCCTTGCCAATGGAGTGAGAAATACCTTCATGGCAGGATTCGAATTTCCCGACCGGCAGTCACCCTGCATTGATGATTCCCGAAAGGATGAAACACTGGTATCTGTAGGCATTTAAAATTATTATAGTAATAAATAAAAAAATATTAACGTAATAAAATAATAATAATAATAATAATAATAATAATGGTAATAATATATATATATATATATATATACATATATATATATATATATATATAAAATAAAATAAAAGTTATCAATAAGATCTTTGACTTACTCGCAGTTTCATCAAATACTTTTGTATGCAAAATCCGATCCCACATTTTGCTAATTCCTACCCTCTGATGAGAAGGAGAGTATTTCTTCGGAACTCCGCGGATTTAGGACTATCCACTTATTAAGTGTTTCCTTTTAAGATTAAATATGTTTTTAATGTGTTTTTTAACATGTTTTATTATCTATTTGCTCTTATATATATATATATATATATATAAAGTAAGTTATAAAATATATATTGCGATTAAGCTACACTGAATATTCCGCGTTTCATCCACTCTAGGACTCTTCAGGCTTATGCGCTAAGCCTGAAGAGTCCTAGAGTGGATGAAACGCGGAATATTCGGTGTAGCTTAATCGCCATATATATGTTATAACTTACTAACTAGCTCTACCTATGTATCGAGCACTTTTGAAGTAAATACTTAAAGTTTACGCATAAATTTATACATATATATATATATATATATATATATATATATATATATATATATATATATATATCCACAACCGTCAACAACTTTCCTAACTCCATCTGCGCATAAAACCAAACGGAAATTGCATGAGTAAAGTTTCCTAGAAGTCTTCTAACATTACTGATTATGTTGTATTACCATCTAACCCTAACACTAACACTAACCCTAACCCTAGCCCTAACACACTCAACCCTTATCCTAGAGTGGTTTTCAGACCTTGATAAATGGTGGCCTCCCATATATATATATATATATATATATATATATATATATATATATATATATATATATATATATATATATAAGGTCATTGAAGGAACTATTTAGAAGTTTATAAAAATATTTCGGGAATAATATTTATACATTACACAAATATTCTGCAATATACACACTAGGATAGGTCGATTTTCAACATTTTTTGAAAATGTAAAATGTCGGAGCAGAGAAAGTTGCACACATATATGAAGAGTACAAATCTAAAAAAAAAAAACTAGGTTTCTTACATCAGCCAGTAGATGAGCATTTGGTTTTGAAGATTGTCTTCTTTGAGAGACGGAAAAGTCCTTATCTTTTGAAGATTTATATGAAATTATTTAGTATTTTACAGTTTTTTTCATAATAAGTAGTGTGTTTCTTTATGTAAATAAACTATATAATGACTGATATGCTAAAAAGTAAAAAAAATGTCATTGTTCGCCCACCGAAATATTTTTCAAATGTCGCATTTCCCTTTATTGCATTATAACTGTAACAGATAACAAAAATAATCAACTCTTTTTATTTATACAAACTAAAACAAATTGTTTACCTTCCTCTAGGATGTTGTCAATTTTTGTACAAAACACAAAATTGCCAAGTAGAAAATAAAGCTATTTTTCTAACATAATGTCAAAATTCTCCCTATAATACCCCTTTCGAAGCAAAAAATGGCCTCATTTCATGGCATAAAACTTGCTTCAACTCCATAGACTGATTAGCAGGCTTCGGATGTTAATTTTACGGCCCTTTCAACACTATGTGAATGTGCAGGCAATTCAAGTAACTCTGGCTTTCTGCTGCACCTCATTAATTCCTGAAGTTCATGATCTGATAATTCTTCAGTCAATGCTGGCTCTGCCACACCACTTTGAGAAAGGTCTATGAAATGTTACCAATGTAAAGCGTCAAAATTTTTTGTTGAATTTTTTTTAAAACGCTTTTTCACTGGTTCCCCACTCCTGAAAAAGAAAAGAGAAATCAAATTATTTTATTGATTTGAACAAATGCACACATCTTTTATTTATTTTATTTTATTAAAATACTAATTCAAAATGGACGTATAACTCGACGAAAACAATTTGATCAGTTTTATATAAGTAAATGTTAAATTATATTGTTACAATTCTTTTTATAGCCTCTTCTCTAACTTCCATTTCGTCTTATTTTAACACTGAAAAACGAAATATTTTTAGGCAAAATGGCAAAAGCATTAAATCAAAGATTTCTTAAAATAATTTCCTGAATTTCTGGAGGCTGTCATTACAACTTGCAATTGGTAGATCACACGGATAAGATGAAATGTCAAATAATTTGTCAAGTTTTTTGACAAGAACATTTTTGACAAACGTGGATAAATATTTTCTATTTATTTGCTTAACTTTTTAAAGCAGGTGTCCTGCAATTTGTGTACAATTTACAGTTCAGTTAATAGGGGCAAACGGGGATTTACTGCCTTCCAAATATCTATAATGTCATTTGCCATTAATTTTGAAAGAACAAATGTATTTAAAGTTGGATGGGAATTCTCCGTATAATAACTATATTTGATAACTGATAAAAGTAGGGGGTTCTGTTGTATTTAACGGAGAAAGTGGGCCCGCTAATCTTGTAGAATCAGTACTACGTGTAGAAATAGTTCGTTTAGAAAAATATCTGCAAAAAATATATTTTATTATATTGTTAGAAATTAAACAAAGGAAATTAGGAATTAAAAATGAATTTAGGGGGAAAAAGATAAATATAAAAAAGAAATAATAATTATTGTTTCACATATCGAACAGTATAAAACTCAAGTCAAATAATTCTCAGAGAAATAGTGTTGCAAAGAAAAGTGTTGTTTTTTTTTTTAAATAAAGAATTGTTAAATAGCACAAAGATTTAAAATATAACTTTTCTTTTTCTTAATAATTAAAGTTTGTTAAGACATAAAATGCAAAATGTAATTATTTTTTTATATTTGAATTAAGCCGGTCAACGCAGTAAACACACGTGAGTCTCTGAGTAAACATGAAAATGAAACTGATTGCGTGACGGTGTACAAGGAAAAATTACCCAGCTAAAATAAAGCCCTGGGTTACTTATCTAAAAAACAAAAACATGCTTTTAAAAAAAACATCTCATAAAACACACAAATGCTCGCAATGGAAATGTTATTAGAACTCTTTAAACAATAATAATATTTTATTAAAATAAGTAAGAAATAAATAAGATTCAATTTCTTACTTTCCTTTTTTCTTTTCTTAAAAAATGAGATTCCATTTCTTTCTTTTTTCATTAAAAAAAAGAAAAAAAAGAAAGAAAAAAGAAAGAAAAATGAAATTGAGGTGTATTTTTCTTCCTTCTTTTAATAATATAGTTTGCAGCTTTAACGTGTTCTAAAAAACACTTTTATCCGTTTGTTCAATGTTTTTAAATTCTTAACGATGCTTACAAGAGCTTTAATAGCCATTCCAATACAATACA
>NC_136510.1:19952194-20052194 GCF_053919585.1 Euprymna scolopes | reverse complement strand
AAAAAATTATACAAAGATTGTATAGTGTCTGTGGCCTGAACGGCAAGTGTACTTCTCCACGGGACACCTCCTAACCTGTTTTGCATTTACATACTTACATATACATATACAAATATATGCATACACATAAACATACACAAATAATTTTGTATATATGCAAGCATACATGCATAAAGCTTCGTCAGCTTTAAGCATTGCCGGCGAGTATTAAAATAGGGAGTTTTATTCCTCGAATTTTTTCATGAATATTTGTCTTGTTTGTTGGAACGCTACTTCACTGGGCGCCTTGGCAGGACAAAATTTGCATATTTTTTCATGCCCTATTAGCTCGAATCCTTCGAATATGAATCTCATTTT
The DNA here is from genome assembly GCF_053919585.1 of Euprymna scolopes. Lineage (NCBI taxonomy): Eukaryota > Metazoa > Mollusca > Cephalopoda > Sepiida > Sepiolidae > Euprymna > Euprymna scolopes. Next base: position 20,051,837 of record NC_136510.1, on the reverse strand, counting down.
CTTTTCGTTTTTACAATCTTTTTCAAATTATTATTACAATCTGCGAAGTCTGTTTCGAGTGTGGTTTCTGTTTTCTAAATAAAATTCCAAACCGTTTTTATCGACTCTTCTAAAAAAAAAGTATTCCAGTTTGCTGAATTATCTCTTTTTTCATCTCAGAATATTTTCCTGTCGTTCGATATTTTCTTGATGACTTTGTAATATGGTCGTTCAGCTCAAACCGTGTTCGTTAAAATTCAAACCTCTCTCAGACTCCTCCTCCCACGCTTTTCAGTACGGTCGAAATAGAAGAAGCACACAAAAATAAATAAATCCGATTCGGCATTTCTTTCTGTTCTACCAAACACCATCGCGTTGATAGTCGGCAGTTCTAAACACTGGACCATGGATCGGTGCTCGTAAACAACTACATCAAATGTCTATTAAATAAACAGTCGCCCATTGCTTAACGTCTTATACAAAAATAACATTACAAAGGAGAAATAAGTAGTCAAACAGCGTGAAGAAAAGGGAAATAAAGTTGTACAATCATATCACATGATCATTAGGTCTCGCAAACTAATTTTGCAACGCATGTGCCAGAAAAAGAAAGAAAGGACAGAGGAAACATCCAGACCATGACGCAGATAATGATGATTGGTTCTTTCGTTGTTTTTGTTTTACGGCATATCAACCCTTTTCAGGTTATTTAATGCCGAATCCAGTTATTTAGAAGAAAAAATGTTAATAGAATATATTTTGTTCCAGTCGGTTTCTATTTAACCCATAGTTGGGACCCTAACAGCTACTACCACTCCGGGTCAGAGTGGACGTGGGAGCAATGGCAATTAAAGGGTGGCTCTACACTCCCCAAAGTCCGCAAGCTGGGCCTCACCATCGGATATAGTTTAAGATATCCAGAACCCAATCAACACAATGATGATGATGCTATATATATATATATATATATATATATATATATATATATATATATATATATATATATATATATATATATATATATATATGAAGAATAAAACATGTATACATACATTTGAACGTAAAACTGCAACGCGAAATTATTTTATAAAATGAACAGGTATTTATTTTTAAAGAAATATATTTCGGAGTAAGACTCCTTTATCAATCATTTTATTTTTCTCTTCTTCCATAACATGATGTAGTGGGAGATAGTTCGATGAAAAGTCCACGTGATGTTGTTAACTGCGGTGTTTTTATGAAGCCGGATAGGTGACGCGTGGTCTCGCATTTTGAAAATCTGGGTTGTTATTTCACTTCAAATTTCACTCAACGCTTCGAACGGATATATACAAAAATAACCACCCAGATATATATATATATATATATATATATATATATATATAAATCCGTAATCCTGTCTGTTTGTTTGTTTGTTCACAATTTGATTAATATATACAAAACTTCCTGCTGAAAACGGTTATCTATATAAATTTTATTTACTATAAGATTTTCTATATAAATAAATAGCATCACGATCAATATATATACACTATATTGAAGGCAATGTACATAATAGAACTAATCTAATTTGCATATTATATTAAAGAAAATCTTTTTAAATAATTCGCTCAATTAAAATTACTGATTATATTAATGTAATTGATGTAATTGTTCTATTTAAGAGTATTATTTAAAGTTAATTTATCTAAATTATTTTAATTCAAGTTATTTTGTACTATTTGCTAAACTGGCACATTTTAAGTAATTTTCACTGATATTTCACTTATCACCTGTACTAAAGAGTTTCTAACTCTTCACGGATGAAGGTGATGCACGTAAATATCTTTAAAGTTTATCTGAGTAAATTGGCTTTAAGATATTTACGTGATAAGCTCTCCGGCGTCTATTTTCACTACTAAAATAAATCATGACATCTTACGAGTAGTGTTATGCACTTGAGTTTGGATTGTAATTCTTGTATTTCTGTTGTACTTTCAGTTTCTGTCTCAAGGTTCAACTCAGCCTTTACCTGCTCTAAGCTTGGATTTGTTACTGTAAGCTTATTTGAAACTGATTTATCAAACAGGTAGTTCTGATTTCACTTTGATATTCTTGACTTTCAGCAGAGCATGATTAAGCGTATCCTGATTCTTCTTCACGAGGACAGTACGCGGAAAATTCTGTATAGCTTGACTGACATATATTTACTGTTTCGTTGTATCACAGCTCATCAGTATAATTAGACTAGCAATTATCTCAATCCAGGATAGAAACTCGATATCCTAGGCAACAGTCGGCGCTTGTAAAGTGTCTCTCTCCCTCTCTCTCTCTCTCTCTCTCTCTCTATATATATATATATATATATATATATATATATATATATATATATATATATCTATCTCTCTCTCTATATATATATATATATGTATATATATATATATATATGTATACATATATATGTATATATATATGTATATATATATATATATATATATATATATATATATACTAGCAGGGAGACCCGACGTTGCCCGGAATTGAATGATGATCAACGAATATTTCACACTCCTATATTTTTATTGTCAGCGAAGTCCGTGAAATCGCCCGGGGAAAAAGCTTCACATGCCTCCATGCAGTAACTTAGTCCAACATATATGTTATTCTACATTGCATTATAGAGAACCTACTGTTTCTTTTATAAAATTATTTTATATAAACTTCTTTCCAGTTAACGAAAAAAAACATTAAGAAATTTACGTGCGGGCTTTGAACCCACTGACCACGTCATCCAAAAAAAAACAAAAAAAAAACAAAAAAAAACAAGCAAGCAAACAAACAAACAAAAAGCACTTAAATTTTCAAGTATTTTAAAATTCTTTGCAGTTAATACAAAAATAAAGACATTTACGTGCGTAGTTTAAACATACAGACCACGTCATGCATGCATAAATAAATAAATAAATAAAAATAACACGCTACCAACTTACCCACAATAGAATTTTCACGGCCCGTTGTTCTATCATTGTTGCTAAGCAACGACATGGGAAAAAATGGCTTTACCAATGACAGATAAATTAAAATAACGTTTTCGATTATCGGTAATTATCGACGGTATTCTGAAACAAAACTTAACTAAGATCACACCAGACTTATACACAAAAGTTCTTTAAATTTTAAAGAAATCGGTTCAGCTGTTTCAGAATCTATAAGAAACGAGCTCAAACAGAGACGAAGTTGCATTTATATAATTGTGGATATATATATATATATATATATATATATATATATATATATATATATATATTAAAACAATACTAGCGCCATATACCAACATTTGATAAAAGACCATAACTGCCCCCCTTCAATCTTAGAAAATTCCTCGTTGACAACACAAAATTTATACAACGTGAAAATAATATAAAAAAATTAAAAAGTCTTGAAGCATCACACATTCGAACTCATCACTCTACTATAAATAATATTGCATTCGAGAAAAGCAGCAATGCGTTAAAATGTCTTGCGTAACGCGTAATGGACAGACTTTGCCAACAGTGCCCATGAACTTGTTGATTTTAATACTCGATTTTTTAATCAACCTATATTTTTAATCGACTTTTAATCGATTTTATATATTTTAACTTACCATCACTTAACGTGGTTTAATGTATATTTTACTTCTCACTTTTTTTAATTTCCGTTTTTGCTCCTTTTCATTTTTACTTCCTCAACACCTGAAGATGACTGTGGCGAATCGAAAGCGCTCGTGACAGTTTCAATTATGGAACCTTTATTAATATTTTCGATTTTGATATAAAAAAATATGGAGAGTAGATAATACAGTGGATGTGTTATCGGCAGCTCCAGTAACTCTCGCTTCTCCTATTTTGTCATCCAGTCCTCATTCAATGAGTGATTTTTCTGACAAAGGGTGAAGAAAAAGCTGCTTAAAGGTCGGTAGTACTTGGTGACCAGTAGTCTGAGATGTCGGAAATTTTTCTGTCTCTATCTGTCCTTGTGGCCATGTCACTAGTAAGGGTGCTGGAGGTAAACGTTTGTCTGGGCTGACGTTATCCGCCTGATAGTCAGGGACCCGAACCTTGGATTAACCACTAAGGAGGCTGTCCTGTCAGCAGGCGCAAAGTACTGGGACTGCTGTATTGCCATTTGGTGAGTGGATCTGAACCATGCAGTAGTCTCTGGTGGGGCCTCTCGATGCCATACTAGTGGGTAATTGTTACGGCTTTACCTTTTCGTGTTCCACAAATAAAAAAAAAAGTTTTCCTGTCTTTTTCTCTCTTACTTTCCCTCTCTGTACTGCTCTAACCAAGTATGCCGACCTATTCCACAAATCCCCAAACCTCAACATGAAATATTTCCAGAATAAAAACTCGATTAAACCTAGAACCAAATCTTCCAGCGTAGACCCCTACTACCAGGTCTCCTTCTCCAACATCAGGGGTCTACGTTCCAACCTTCCAGAGGTTGAAACCCAATTACAGGAGACGAAACCGGACATATTCTTTCAAAGTGAAACTGGAATAGGGCCGACCACTTCCCTAGATGAGTTCATAATTAACGGATACTCAAATTTAACAGCTAAATCTGACCCCCAAGATCGCCATGGGCATGGAATATGTGCCTACATTAAGGATGGCTTCCCGTGTGGCAGGGATATCTCTAGAGAAGATCCTAATTTACCCAATATGTGCTTCAGGGTTGCATTTGCTAACACCACTGCATTTATATTTGCCCTCTATAATAATAACAGCGGAGTTACTATCTTTAAGAGCATATCTGAGAAAATAGACAACATACTGTCTTCACATCCCTCGGCTAACATCCACATATGTGGTGACTTCAACGCCCATAACGTGGAATGGCTGACCCATTCAAATAAGACAGATGATGAGGGGAGGTTTTGTTATGATTTTGCCATTGCTTATGATCTCACTCAGATTGTTCGCGAACCCACCCGTGTGCCCGATACACCCGGTCAATATGAAAGCCTCTTAGACCTTTTTCTCTCAACTTCCCCTGAGCTATGTTCATGTTCCGTTCATTCTCCTCTAGGATCCTCCGACCACTCCGTCGTATCAGTTAAGATAAAAACGAAATGTAAGAAGCCCCCAGATGTACCCCTCCACCGTACTGTATACCGATACTCTATGGCTGACTGGGATAGCTTCCGTACATTCATATCTGATTTACCTCTGCACTCCATGTTTAAAAAGGAAGTGTCCTCTATAGTATCAGATCTGACCGAATGGTTAATTGCAGGCATAGACCAATTCATACCATCTAAAAAATTCCAACAAAAACCTAACAGCCAGCCATGGTTCTCCCCAGAATGTGCTGCTGCTATCGCGCACAGAAATCACCTTTTCCATAGCTACCATCGTAATAGATGCACTGAGACTAAAGCTGCTTTAGGTCTGCCAGCAACCACTGTAAAAGAGTAATAAAAAATGCAAGAGAGCTATATGCCCAGTCTGTTAAATCCAAGGTAGCTGATCAGCGGCTTGGATCCCACCAGTTTTGGCAAATAACAAATAGGATCCTGAACAGAAGTGTGCGTTCTATCCCAACCATTATCAATGGACCAGAGGTCATCTCGTCAGCGTCAGACAAGGCCAAACTATTTGCAAAGAACTTTGCAGCTAATTCTACCCTATGCGACGAAGACCATCAACTCCCCATATTTCCTCCTATAACACAGAACAAGCTAGGTAACATACAAATATCCGTGCATGAGGTCGCCAAGCTAATAAAGAACCTAGATTCCAGTAAAGCAACTGGCCCTGATGGCATCCCAATTATAGTGTTAAAAAAGCTTCAACCAGAACTTGCTCCCATACTAACGAAACTATTTAAGCGCTGTCTTAAGGAGAAGTGCTTTCCGACTCCCTGGAAGACCTCATCAGTTTGCCCTGTATTTAAGAATTCAGGTGATAAGTCATCTCCCTCTCAATACAGACCTATAAGTCTCCTGTGTGTTATGAGTAAGTTGCTGGAATCCATATTAAATAGAGAAATAGTCAACCACCTCAGCAGGAATAACCTTCTTAGTGACACACAATATGGTTTCCGCTCTGCAAGATCTACCGCAGATGTGCTGACGGTTATATCCCACAGGATTAGTGAATCTCTTGACAAAGGCTTCCTTTCTAGGTCAATTGCTCTCGACATATCAAAGGCCTTCGACAAGGTATGGCATAAGGGTCTACTTAACAAGATTTCCAGCTACGGTATAACTGGAAATGTTTTCTCAATCATTAAATCATTTCTCTACGATAGGCTCATAAGAGTAGTGGTAGATGGACTAAAATCGGAGGCCTGCAATATAAATGCTGGAGTCCCTCAGGGGTCAATCCTGGGTCCAACTCTCTTCCTGATCTACATCAATGACCTCCCTAAACACATACTTAAATCATTCGTTGACATCTATGCTGATGACACGACCATCTACGGCAACACATCAAAGGCTGTAAATGACAAAGTTCTCTCTGATTCTCTCTCCTCTGATCTCGAGCACGTGGTTCAGTGGGGGAAGATGTGGCTGGTTACCTTTAATGCATCCAAAACCAAACTCCTATCCTTACATCATCAACGCTCTGATCCCCATCTGGCATCAATTGTGATTGATGGCTCTTGTCTGGGTGAGGCTCCGTGTTTTGACAAGCTTCTGGGTTTGACCTTTACTCCTGATCTGAAATGGAACACGTACATCAAGTCTGTTGCCAAGGTCGCTGGAAAGATGGTGGGATCCTTCTACCGCTCCAGAAGATATCTCACTACTGATGCAATTCTCTATCTATATAAAAGCCAAGTACGTCCAAGGATGGAATACTGTTGCCATATCTGGGCAGGAGCTGCTAAAAACAGCCTATCCTGCCTTGACAGAGTACAAAATAGACTTCGTGGCTTAGTGGGGGATGCCCTTTTCTCTACCATGCAACCTCTCTCCCACAGAAGAGACGTTGCGAGCCTGTCCTTGTTTCATCGTTATTTCCATGGCAGATGCTCGTCTGAACTCCAATCTCTGGTCCCCCCTCGCCAATCTTTCACGAAAAACACCCGTCTAACTAAATCCACTGTGAAAAATTTCCCCCACTCTATATCTGTGCCTAAATCAAAACGCGGATTCCATGAACAAAGCTTCTTTCTTAGAACTGCACGCCTGTGGAACTCTGTTCCGTCTGCCTGCTTCCCTCCGGACTACAACTTGGTTGTCTTCGAGTCCAATGTTAACAAATTCCTAATGAACCACCCCCTTAAGTAAACATTTCAGCAAATCTCCTCACTAACGTAATGTACTTGCAATAACCCTTATCCCTGAGTGGCTTCCGGGCCTTGATAAGTGGTGATCACTGTGTAAAAAAAAAAAAAAGAGATTATATGAAAAATCGAAAAATTAAAAAAAAAAAGTGTCATAAAGCAAAGTACCTTCGTTGCATTTAAATTACACGCACGCACACACACACACACATAAATATATTATTGAATAATTATTATAGTAAATAATTACGTCAGCCCTTCAAGAAACTCGCTTCTTATCGTTGAGAACATTCAGTTGAATTAAAGTCGGTCAAGTCATCATCGTATAATGATTAGATCACTCTGACAGACGTTAAAAAGCATCTATAAAATAAATGTTTAAATTCAACAGCATTTCTTGCGGATAACGGTAGCCGAATGGATTAGGTGCTTGCTAATGAAGCCAGGGTTCGAATCTATCGACTGGTGCTAAACGTTACACCCTGAACTGATGATTCCCGAAAGGAAGAAACACTAGTGTATGTAGGTATTTTATAATTATTATAGCAAGTAATTATATATATATATATATATTCTTACCGTTTTATCTGTTTTAATTACACATGTTTCTGTCAGACTTGTGTGTGTATGTGTGTGTGTGTGTGCATAATTTAAATGCAAATATGTAATAACCACTTCTGTTTAAGTCTGACGAAGTTTCTGGATCATTGATACGATCCGGTAACAGAAATATGTGTAACAAAAACAGATAAAACGGTAAGAAAATATATATATTGACTCTGCAATATTATTGAGCATCTTCTTCAGGTTATTACCAGTTTTGATATATATATATATATATATGATGATTGCAACGTCTTGTCAGACGAGTGCCACTCCCTCAGACATTTAAAATCCATGATTCCAAATGTCTGAGGGAGTATCTATACAAATATGATGTTACAGAGTCTTAGCTTTGTACGACAGCTAAGTCTCTCTCTCTCTCTCTCTCTCTCTCTCTCTCTCTCTCTCTCTCGGTTCAAAATGTTGAGATCAAGCAACAAGCAAGAGAACGATAGCTAGCAACAAATTAAACTGCAGACCAGCTTAATGCGGGTACTGGTCTTCCGCTTTATGGTTGTTTAAATTAGAGATTTGCTTCTCCTAGAAAGGTTGCCTTCACCACGGCTTACGAGAGCCTTCTCTACCCCAATACACATATACACACACACACACAAATATACACAGTGCTAGTTGGCCGTTGACCCAGAAAGAGTTCATTCGCCCTATATATATATATGTATATATAATCTATATATATATATATTATCTATCTATCTATCTATCAATCTCTCTCTCTCTCTATCTATCTATCTATATATATATAATGAAGAGAGAGAGAGAGAGACAGGGGAAGAGATGTGTGTGTGTGTGTGTCAATATGCGTATATATATATATATATATATATATATATATATATATATATATATATATATATATATATATATATATATATACGGAGAGAGATGGACGATGTATAGATGGATGGATACATAACAAAATCCATTTCACTTTACGTCTCATTTATGTATATTTATTTTCATGTATAAACAAACTGGCACATGAACTGAATACCGATCTTGTTACTTGTTGACAGAATCCTATATTGTCACCCTTGAATCGTGACGATGCTGAATCTTCATCGCACAAGACGTTCTTTATCCTCATCCTAAAACGAAAATATGAAAATGGACATTCCAGAAGTCGCGTCCATTCACAGAGACTTGCTTTCACCAAAATTCCAACGCGCTTCATCCAGAAATGTGATCCTAGTTTCTATCGTTACGAAATAACTAATTATAATAATAATAAGGTTCCTTGACCTTCTAGCTATGAACGAAGAGTAGTAGCTGTCTGATGGTACGCTAAATCTTTTCGGTCTTCGTTCAAAAAAGTCTCTATTTCAAGTTAATTCAATTTTACCTAATAGATATACTATTTTTATACATATACTTTGAAGCATTATAACAGGTTTAATTTTTTCTGCGACATTCAGTGGAATCCACCTTAGTTGTAGAAGACTTGTAATATGCGTGATTTTTTCTCATTTTCGTAAATTTGAAAACGAGCTAACCACATCCTTTGAAAGCATTATTTCGTAAAATAACAATTTAAATTTTTTCTGAGATATTCTATGGAATCGTAGAAGACTTTGTAATATGTATAATTTTTGTTCTCGTTTTCGTAAATTTGAAAACGAGCAAGCCACATCCTTTGAAAGAATTATTTCATAAGCTTAAAATAAAAACATTTAATAAAAAATGGGGAAAAAATCATTTGTCTAAAAAATTTTCTGGCCTAATCGTAGTAGACGCTGTTATATGTGTAATTTTTGTTCTAGTTTTTGTAAATTTGGAAACGAGCAAGCCACATCCTTTATTTTATAAGCTTAAAATAAAAACATTAGCTAAAGACAAATGAAATTTTTTCTGGCATAATCGTAGAAAACGGTTAATATGTGTCAAAAATAAAAAAAATAATTTTCATTTGAATTATGCAAAAACCTGCATCTCGAACGCACAGACAAATGGTAAAAACATAAGCCAGGAACAGAACTAGAAAACGAGAACCACAAAATCCTATGGGATATGGACATACAAACTGATAAACCCATCCAAGCAAGAAGATCGGATGTCGTAACAAGAAAGAAAAGTCCTGCCAAATCGTAGACTTTGCTGTCCCAGCTGACCACAGGGTGAATATCAAAGAAAAGGAGAAACGAAGCAAATACACAGAGCTAGCCAGAGAGCTGAAAGGGATAGGAAAGATGAATAAAATCAAAATAATACCTATAATAGTAGGAGCACTAGGAACAATTCCGAAAAACTTTGAAAAAAAAATGGGAGCAATTGGAATCAGAGGAATGATTGGAAAGATACAATGAATATCAATAATGAAAACAGCTGAAATATTAAGAAAAACCCTTGAATGTGGAGACTAGCACACATGAGCCACATGAGCGGGTCAGACAAGCTGCTGCAGAGGCAAAGCATGTAGCGCCGCGCGGAAACAAGAACGTTGAAATGGTATACCGATAAGTCCTCTACTCCCCATTCTCCCATTACCACATCACGGCCCCCCGCCAGAAAGAAAGTAAGACCGAGGAGGGGACTGTCCAGACCCCCGTTTAACAAATGCGAAGAGAACTGGGAGGCTTATTGTAACTCAAATTCTAGTGAAGACTAATGGCCGCTGCCAGTGAGAAATCAGTGGTAAGTGGCTGTTGTCATAATGCAAAGTCATTTGCAAATGTTACCGAAAGAGGTGGAGAGTATTGGAAACATGCAGAGACTTATTGTCACTCAGCTTCCAGGGAACACCACAGGTTGTTGTCAAGAAAAGATCTTTGAAGGCCTGTGTGAAAGCTCCTTGTGAGCCAATAATAATAATAATAATAATAATAATAATAATAATAATAACAACAATAATAATAATAATAATAATAATAATAATAATAATAATAATAATAACGAAAGGAAGAAATGAAAAGTGGGGTAGAGATACACAAAATTGTTAGTCCAGTATAGACTAACAATTTTGTGTATTCTACTTTTCGTGTATTCAAATTCTCATGTGCTCAGGGTTTACATCACAAGGAAAAAATGGAGAAAGAGGGGTGATTGGGATTGAAGAATGTGGAGAGAGAGAGAGAGAGAGAGAGAGAGATTAGAAATGTGCACAACTACTTGGCGAACAGTTATGAAGTGTGTTAATTGCAACAGTGGCGAAAGAGGAAGAGCTAGATAAAGAATCATTAGAAGTGAAACGGAAGTACAAGGAAAGAATCGAAGCAGAAAAGTTGAACCTTCATTGTTAGATTGAGCGAGATACTAAGGCATTAAAATGCCAGGTCACGTGGAATTTTCTGTCGAAAAGTGAATTGAAAAGAGAGGCAGAAAATCATATATTTACTGCTCCGGAGAAGGTACTAAATACAAATGCAATCAACAGAAATATCTTTGGGAAGAATTGTTCTGATAAATGCAGGTTTTGTGGTTTAACTCTTGAAACAATGTCACACGTTGTGATTGATGTGCCTGCTTAGATGTGTCGCATTTTGTTTCGTGGGAAACAAATAAATAACCAGTCAATATCCTGTACTTGTATTGGACTGGTGGCTGAAGTGTGATGTCTGCATAGATACTGCACTCAAATTAATTCTCCTTAGTCAATGAAAGGGGAAACCCTTCTATAATAAGGCAATTTTATTTTTGAAGAATCCCCATTTTGAGGGGAGCTGGTTATCTTCCACATTAAACCGACCTTGTGCCACATTTTTTTCGGGGGAAACAAATAAATAACGAATCGATATTCGGTGGACCAACATAGGTGGTTCGTCGGCTACAACGAACAATCCACCTACAAAGTGCAGGGGAAAAATTATTAAAACTTCAAATTGAACAACATCAATAACAATTATTATAACACCAGAAACGCTCAGATAAAAGACAACAAGAATTATTTGAACACTAGAAGCGCCCAGATGAAAGGCAACAACAACAACAACAGCGCATGAAAAGCTGTTTATACAAGTCATAAAAATAATGCGTCCACCGATAGTTATACAGCAGTTTCACAAGATTCAATATGGAATGTGATTGACAATTTCTGCTATGGACCTGAAGAAGGTAAATCACTTGAAGCTTATTTTCGTTGGTATGAAGATTTTTTAGTATCGACTGCAAACAGTGGTCGGACCAGAAAAAGGTTCGTTTACTATTACGGAAACTAGAAACGGCCGAACACAACAAGTTTGTGGATTTTATTTTACCACGTAAAACGTCGGAATTATCTTTCGCCGTAACAGTGGAACTTCTTACGGAACTAATTAGCCCGAAATTCTCTTTATTCCATAAGCGTTGGTCATGTTTAAAGTTGTAGATAAATGTCGAAGATGACTTCGCAATGTGCACAGGTAAATATATATTGGGACGAATTCAAACTTGCAGACCTCAGTGCAGATAATTTTAAATGTTTAATATTTGCGCAAGGACTGACTTCTGGCCGGGACGCAGAAATTAGGAGACGTGTCGTAACAAAATTAGAAAATGAACCAAACCTTACCCTACAAAAATTAACGGAAGATTGCGAGAAAATAGTAATTATTAAAAAGATCCGATGGATATTGAAGCTGGAGTTGTGCAGATAAAAAGCAGAGAGATAATTTAAAAAAAAAAAACACGTAAAAGAAATAAAACACGTTAGGGAAAAAAGGACACACCTATTGAAACATAGCTAAGAAAGAATTTAATGAAAAAAATCCCGTCTCCGTGTAATCGATATGGTAATTTGCATGGGGTAATTTGCATATTTATCAAGAAAATGTTTAATATGTAAATAAAAAAAAAATAGGTCACAAAGGTACTCATTGCAGAAATAAAATTCAATACAAAACCTGAGTGTGTTTGGCTGAGACGGAAAATAACGAAGAAAGGTTGCGAAAATATATGACTATAAAAATTCATGATAAAGAAATAAAAATGTAAGTCGATTCGGTTTCAGACCTTTCGATTCGAAATTTAAATACCTGGAAGAAATTGAATAAAACCACTATGCTGAGAACACTCAAACCAGCAAAGGCCGTTAACGACACGCAAATTAACCTCGACGGTGAATTTCTAGCGAACGTCACATTATTGGAAAAGACGAAAAAAAATAAAATCTTATGAATTAAACAAAATCAGAAACCTACTCTGGTCGGACTGAATTCATGAATTAAAATTATAGAACCATCCAATCAACATTTTTTGCAAAAATGAAAATAAAAAGTACAACAGACGTTTATGCCTTGAAAAATAAATTAAAAGGAAACTTTTCTTGTTCTAGGTCGCGAAAAGCCAAACAAAAGGCACAAACAAACTGATACTGTCTTAGACCGAACAAAAGTAGCTCTGCCCTAGCGAGAACAGCGCCTGACCACAAACCAAGAAACCAAAATAAAGCAGGGTATTCTATCGCTAGTCCTAAAGTGATGGCGCCCTCGCCAAGCGACTTAGTCGTAAATATCTATACGACTGCAGTCGATTTTTCACTGAATACAGAATCTTCAGCTACACCGCAACAGGCAGCAGTCGCAACTCTATTTTTCCCAGTATTGGAACATTATTTTCCGAGAGTCATTCAAAGATCTTACGTGCAGCAGAGTAATAGCACTCAAACTATTTTCCACAAAATGGAACCGTTTTACCCGGCGTCTCTTCAAAATAGACAGTTCATCAGGTTAACAACACTAGTGATAACCCCTGGGACAATATCACCCTTGTCTGATAGATTACTACAAGTAGGGTCCTAGATGAGATTTACTGACCCTTAATTACTTGTGGCGGAATCTACCCCCTCAATTATTTTATTAAATTCTCGCGATTAATACATGAGAAAATAACAATAAAACAATTTTCCTGCAGGTCAAAAGAAAAAATTTCGCCTTGAACAATAGATGTTCCTAGAGGTAGAGGCTATTGAAACCGTCTACTACACATTTTATATTGAGCCTCCGCAAATCCCATCAAAACCACGATTTTCGGGGAGGAAAAAGTCAATCACCGGGCTGTTCATGGTCTACTCAAAAAGGAAAAAAATACTGATACATCGTCCGGAGTTATCAGCTTGTGAGGGAGGGGGGGTTGTGGCGGAACTAACCTATGTTACCTACTAATAGACTATTCCAATCTAAATAAATACCGGAAGACAAAGTTGTAAGGTGCCAGTCGATATCCGGTGGACCAATCTAGATCGTTCATCGGCTATGACGTACAACCACTCCTATTGTATGCTTTTCAATACATATTGCTACTTTATTTTAGTGTTCTGTTTTTCTTTGTCTCCATTAACAGGGCTATAACACTTGCTCAAATGACATCAACTAAGCTGGCGAAATGAATGAGAAACTACGAAACTATCAGAAGCTGAGGATGCAGATTGCTAGATTGTGGAATAAGAAAATTTCCATCGTGTCAATCATCACAGGTGCGCTTGGCTGAATTCTAGATGATCTTGAGAAACAGTTTAACTCCTTTGGAATCAGATACATCACCGTACTCCAGAAGTCAGTTCTGCTTAGCACAACAAAATTTTAGCGTCATCTAATTTACTCTTATTATGTTCACTAGCTTTGATATGAAAGCCCCCTCTTGAGTGGACAAAACAGTGCAAAACATCACAACAGTGTGAAGTTAACGAACATAATAATAATAAACATAATAAACAAGAACGCCGGATGGATAGTTAATAAGAAGGAAAAGGCCTGCCAGATTGTAGATTTTGCCGTTCCAGCAGACCACAGAGTGAAAATCAAGGAGAATGACAAGCAGAAAGGGATCTGGAAAATGAAGAAAATAAATATAACACCACTAATAGTAGGAGCGCTAGGAACAATACCAAAACACTTTGAAAAAGAAAGAATGGAAGAGGTTGGAATCAGAGGGATGATCGAGAAAATACAATGAATTCCAATAATGAAAACTGCAAAAATATTAAGAAAAACCTTTGAATGTGGAAACCAACACCACGCATAAACTACACACAAACTGGACACAGAAACGGCTACAGATGCAAAACACAAAGTAACATTCCATGAAATCATAAAAACTGAAACTGTATAAATGAAAAAAACCGTCTCTTTTTTACCTGTGAGTTTCGCCATAAACAGGCACCATACCATATAATGAGGGTCAAGGAGGAGGAGACCGAGGAGAGAAGACACTAGCCAGACCTCCACTGAAGATATACAGAGGACTGGGACCTTGGGGAGGCTTGTTGCCACCCATATTCCAATGAAGACCAATGGTCGCCGCCAATGAGAAATCAATAGTAAGCGGCTTTTGTAATAACGAAGATCTTTTGCAAAGGTTATGGAAAGAGATGGACAGTACTGGAAATCTGGAGAAACTTGTTGTCACTTAGACTTTAGGGAGCACCACAAATTATTCTCGGAGAACAATCTTTGATTATGGCTTGTGTGAATGCTCCTTGTGAGTAAATAATAATAATAATAATAATAATAATAATAATAATAATAATAATAATAATAATAATAATAATAATAATATTTACAGCAATACTCATTTTTTTCAATGTTTCTATTTCAAACGAATATTAGATCAATATATTGTGGCGAAAGGTTCGTGCGTGCGTCATTTTCCCGGGCAACGCCAGTATACAGATCCTTCTAGTTCGTAATAATAAGTAATATTTATACTGGTGAGTTTACTGACATTGTTTAGCCCTCCCTCTCATCCTCACAGTTAAACGATCATCTCCCTCCCCTTACCGTTCTGTTCCTATTTGTGTAGTGATGCTCAGGAATCAACGGCGGAGAGTAGAGGAATAACTGCCGCCTCCAACAAAAACAAATGCGTTGGTTGCTTCAGTAGGACTTACGTTCTCTGTAGATTGCAAGCCTCACTAAAGACCATCTGTCATCTGTTGAGAGTGCACTTATTGACCCCGGCGGAATGAAAGGACGCGGCTCATCCCGATAAGGCGTTAGTTTATCGAACAATTAAAACAAATGAATATCGTTAAAACATATGTAACGGAATGAACTCTCCATACACACGAATTTGGAATTCGATAAAAAAAAATTTAAAAAAACAACGGCGGACGTATACAATTCGATAACCCCTTATAATTTTCTTTTCTTTTTTATTTTTGCAATTTTTAGCGGATTATTATCGATTAGACACCAATCTACCAGATTATGGAAAACAAAAAAGCAAAATGATCAATATTTACACATTTGAAAGGGGGTGCTCGTTTTTTAATTACAACCTTCTAGTAAATCAACCCCCCATATTATAAACACTCGACAAGAAAACGAAATTTGTTTTCATTTTTAGTATTTAACTTGCTGGGACTTAATAAAAATTATTTCTGAAAAGAGATTGGGGAATCCCGTCCGCGAAAGGAAAGTTTTTTTAGATGTTGGCGGCGGGTCATTTTTATTTTTTGGCGCTTTTTTTTATGGGGCATTCATATCTACCTTTTAACTCTCATTTATAATTTAATTTTTATGGGGGTGAGCGGCCACGATGAAGGGGAGTGTGTTAGGGTTAAGGCCGCCACTACGCCCACAAAAGAAAACTTTCCTTCTGCGGACGGGACTCCCAATAGGTACCCCCATCCCCCGAAAAAAAAAACACCCGCTCTTTTCAAAGATATTTTTTTCATAATGAATTAATTCACGTGAAGATAATTTTCCCGCCAGTGCTACTCTTCGCATGAGGAAGCCAAGTTACCTTAAACTCAAATCCAAACAGATTATCATCATAACTAGTCCGAATGTTTTAATTTTTGTCCTGGTATATTTAACAAACTATAATTACTTAGATACGTACGTCCCTACTCGGCAAACTTTACGAAAAACACTTGTCTATTTGAAACCACTGTCAATAATTTCCCCATTCTTTATCTAAGCAACGTAGATTCCATGAAACAAAGCCTCGTTCTTAAAATCGCACGCCTGTGGAACTCTCTTCCGTTTACTTGTTTTCCAGCTGACTACAATTTGGTAATCTTCAAGTCCAACGTAAACAAATTCTTCATGAACCGCCCCTTAAGTAATCCAATTTACCAAATTTAAACTACTAACGATTACTACGATATTATCCCATTGACTACTGTACACTCCATTATCCTTATCCTCGAGAGGCCTTAGGGCCTTGATAAGTGGTGACTCCTTTCAAACAAATAAAAATAAAAATAGTATTTCCTCTCAATCAAAGGTCTACTAATATTACCGTTCGTGTCTGCTAATCGCCCCACTATGTTTAGGTACTCACACATGCGAATCTCGTAGTTGGTATGATCCTTTACCAATATAGGTACTATCGCTTCCCCGGGAGGGTTACTGGGTTGAGCAACGTCTTGGGAACGCAACCAGCTCCCTGGGGAATAAACGATATTCAATGATATCTAACGATAGGCACATGTGTCGCTCCTTGTATGTTCATTGCGTCGTTACATGCAGCTTTCTGTCGTAGCATTCATGGGAGTAACTGCAGGCTGAAATCGAACACTTGTACAAAAATAGCGAACAAATGCATTTTTATAAAAATATATAATTTATTTAACAGTTAACAAGTAGGAAGCATATTTAGTTGACCCATTGCGTTCACACCAAACTACTATATCCTCCGCGTATGGGGTGCAAGCTTCAACTGTTTTCGAATGTCTTATTGACGAGTTCTCCTAGTTTGACCTTTCAAATTCTAAGGTCTTATATCGTTTTGCCTTGGTTCAATATTATAAACAAACTGTCATTCTTGGCTTGAGTCATCGCAGAACATTTTCAAAATCACGAACACCTGTTTTACACAATTGCACCGCACAAGTGCAGATCAAGTTAGGCACAAGGTTAATTTATGTAGAAGCCTCCAGCTCCCTCAAAAGGGTTGATACTGATTTCATATGACCTAAAAACGTTCATGTAATTAATCAAATTTAAGCATATTCTAATAGGGTTTGAAACGCCGTAACTCTCATGTACTATACTATATATTTTAAGGATATCATCTAATTATTTTGTCTTTTATATACGGGATAATAACATTGATGCAATGAATTTCGTTTTCTCAACGTAGTTAAGTAATGTTGAGCCTGGTCATTAACAGATGAGCGGCTATTTCGTAATACGAAGCGCTGAGTGTAGAGGGAGTGCGATATCTAACAGCAGAATAACTGAAAAACTTTATGTCGTCTGGTTAAAGTCAAGTGTTATGACGTTAGAAAACCAGAAAACACCAAAACATAAAATATTCGATGATGAGTCTTAAAATGGTTTATTATTATGATTGTAGAAGTAGAACGTCAGAAAGAATGTTATTAAAGTGCAATAAATATTTACTGTTGGAATATTTACATTAAATAATTTTCAGGAATGTAACTTGATGGATGAACTTTCATTCCAATTGTTATGTTATTCACTAAGAAGTTTTCAAGCAGTTTCAGGAATTTAGGACAAAGAAAATAGATAAGCAGAATACATTTTCGAAACACACGTGACGTGTTTTTACAGAGTGGCGTCAAAACAGGAAGTGACTTTACGATTACACGTAGAAAGTAAAGAGTTAGATTGAACAGTCTGTAACTGAGATTTGTGTAGTAGAGAGAGATGATAGCAATTATAGAAGCACTGTGTAATTTTGACCTCCAATCTATCGTCCGCCCCTCGCCTAACTTTCGCGAAAAACACCCGTCTAGCCAAAACCAGTATCAATAATTTCCCCACACTTTATCTGTGCATAAACCTAAACGTAGATTCCATGAACAAAGCTTCTTTCTTAGAACTGCACGCCTGTGGAACTCTTTTCCGTTTGCCTGCTTTCCAGCTGACTATAATTTGATTGTCTTCAAGTCCAACGTAAACAAATTCTTGATGAACCGCCCCTTAAGTAATCCAATTTACAAAATTTCCACTAATAACGATTACTACGCTATAATCCCATTGACCACTGTACACCCATTAACCCTTATCCCAGAGTGGCCTCTGGGCCTTGGTAAGTGGTTACTATATGTAAAAAAAAAAAATTGAACATATGTAGTTGTGGAGAAGAAAACGGCATGCAACCTCGGAACAAGTAACTCGCAATTACAATAAATGTAAATATGATTTTTTTTGCGTGTGAGAAACATAGCTATATTTCAGGAACACGTCGGAGCAGGCGGAAACGGTTATAGTTAAAAGTATGTAATTCTTTGTTCCGCACAAATGTGAAAGGTTTTTATCAGTCTTTCTGTTCATAAACCGTTTAGTATGTCGACACGTACATATAACCATTATACACACATCGGCAAGAGAAACATTTATAAACCCATGTGCTAATATTTGGACGACATCACACACATTAAATGAACAAGACGTTAACAAAATAAAAAGACTCATTATGAGAACTCACATATATACATTTGTTATACACCTCTCTACATAACACAAGATAAGGATAAAAAAATCTACAAAAACTAACGTCGTCAGGATAGACATTCAACTGAACACTACATGTAAATATATATTTCTACAAATTTTCTCCTCCGAAAAAAGGTTGGGTCAATCCGTCTAGGATGAACCATCAAACTGGAATGATACTGTTTATCGCGGGAAAGTGACGTATCTGGGAGGGTTGTTATGTACTGGGAACGGAAACCAGTATCCCGGAATAATAAACAGTAAACTATAACACACGTATGCGATAGGCAATAAAACCTCCCTGTTCGTGAAGGGGTTGATATATCGGCGATTACGTCTGCTTAACGCGTGTTCTCTTCTGATCTTCTATCGAGTTCTCGGCGTCATTAGGCGCAATTAATTCCCTCCTGAGAATTAATTATCTGTGCAGGAACCTTGCTGCTGCAATAGAACGCTGTATGGAATAAGCAAACAGCGCATTTTTTTTACATTATAAATAGAATTCTGTTATTTAAAAGTATTCAAGAAGCATTCTATAAGAATAAGTCGATCCGCCTTTATCAGTATCCCAATATAAACTGAATTGCATTTATTACCGCATATGAGAGAGAAAGAAATAAATAGAAAGAGAGAGAGAGAGGGGGGGGAATAAAAAGAGGGAAGCTAGATAAATGCACATTAAAAACAAAGAAACTGAAATATTGTTTTACAATTCTTTGGAGTTGGCCAAGTAGGTTTGACATTTTATACAAATGTGTACCCCGATTGCTTTGACAGCACTAATATTTTATAAACATCTGTTAACCTGAGCTGATGTGTGCCGACATTTTCAGATGAAAACAGCACCGACTTTATCTTACTTCTCTCCTTTCAAGGACAAGGAAATACGGATAGAAGTCCTTAAAATTGTGAAGCTGAAAAGCACCCCACAAACGGCTCATTATTATTGTACCAAAGTGATACAGATTCCCAATATGCATCCAAGATTACATCATTAATTTCAAATTTCATCAGAGAATTCCCAAACTAAATAAACATTATCGAGTTTGTTTGTTTTTTTACTAAGAATTTATTTAATAAAAAATGGGTTGATTAATTCTCCTAAGAAAGTCTACTATTTAATTTGGCGAAGGTCTTTTTGTTCAAGTTATTTAAACTAAAGCGTTTTTCTTTTACTTTCAATTTATTATGCGTTTAATTTTCATTTGCAATTTATTTAATGCAATATGTATCTTTGCTTTATACAAATGAGACAATGTTTTTTTCTTTAGTAGGTTAAAAAATGGGGAAGTTTTTTGGTGAAAAGATTGCTTTGTGTTGTCTTTTCCTTTTAGGTTAATGAAAGGAGGTTTTTCAGATGGTTTAAAATCGCAAGATATTACCCATAATTAATATACAATAAATAAAGCAACGTTAACGTGTTGCCAGTTTCTATTTTATGGACAGAGGAGTGCGGACTGGGTTGATTTGTGCATTTTTCTAAAAGCATGGCTAAACGGTTGAGGGAAACGATATAATCAGACGATGCAATAATTAAAGGCGTTGCCAAAGCGAAAGAATTCAGAAATAAAAAATGTTCCTTTTTTTGTGTTTATTTCATGGAAAATGGTAAATTCATAAAACCGTGAACCATATTTGTATGTAAAAACACAAGGTTCATCTTTTGGCAGCAAGAAATAAGAAATATAAAGAATAAATGCTGCTTTAACGCTTTCTTTGACTGAAAATTTGTCTTTTGCAGAAATGTAATTACGCCATTTTGTTTGTATCGTCTATCGTCAAATTCGGTAAAAGTCGGAAACTGCTTCGTAGTCGGAACTGTGTACATTACAACTGTCAATGTATGGATGCATATTCGAGAGTAGCTCGAATAGATTATATTTCTTTTCATGTAAACCGCTCGAGGCAACGCGTGAAGCCACTTGATGTAAAGGGCTAACAAGAACGCAAGATGATTATCGCAAAAAAAGGGCGATTTCTATTGACTTTAGACTTGAAAAGCTGCAGATAGAAGGAAAACAGTAAGCAGGGAGAGAGTTCCACAACCTTTCAGTTTTTGGAAAGCAATTATTGGAGTAAGAAACTGTACTTATGAGTGCTATTTTGCTGCTAGTTGCAAATTGACCCCATGACACATCAATCTCCAGAGTTTCTAAGATCTAGATCCCCATCGGCTATATAACACGCATGACAGTGACAATGTTGTTAAAATTAGGGTTAGTACTTTAAATAAAAGTTTCTTTTAGTACTTTGTTAAAGACAGGATAGAAAATGCGTTTAATCGGGCGAAACCCAAGACCGTAAACGTCTCCGGAACTCGGGAATTAGTAACGACACGCATGCACTTTTAACGTGAATGGCTCTCATAAGGAAGGGGGAGTTCATTCGACGTGGGGTTAGGTAGGGAATCTTTGACAGGAGCGGCATGAATAGAGAGCGACAGATCTAGGTTAACAGTGTTTCTGTTAAGAAAGTTCACGTCTGAATTAGTGACCCTCGGGAGCTTAGTACGAAATAATAAACGCAATGACCCCAGAATTATAGTAAGTATCGTTGGGATTGAATATCCGAGATTTCTTCGCCATTTCCTTTGCTTGCTTTCTTTTTCTGAAAATGGAATTGTTATGCTAACCTTTACAAGTCCAACTCCTAACTGCTTAACAGTCAGTATACGGGACAATCACGTTGACACGCAGGTTCTCGTCGGATCACCGAAATTAAGCAACGCTGAGTCTGGCCAATGCCATAGGGTGAACGTTAGGGACTAACAAGGCGCTCTATGTTGGGTAAAAGGTCAGTCAAGTCAATCTGTTTACTTTCTTATGTGTGCACTAGTGATGTGCGCACACATTAATAACCATATGAAAGGGTTGCTGCAAAGAAAGTGGGTTCACTTTATCGTCCTAGGAGACTACTCACACCTGAGAGTATCATGTACTCCTGCAAAGCCACCATTTGCCCATGCATGGAATATTGTTTCCAGATCTGGGCTGGTGCATCTACTGCTTACCTCTCCCTCTTTGAATAGGATCCAAAAAAGAGTCTCCAATCTGATAGGTTCCACTTTGTCAACTAAGCTTCAGCCTCTGCCTCATCATCGCAGTGTTGCATCCCCATACCTCTTATGCAAGTATTTTAATGAAATGTGCTTTGATGAACTCGTTGCACTTGTGCTCCCTCAACGTACATATCCCCGACAAACCCGCTTAGCAACAAAATCTAACCCCTTCACTGTGTAGGTCCCTAAATGCCAGAAAGCTTTCTACTGTAATAGTTTCTTCCCTTGAGCAGTTAGACATTTGGAATTCCTTTCCTGCTACCTGCTTCCCTGACTGTACTGATATGCAGAAGTTTAAACGTAATGTAAACCAACATCTTGTTAATCTTTCCTAGTCACGGTCCCAAATAGTAGACCCTTATGTCAAAGTGGCGATATGCCTTGTTAGAGGTGAACATGAGTTAATAAAAAAAGAAAAATGATGATGATGGTGACGATGATGATGGTGGTGGTGGTGGTGGTGGTGGTGGTGGTGGTGGTGATGATGATGATGACGACGACGACGATGATGGTGATAATGATGGTGATGATGATGGTGGTGGTGATGATGATGATGATGATGATGATGATGATGATGATGATGATGCCTGACGATCACAAAAGTCGATGAAAAAGATTTCGCTGTTACTCCCCTATATTTAGATGCTTTGTTTCTATTTATTTGACCCCCCGCGAGGGCAGAGTAAGATATAAAGCCTGTTTTTAAGCTAAGGGGAATCTTGAATTGGAACAAACATAAAATTGATTCAATCTGGAAGTATTCATCCTTCATCAAATGGATCAAGTGTTTTTTTTTTAACACAAGATGAATAAAGAATATAATTGTTAATCTAACCTTTACAAATCCAACCTGTTACTGGTTAGCAATCGCAGTGACTTGGGCTAGGAGCAAAGTGTAGCATCTGTTCTGATGCTACACTTATTATTCTCTTCTGTCTTCGGTCAATGAAAGAGAAGTTATTATAAACTTAAGCAATTTTTATTTTTGTGCCAATTAAGAGTGACACAGGGGGGGGGGCTAGATTTTTCCCCCACATTAAAAATCAACATTTTGGCTAATTTTGCCTTCGTGGAGAGGAATTTAAAAAAGAATAGTCTCAACAGTCGGTGGAAAATCCAGCTCACCCAAAATGGGTACTCTGGATTTGAACAAAATAACATTAGCTCAGTCTAGAAATATTTTTCTTCTCTGACCGAGGAGAAAACAGATACTACACTTTGTTCTATTCCTAATAGTTAAATGCAAAAACATGCATGGCATAATCAGGTTGACACACCGGTTCCCATTAGATCGCTAAAGTTAAGAAACGTTCAGTTGGACTTGAATACGGCCACTTTATAGTCACCTGGAAGCAGCATTCTGGTATTCTGTTCCTCAGTTGCGAAGTTTTAAGGGGGAAAAAAAACTCTGCTCATAAAATGTTCACTTAGATTTAGATACAGAGAGAGAGAGAGAGAGAGAGAGAGAGAGAGAGAGGGAGAGAGTAAGGGAATTGTTGATAGTTGTTGTAGCTAGCCGAGTGTTTGTGGTGAAAACATGGAGTGACGCGCAGTCGATCACATGCCATGAAAATAACGATAGAAAAGATACAGGTTCGCAGCATCTTTACCATAAGAAAGAAGTAGCAGAGAGGAGAAAAGGACATCGCTCACCAAATTTCGAGATCTATTTGTTAGAGTGGTCGACCAAGAGTAGCAAATTATCTATCTATCTATCTATCTATCTATCTACTTATTCATCTATCTATCTACATTCATCTATCTATCTATCTATCTATCTATCTATCTATCTATCTATCTATCTACTTATTCATCTCTCTATCTATCTATTTATCTATCTATCCATCTATCTATCTACTTATTCATCTATCTATCTAGTCATAAGTGGATAGCAGAGATTTGAAATCATGTTTTGACAAAATGTAAAACTCTGTGACCCGGTCAGTTTGCACCAGAAAGATGCGAACGGGAGCTGGAAGTGACGTGTTACACGTCACGTGATCCGGTTTGCGCAAGCATAGTTGGCAGTTGGATTGGGGACACAAAGAGAGACAGATGAGCTAAATATGATGAGGGAGAAATCTCAGAATAGAGGCAGAGAAGAACCTCCCAAGCCAAAGATCGTCGATCATTTCCTTCTGCTAAGACGAATGTCATCATGTATATATTATATTTTCTGACACGCACACAAAAACACTATTAGATGAGACGAATCACGGGCCGTAAAGTAGACACTTGGGACAAGGACAACAGTCGGTTACACAACGTACAACATATATACATATGGTCCGTTATGATAAGAACACAACAGACATTTAATAGTGCCACGTACACATTCAACACACTACGATTCAACTATATTCACACGTGCATTAATTTGGTACTGTATAGAAAGGGTCAATATACATGCCCCACCACCACATAACGTGTTTTTTACCCCTTCGAAGCAGGAAAGGATTCTTTGAACAGACCCTCTCCAGATGTAGTATGAGTGCTCGATCTTATTATGTATTTGGCTCTTGTGCAGATAGAGGCTTGCATTAGGAGTGAGATATCTACCAGAACGGTAGAATGATTTTTTTCGGCAACCTTGGTAACGGATTTGATATAAAGTGCCCCGCAAAAGTTAAATTATTTTTTTAATTTTTCCAACTGTTTCTATCTTAGTTTCAATACATTTTCTATGTTTATAAAAAGTTTCATTACCATTAGCTAGAAATACAAAAACTGACAATTTTAAATTTGTATTGTAAACTTTTGCGGGGCACTGTATGTGTTCCATTTCAGATCAAGAGCGAAGGTCAGTTCCAGAAGCTTGACAAAACATGGTGCTTCCCCAAGACGAGAACCAGTCATTTCAATTAGGGCCATGTGGGGTTTAGAGCATTATTGGCGTAAAAGAGAGAAGCTTATTTTTTATTACATTTCACCCCAAACAAGGCACATGACCACTTTGTTGTAGGGGGCTACTATCAGGGACATAGCCATCAGGGGTACAGTGTAGGGAGTTGGGCAGCAAGATGTCGGTTCACGTTGCACTTGAACTTCTGCATGTCAGTACAGTTGGGGAAGCAAGGACCCGGAAGAGAATTTCAAAGTCTAGCTGTTCTGGGGAAGAAACTACTGGAGTAGAAGGCTCTCTTATATCTAGGGATCTATACTGTGAAGGGGTGAGATTTAGCTGCTTGTCGAGTTTGTTGGGAGGGGTATTTACGTCGTTTTAGATTCATTAAAATTAACCCAGTCACATTTAAACCCATCGCATCACGTGGTCAAGATGAGAAAAAAAGAGAATCAGAATTATCTGGAAATGCTGTTATCTTTTTTTATGAATCGGAAATTCATGTATCCCTTGCCAATTTTCAAATACCGGCAGAAACGATTCCCAAATAATCTTCGAGAACACTGGTTTTCCAGCGCAACAGAATCTGGGGGAACAAATGCAACTCATTAATGCTCGAATTTGATTTGTAAATGCATTGATATAAAAAAAACATATGTAACAG
The DNA here is from genome assembly GCF_053919585.1 of Euprymna scolopes. Taxonomy (NCBI): domain Eukaryota; kingdom Metazoa; phylum Mollusca; class Cephalopoda; order Sepiida; family Sepiolidae; genus Euprymna; species Euprymna scolopes. The sequence goes on along the minus strand of NC_136510.1, from coordinate 20,026,095 downwards.
AAATATAAAAAAAACAATATATGTAACAAAATATAAAAAACAATATATGTAACAATTATATAAAAAACGACACATGTAACAAAAATATAAAAATAAACAACATATATAACAATAACATAAAAAACAACTTATGTAACAAAAATATAAAAAACAACATATGTAACCAAAATATAAAAAACAACGTATGTAACAAAAATAGAAAAAACAACATATGTAACAAAAATATAAAAAACAACGTATGTAAAATACATAAAAAAACAACATATGTAACAATTATATAAAAATGACACATGTAACAAAATATAAAAAACAACATATGTAACGAAAATATAAAAAACAACATATGTAACAAAAATATAAAAAACAACATATGTAACGAAAATATAAAAAACAACATATGTAACGAAAATATAAAAAACAACATATGTAACGAAAATATAAAAAACAACATATGTAACAAAAATAAAACAACGACATATGTAACAAAAATATAAAAAACAACATATGTAACGAAAATATAAAAAACGACATATGTAACGAAAATATAAAAAACAACATATGTAACGAAAATATAAAAAACAACATATGTAACGAAAATATAAAAAAACATATGTAACGAAAATATAAAAAAAACAACATATGTAACGAAAATATAAAAAAACAACATACTTAACGAAAATATAAAAATAAACAACGTATGTAACAAAAATATAAAAAACAACATATGTAACAAAATCTAAAAACAACATATGTAACAAAATATAAAAAATACGTATGAACCAAAATATAAAAGACAACATATGTTACAAAAATATAAAAAACAAACAACATATGTAACAAAATATAAAAAAGCAACATATGTAACAAAAATATAAAAAACAACGTATGTAACAAAAATATAAAAAACAACATATGTAACAAAAATATAAAAACTAACATATGTAACAAAAATATAAAAAACAACATATGTAACAAAAATATAAAAAACAGCGTATGTAACAAAAATATAAAAAACAACATATGTAAGAAAATATAAAAAACAATATATGTAACAAAAATATAAAAAACAACATATGTAACAAAAATATAAAAAACAACGTATGTAACAAAAATATAAAAAAAACGTATGTAACAAAAATATAAAAAACAACATATGTAACAAAAATATAAAAAACAACGTATGTAACGAAAATATAAAAAACAACATATGTAACAAAAATATAAAAAACAACGTATGTAACAAAAATATAAAAAACAACATATGTAACAAAATCTAAAAACAACATATGTAACAAAATATAAAAAATACGTATGAACCAAAATATAAAAGACAACATATGTTACAAAAATATAAACAACAAACAACATATGTAACAAAATATAAAAAAGCAACATATGTAACAAAAATATAAAAAACAACGTATGTAACAAAAATATAAAAAACAACATATGTAACAAAAATATAAAAAACAACGTATGTAACAAAAATATAAAAAACAACGTATGTAACAAAAATATAAAAAACAACATATGTAACAAAAATATAAAAAACAATGTATGTAACAAAGATATAAAAAACAACGTATGTAACAAAAATATAAAAACAACGTATGTAACAAAAATATAAAAAACAACATATGTAACGAAAATATAAAAAATAACATATGTAACGAAAATATAAAAAACAACATATGTAACGAAAATATAAAAAAACAACATACGTAACGAAAATATAAAAAACAACGCATGTAACAAAAATATAAAAAACAACATATGTAACAAAATCTAAAAACAACATATGTAACAAAAATATAAAAAACAACGTATGTAACAAAAATATAAAAAACAACATATGTAACAAAAATATAAAAAAACAACATATGTAACGAAAATATAAAAAACAGCATATGTAACGAAAATATAAAAAAACAACATACATAACGAAAATATAAAAAAACAACGTATGTAACAAAAATATAAAAAACAACATATGTAACAAAATCTAATAACAACATATGTAACAAAATATAAAAAATACGTATGAACCAAAATATAAAAACAACATATGTTACAAAAATATAAAAAACAAACAACATATGTAACAAAATATAAAAAAAGCAACATATTTAACAAAAATATAAAAACAAACAATATGTGCAACAAAAATATAAAAGAACAACATATGTAACAAAAATATTAAAACCACATATGTAACAAAATATTAAAACAACACATGTAACAAAAATATAAAATAAACAACATATGTAACAATTATATAAAAAACAACTCATGTAACAAAATATAAAAACAACATATATAACGAAAATATAAAAAAAAAACATATGTAACAAAATAAAAAAACGACATATGTAACAAAAATATAAAAAACAGCACATGTACCAAAAATAAAAAAAAACATATGTAAAAAAAATATAAAAAACAATATATGTAACAATTATATAAAAGAACAACATATGTAAAAAAATATAAAAAACAATATATGTAACAAAAATATAAAAAACATATATGTAACAAAAATATAAAAAAACAACATATGTAACAAAAATATAAAAAACAACATATGGAGCAAAAATATAAAAACCAACGTATGTAACAAAAATATAAAAAACAACATATGTAGCAAAAATATAAAAAAAACAACATATGTAATAAAAATATAAAAAACAACATATGTAACAAAAATATAAAAAACAAACAACATATATAACAAAAATATAAAAAACAACATATGTAACAAAAATATAAAAAACAACATATGTAACAAAAATATTAAAAAACAACATATGTAACAAAAATATAAAAAACAACATATGTAACAAAAATATAAAAAAACATATGTAACAAATATATAAAAAACAACATATGTAACAAAAATATAAAAAACAACATATGTAACAAAAATATAAAAAAAACATATGTAACAAAAATATAAAAAACAACATATGTAACAAAAATATAAAAAACAACGCATGTAACAAAAATATAAAAAATAACATATGTAACAAAAATATAAAAAATAACATATGTAGCAAAAATATAAAAAACAACGTATGTAACAAAAATATAAAAACAAACAACATATGTAACAAAAATATAAAAAATAACACATGTAACAAAAATAAAACCAAAAAACTAACAAAAGACCGATCGTAAAATACACTTAAATCTACAAATTTATGTTTTCAGATTTCGAATTAATTATTATAAAAACAATTCTCCATTGATCATTATATTGTGTCCCATATAAACTAGATTCTAAAAGTTATAAAAATATATGGATTGGGTACCATCAGGTAGAATCGAAACTGAAACCAAAACATACGGCATTTTCCGTTTAAGCTATCGTCAGTTTGATATCCATCCATACACGATTAAATTTGTTTTCTGTGTGTATGTGTACTGATATTCATATTAAAACCCCTTTTTTTCTATTTATTTGAAAAGAAAATACAACTTTGTTATATATGGGTCGTACAATTGCATTCATCATCAAAAGATCTAGCTAATTTGCATATTCTTTTAAACATTCTTTTTAATTAATTCCTTATTAGTTTTTTTTTCGGTTTTCTTATGGGATGATCATCTTTTGTTAACTATTACGTGCAATTATATTCATACAGATATTCTATATGATTGATACTTGCGTAATATTTGCGTTAAATAGGTTATAGTAAACACAAACCTTTGCTATGTATTTGTTTAAAAAATTTTACCTACCAAACTCCTCTGCCAGTTTTTGGTCTACACATGAAAATTAATATATATATAGGGTATTAGAACCCATGCGCTTTAGTCGAGGAAAATAGGTGCAAAAGTGTGAAAATAAAAAGAAATGCAATTTGCCAGGTGAAGGTCGAAGGACGGCATTACGAATATGCATGCGTAACGTAATAGCTATTGATTCATATTTTAATTTTAAGCCTTAGAACAAACATGTCTTCATAGCTCAGGCATTAACGTCAAAGAAAACAGTAAATCGTAAGCTAAACATTTTGGTTTCGATCCTCGGTGGTGGATCGCGAATCTTTTTTTATTTTCCGATATACGACATCCGGTTGTGCATGCGCGCATAAACATTAACCCATAACAACGTAAATAAATAAACACAAATCGCTTCTTTTGCAGATTTTGACCTGCGCACTGAAATATTAACGTTATTATTTCGAAATTATTATTTAACATGAACAGTGGGGGTGTTTTCCAACTATTCTTTGTTACAACTATACTGTCGCTATTTTCTTACAACTAAACAACTTTAACCCGTTGACAAACATAAGAACAATTGTAGTAAAGCCAAGACTACTTCTACTACTACTACTACTACTACTACTACTACTACTACTACTACTACTACTACTACTCTCTATCCGTTTCTTTTCCTTCCTTCATCTTTCCTTCTTTTTTATTTTTTGTCTACATTTCTAGATACAAGATAGTTGTGTGAGAACGGTGAATTTGTTGAAACATTTACTAATCTGTTTCCATATTAGTTTTATTTTATTTGTTTAGGTTTTATTCTTTTGCTTCAGATTTTATTAATTATTTTTTTTTTTTTTAGATTTTAAGTTTCTATAACTTCCTCGAAGGATTCCAATATGGGTTTTTCATTCTTATATTTCTCATCGGTAGTTTCATGTGCGTTGTTGCTGCTAAATAACTTTCGTCGGCGTTGGGTTCGTAGGAAAATCATGTTTAATTTTCGATTTTTGAGCGATTATTCGGAAACATAGGTAACTTTACACGAATAGGGAGGATTGTTTGTCATGTTTGAGTGATCCGTCCGTGATTTTTCATTTTAATATAATTTCATAGAAATGTTTCTGTTATGTCAAAAACAAACTATTTTCTTTACGTCACAAGTGTCACGCTCATACATGAATTCCATAACTAATATAACACACTGACCCAACGGGTTACGAGTAGTCTAGTATATATATATATATATATATATATATATATATATATATATATATATATATATATATATATTTGCGGACAGGGGAACTTTAAGTCGAGTTTGGCCTGTCAAGTTTCTTTTTTTTTCAAATAAGACTCTTTAGCATCTAAAGACGCATAAAAGGACGGTTTACACACATACACACACACACACATACACGCGCACGCACACACACACACACACACACAAATGTAGATATTTGACCGGCTTTGCGACCTCGCATCTAGAATGGATTACAAGAGAAACAAACAGGAATTACCTTGTTGCTCAACGGAACACATACACACACACATACACACATATATACGTGTATATATGTATATGTATATATATGTATGTGTGTGTGTATGTGTGTGTGCGTGTGTATGTGTTCCGTTGAACAACAAGGTAATTCCTGTTTGTTTCTCTTGTAACACACACACATACACACACATGTATATATATATATATATATATATATATATATATATATATATATATATATATATATATATACACTTGTGCCCGATATTATTCATACCCCCTCTTGAAAATTGAGTTTATTAGGTGTAACTTTGTAAGAATTTATTGTTTACGTCCATATTGATACATATTCTTAATAAACCTCTTCTGATCATTTTCGTCATTTTAAAATCTCGGGATACTTGTAATAAAAGAAATATACAGCTATTTATAAAATCTGCAATGTTCAAAAATAATCATACCCCCTTATTTTTTCAGTATTAATCGAGTTTCTGACTGTTTGTTTCCTGTTTGATTCTTATTTTGAATGCTTTTATACAACCTTTGATTAATTTCATTTCGTTTTTTGCATTTTTCAGAAATTAAAATGATATCAACTGAAAACCAAAAAAAGAATAAAAATTATTAGAATGGGGAAGAAAAAAAGAGCTTAGTAATGATCTTAGGACTAAAATTGTGAATTCACATAAGGATGGTTTAGGTTACAAGTCAATTTCCAAGAAATTTGAGGTCCCTACAGCAACAGTACAGAGCATCATCAAAAAATTCCAGAGCCACCACACAACAAACAACTTGATTGGTAGAGGAAGGAAAAGGAAACTGTCTGCTAGAGCCACCAGGAATACTGTAAGAAGTGTTAATGCAAATCCAACCACCACTACTAAGGACATTTTAGAAAATCTGGAGTCTTCTGGCATAAAAATATCAAGGCAAACATTGCAAAGGACTCTGCATGAAAATGGTCTGAAAGGAAGAAGACCAAGAAGGACTCCATTGCACACCGGAAAACGCCTTGCAGCACGTCTAAAGTTTGCTAGGACCCATGTGAATTCTCCAGAGTCGGTTTTCTCAAGTATTTTGTGGACTGACGAAACAAAAATTGAATTGTTTGGCCATAATGATGCTTCTTACGTTTGGAGGAAGAAAGGAGAAGCTTACAACCCAAAGAACACCATACCCACGGTGAAACATGGTGGTGGTAGCCTAATGTTTTGGGGCTCCTTTTCGGCTAGTGGTCCAGGTAGTTTGGTCAAGATAGATGGAACCATGAAGAAGGAGCAATATTTGGAGATACTCCAGAAAAACATTAGACAGGATGCGGAGAAGCTCCATTTAGGACCAAACTGGGTCCTTCAACAGGATAATGATCCAAAACATACTGCCAAAATAGTCAAGAAATGGTTTGAGGATAATCACATTAATGTTTTGGAATGGCCTAGCCAGAGTCCTGACCTGAACCCTATCGAAAACCTCTGGCACATATTGAAAACTGAGGTTAAAAAGCGGAAACCTAGAAATTTGAGAGATTAAGAGAACTACTGCATTGAAGAATGGTCAAAAATCAGTGTTGATGATTGTAAAAACCTTGTTGATAAATATCCAAAACGGTTACAGGCAGTTATTAAGAATAAAGGGCATGCTATTGACTATTAGTAAGAGAGGTATGAATAATTTTGAACTAGTGCCATTATTGTTTTTCTTAGTATAATGCTTCAAACTTGCATAATTTATTTATTTGTTGAGTTTAAATTAAATGCTTATGCTTGATTTATTGTTTGAAATCCCTTTAATATTGTCTATCTTCTGGTTTGAGCAATATTCTTATAGAAATCTCAAAGATCCGAGGGGTATGAATAATATCGGGCACAAGTGTATATATATATATATATATATGAAAATGGAAATTCTTTTAACTTTCTTGAAGTTTTACATTTGGATTTTACCGTCACTGGATTTTTTATCTTCTACCAGACTATCCATTCGTGTGTAATCACCTTTTTCTTTACCATATTCCCTCTGCTTAACTTTTTTTGTTTTCAAGTAAGATCTTTGACTTACTTGTTGTTTCATCAAATACTTCTGCATGCAAAATCCGATCCCGTATTTTGCTAATTCCTACTCTCTCATGAGAAGGAAAGTATATTTTCGAAACTCCGTGGATTAAGGACTATCCATTTATCTAGTGTTTCCTTTTCAGATTAAATATGTTTTTAACCCATTTCAAAGTGTTTTTTAACATATTTTATTAACTGTTTGCTCATATATATATATATATATATATATATATGTATATATATATATATATATGTATACACATATATACATATGTATATATATATATGTGTGTGTGTGTGTGTGTGTGTGTGTGTGTGTGTGTGCTTGGGCGAATTGTAGCTTTGTAAAAATATTGGATACTCTCTGGTGTGATTATTTTTCTACCGCGGAAGAGGGTACCCAACTTTTTGCAGCAAACTTGGCAATGTCTCTATGGTATTTGTTTCAACTCATGTTGTCTATGAATGTTAACTCGAGGAGTTTGAAAGATGGACTCTCAGTTATGGTGTTATTGTTACTAAACTAGGTTAACTGATTAACCGCTGGATGTGCACCCTTCTCGCTATTAGCTATAAGATATCACTTTTTCTCGGAAGAAACCTTGCAAATATTTCGGTTCCCACCGATTCACTTTCCTTTACCTCGAACCTAAAACTCTTTTCTTGTAGCAGCTTGTTTCCACTAATGGTATTGTGACATGAATCCGAAGATATGCCATTTATAATTCTTCCCAATGCACTTAGCACAAACAATGTTCCCACCATTAGAGTGACGTCACACAGGCGGCCATCTTTGTTATGACTGAGCTATCGGTATTTCTATCTACGTCACAATATGTTTGAAATCGAGATAACACGCATCTTAAGAAGGGAAATATGTTTTTACTCTCGAAACAATTCTTTGATTATCTTGTTTTCACAGACAACAATGATTCCTTTCCAAGAAATTAAGAATCTGGTCGTCATTTTGGTTGACCGCATCTTAAAAGATCTAATAGCAGAATTACGCTTTTGCGATACATATTTTAGAAACCGCATACATATCTATATATCTAAGATATAAGGTAAAATTAGTTATCCTTATGTTCTGTTGATTTGAATAGATTTTTAGACATAAAAATGTTTTTTGTTCGTTTTTCTGGTGCTATCAGAGTAAGCTGTCTGAAGATATTGGCTTTCTGATCTAAAATGAAACTTATATTGATGCTAATGTTTTTCTTCTTCCCTTAGCAAAACACAGTCATGTTCTGTAAAGTTAAAAACAAAAACAATTTTTCTGTACAAAGTCACCAAACAAAAAAAAAACATGATTAAATATTTGAAAATATAAACAACTCGAATCTGAACATCTTTTACCAAAACTCATAGAATTTGGCATTCAATTACCCGAAAAGTGTATACATACTGTAAAACAAAGCAACAAAAATAAACCGAACCAAATGCTTCGTTTTCATCCGAAATTTTTCTGTATCATGAAAAAATATTTATTTGTATCATGAAAACAAAATGTTTCTGTATCATGAAAAACATTTTTCTGTATCATGAAAAAATAATTTTTCTGTATCATGAAAAAATATTTATTTGTATCATGAAAAAAAATGTTTCTGTATCATGAAAAACATTTTTCTGTATCATGAAAAAATAATTTTCCTGTATCATGAAAAAATATTTATTTGTATCATGAAAACAAATTTTTTCTGTATGATAAAAACATTTTTCTGTGTCATGAAAAAATAATTTTTCTGTATCATGAAAACAAAATTTTTCTGTATCATGAAAAAACATGAAAAAAAAATTTAATTCATATTCAATGTGAAACCTTCGTCCTGATCTGCAGTTTTTTCCCCCCTCATTATTATTAAGAGAAATTTGGCGGAGTTTCAACCTATATTCAACGTGTACACCGTCTATTTGCCATAATACAAGGGTCATTTATAAAGTGGGAGGTGACGGTGGTCACGTGGTTAATGACTTGGACTGAAAACTTGAGTATCCCAAGTTCGAATCCAGTTCGTTTCACAAAAAAATCACTTTTATTTGGGACGTTAGCAACCTTCATATGGTCTCTCAGTAAATGCCCGACGTCTTTCTAGAAATAATTCTTACTAGGGAAATATCGGGGAAACAAATGCCAACAATAGGCTCTTCGGATTCGTACAGCCTAATGATTAAGAAGAATTAAGTTTCGCCTTACCAGTTGCTAACGCTATGGATGCGCACTATTATAATAATTGTTACTAATATTAATAAATTATATATTTAACTTCTGAAGTTTTAAAGGATTCAGGACTACTTAACTTACAACAAATACTTAATATTTATTACTATTATTTTCAAAGAGTTTTTAAATATTAAATACATATCTCAAAAACAATTTAGATATGATCACCAGATAAAGAAAAACCATTTCGCAGATTATTACGCTTATGTGCATCCATAAATTAGATTATATTTAACTATCTACTTGACCGGGGAATTTTCCTCTGATTAAATAATAACCTGTTTCCTACTGATTGCAGTTAATGCTGGTCCTGCGCAGTTCTAAAAGTTCCATCCTTCCAGGTTTTGCCTTCTCTCTTTAAGCGGTTAGTTTATTGCTAATCGCTTAAGAGACTATTTATTTTAAAATGTTCGCACAGGACCACTTATCAAGGCCAAGAGGTCACTCTGGGATAAGGGTTAAAGAGTGTACAGTAGAAATTGGACAATATAGCAATCGTTGGTAATGGAAATTCGGTAAATTTGTTAACAAGTGGAACGGCTCATCAAGAACTTGTTTACATTGGACTTGAAGACGGCCATATTGTAGTCAGTTGGAAAGCAGGAAAACGGAAGACAATTCCACAGGCGTGCAGTTCTAAGAAAGAAGCTTTGTTCATGGAATCTACGTTTAGGTTTAGGCACAGATAAAGAGTGGGGGGAATTATTGATAGTGTTTTCAGCTAGACGAGTGTTTCTTGTGAAAGTTTGGCGAGGGGGGACCATAGATTGAAGCTTTTTTTTTACATAGGCATCACCACTTATCAAGGCCAAGAGGCCACTCAAGGATAAGGGTTAAGTCGAACACTTTCCATGAAAATAACGATACAGCAGAGACAAACTCGCAACATCTCTCCAGTGAGATAGAGGTTGCGGGGAAGAGAAAAGGACATCTCCTACGAGGCTACGAAGTCTATTTTGGACTCTATCAAGACAAGTCCGTTGTAGCAGCTCCTGCCCAGATGTGGCAACGGTATTCCATCCTTGGACGTACCTGGCTCTTATATAGATAGAAAATTGTATTAGCAGTGAGATATCTACTGGATCGATAGAAGGATCCTACCATTTTCCCAGCGGCCTTGGCAACATATTTGATGTACCTATAAACGTATTGAAACTGTTAATATGTTTCAAGCGTTAAACATAAGTTGTTCAATTTCTCAAATGTTCAAAATGTTCTCCTTCAACATTGCAACATTTTTCAAATCTCTCCAAGAAAAGCTGGCACACAATGCGATACAAATTCCGATTTTCCTCAATTTCTGTGAATGCGTCATGAATGTAATCTTTTAATTAATTTATTATTTTTGGTTTCTTCTCATAGACTTAGTTCTTTGCAACACCTTAAGGTCCTTGATATGACCTTAAACTATATCTGATGGTGAGGCCCCAGCTTGCGGGCTTTGGGGAGTGTGGAGCCATCCTTTAATTGTATTGCTCCCAGGTCCACTCTGATCCAGAGTGGTAGTACCTGTTAGGGTCCCAACTATGGGTTAAATAGAAACTGACTTGACAAAAAAAAAAAATATGTTCGATTAAAATTTTTTTCTTTAAAATCACTGGATTTGGCATTAAATGACTTGAAAAGGGTTGATATGCCGTAAAAAAAAAAGCAACAACTAACCAACCAACCAACCAACACCTTAAAAAAGAAGTCCATTGGTGCCAGGTTAGGTGAACGTGCTGCTCCTTCTTCTGAACCAACGCTGTTAAAAAAACTGGTTACTTACTTTATGTGGTGCTGATCCATTCTGCTGAAAGAAAAAAATCAATTAAAGTTAGGTTTAGTTCACGACCACTTCACGAAGCATGTCTGACTTCAAAGATGTATTTTTGAACCGCAATTTATATTTAAACGCTGTGAAGATATCAAACTGGAAGGCTTGTCCAAATGTGGCTTATGTCGCTCAAAACGTTTTTGTCCAAACGCATACACACAAAACTTTTTAAGTATTGGGCTATAACGCTGGTGTCGGTTATGTGCATAGTTAACCCTCTTCGACAAGGTTGTGATAGTCAAGCCTACGTATATTCTTTTTTCGTCGCTATAAGAGGCGAAGTCCCCTGAAGGATATTTAAATTCATACACTAGGTTGGTCTCATCTAAATATATATTCCAATATTCATAAAGATTTGGGAATTAGTTTTTTTATAAAGTGTGTTTAGATAACTATTCTTGTGAATGAACTACCATTTGAGATTTTCTAATATTTTCTTTTTTGCATCGTGATACATTGTCATTAGACAGAATTAATCAAAATACTTTGGATTTAATTTCTTCTTAAGACCACTGAGGCTTCAACCTTATAAGTTTCAAATCATGTCATGCGTTTTGATTAAAATGGGAATAAATATTCCATACATAAGGTTTAGCATCATTATACATTATTTTTAATCCTCGTAAGAGAACGTAAAAGTCGTGCAACGCTCTTCCGTTGCTTTTTTTCACGTCGTATGGCAGATATGCCTCTACTTGTACCTGGTCCTGGATATGACCTAAAACTATATCCGATGGTGAGGGCCCCAGCTTGCAGGCCTTAGGGAGTGTGGAGCCATCCTTTAATTGCCATTGCTCCAAGGTCCAGTCTGACCCGGAGTGGTAGCATCTGTTAGGGTCCCAACTATGGGTTAAATAGAATACGACTTAAAACACAAATATACTATATTAAAAACTCGTTCTTCAAAATCACCAGATTCGGCATTAAATAACCTGAAAAGGGTTGATATGCCGCAAAACAAAACAACCAACCAACCTACTTGTACCTATTTACTATGCCTCCCCTCGGGACAGAGTTAGAAACCAAGGTCGTTTTTTAACGTGGAGAAAAAGTACAAAAATAAAGAATTGTCTCAGTCATAGAAGAACTGCTCCTCCACCGAAAGAGAACAAGAAATGGAAGTGCAGCATCTGAAGAACAGATACTATACTTTGATCTTGGCCAAAAGGCCAAAAAGATATGTTTCTAGTTGTAGTATAAGATAAAACATTCGACGTTCGTAACTAAAAACACAATCCGTCGTGAAATTTAACAACCGATTATCCAATCCACTTTCACTTATTGTAATGGTCAAGAGGATCGTCTGGAAAAATACCTGTAAGAAAAGTAATGCAAAACGTGACTTACACAAGCAACAACGCCTCTGTCTATCCTGTCGGGTGGCGGAATGAAGGAAGAAAAGAGAAAAGAAAAACTTTCGTCTATAGAAGCTTATTAATATACATATGGTATTAAGTTGCATATGAGGACAGTGGCGGCTGTGAAAAGGACGAATGAGAAAGCACAAAGGAGTCTTTTTTGGACAGCTGAGATAAAGACAGAACGGATAGTGACGATTAAAGTGGAAGTTAGGAGTTGGCAAGAATAAGTTAGGACGAATATTTATTATTATTTTTAATCCTATTTTCATTCAAGACCAAAACTGTTGAACGGTAAAGTGTGAGTGACACCTAGGAGTTAGAGTTGACTCCAGAATAGAATTTAACTAAACCACGTGACTTTGGTGCGGCATTCTTTTTGTTGGTCTCCTTTCTGGTGACTATTCAAGCAGAAAAAAAAACGTGTCCTGGACACTGTCCACAATAGGGATAGGGAGGGCACACACAATGTAGCTGCATTTTGTTTTGAAGTCGGGCATCATTCAATTATTTTGAATGAATCAAATAATTATTGTTGGCATTCGTTTCCCTCGTATCTTTCTAGTTAGAATTCTTTCTAAAAAGACATGGAGTACTGATTGGAGGAACCATGTGAAGATTGCGAACATTCCTAACAGAAAATGTTTCTATTGAATGGACTGGATTCGAACTTAATACACCCAGGTTTTCAGTCCATATCGTTAACCACTTAGACAACGTCAAACCCCTGTAGCCGTAGTGTAGCGAAACCAATCTGTCTGTCTTTCTCCCCCTCACTCTCTCTCTCTCTCTTTCTCTCTCTCTCCCTTTCTCTCTGTATATCTTCCTCTCTCTCTCTTTCTAACTCTCTCTGTTCCTCTCTCTCTTTCTAACTCTCTCTGTTCCTCTCTCTCTCTCTCTCTCTCTCTCTCTCTCTAAGCGATCACGTAAGTAACCCATCCACCCGATAATCAATCATGTTATGAGTCAATGTCGGCGTTAAAGTGGCTTTATCAGCCGGTGAGCAGAGGCTGTTTTCTCAACAAAGTTTATACACGCATCGCTGTCTTTCTTTCTTCTTTGCGCGTCTTTTTTAGCATATGATCATACAACAGTTTCCCACTTAGGTAGAAGCGTTCATGGCACTATCACCTGTAACCTAATACTCACTATTACACGCGAATTCTACCAACCACTTTGACCCCCCCCCAAAAACACACACACACACACACACACACACACACACACACACACACACACACACACACACACACAAGCGATGTCCATAAGCTCAACAAATGTCATTAGATTATCAATCTAAAATATGGAGAAATACCAGTGTTCGCCCCAAAACCAGCATCGTGCCTAAACCTAAACTTAGATTCCATGAACAAAGCTTCTTTCTTAGAACTTCACACCTGTGGAACTGTTTTCCGTTTTCCTGCTTTCCAGCTGACTACAATTTGATTGTCTTCAAGTCCAACGTAAACAAGTTCTTGGTGAGCCGTTCCACTTTAGTTAACAAATTTACCGAATTTCCATTACTAACGATTACTATATTGTCCAATTGTCTACTTTCCACTCTTAACCCTTATCCTCGAGTGGTCTCTGGGCCTTGATAAGTGGTTATGCCTATGTAAAAAAAAGTAAGTGGAAGTTTTGTATTTGTATAGCACTAATACGAGAACAGACATTTGACATGTATAAATTTAAACTTGATCTCTCATCATGCGTATTAGTTGGATTATTCGGACTGTTGTTCTTATTTTTAATACATCTTTCACGATATTTCAGCCGATGTAACCCACGGCCTTCTTTAAGTGTATCTTGTCGGACTTCAAGAATCTTTCAGTCACAATCGGGAATTCTGCACGAAATTTCGAATGGAACAGAACACGAGGTGAACAAATTATCGTTCCGTCACTCATGATCGAGCAGAAATCCTAAATAATTCGCAATTGTGTGCTGAATTTTACCAAATGCGTTAACCGTTACGCCCCGGGTTCTCGTGAAACAGATAAAGTACTTGATAAGATCTAATTGTAAGCGACCTTCTTCTGAAGTTTGAAGGTTCAAATCTCAGCGCAGGCGATACAATTGCGAATTACTTACGACTTCTATCCGGTTATGGCTGACAGAACGAGAGCATGCTACCCCTGTGGATTAAAAAGAAAGTTTCCGTTAGAAATCTCGTGCAGTTTTCTGAGTTCGACAGAAAGATTCCCAAGTTGAAGAAGATACACCTGAAAAGGGTCAGAGATTATATTGGCAGAAAAGTTGTACAAAATGTCACTCAAGATGAGAATAGTAGTCCGAATAATCCAAATAATACGAATTATCAATCATCATCTCAAAAATTAGGAAACATAACATCTTTTATGGTATTTTACATCCGGGTATCGATCAGCTTTCACATATTATATTGTTCATTTTTTCTTCGTGTATTCCGAATCCCTCAGGGAGTGAGTAGCTCTGCTAGCACAGATATATCAAGGTGTTAATTTGGCCGACGAATTATCATTGTTCACAGTTGGTTTGGTACTTTGTTCCGGTTCTCGTAAGAGTGCCCCCACTGTTTTGCGCTGACCAAATTAATACAAAAGACACTGATCCATTGTGACTCACATCCGCCTTGCGTTATCTTTTTGTGTATACAAACATGTTGTTTGGAAATTTCAAAAATACATTCGCTTATCTGATGTAAACATTCCGGAAAGCGATGCCGTAGGAATAGCCAGCCTCGTACATCATTTTAACGGCGTTAGGAAGTCGATTCTTGCTCAAGTTGCAGACATCATCATACGCCAGTTACGGCATAATCACGTCGACACGTGTTCTCACTAGACCACTAAAGTAGAGCAAGGTTTATCCTGGCCAGTACCAGTGTTATAATAGAGCACTCCCGGGAGATGCCATGTAACCAAAAACGATTATTATTATTATTATTATTATTATTATTATTATTATTATTATTATTATTATTATCGTTTTTGATGTCTTTAAAATATGTATCAAGACGAAATATATATTTTTACAGATAAATATATATGTTAGAAATATCTTATTTTTATTATTAAAATCCTTTTGAGATGAGCAATTTATTTATTTATTTATTTATTTATTTGCTGAGTGTTATCCTCATTTTTTAGTTGTTATTTCATGACGCTTCGGCCAACTATTCCTCTGGCCTTCGTCAGGTGATAAACGGCGACGGGATAGGGATGCTGAGTGTCTTAACTCTATCCTCAGTAATTACACCCTTCCATAGTTGTTTTTCGTCTCACCACGTTTTGACCAACTAAGCCTCTGGCCAGCTTTGGGTATGATTAAAACCGCTATCTTCAGCCAATACTCACCTGTAACCGTAGAGATTCAACGTCTCCATCCACTGCGCAATGGACAGATTTAAAATTGATTCACAGAGTTTAATTTATTTTATTTCTTATTCACTTATCAAGAATTTTTTGGTCTTATATATCCAAGTTATTTATCAGGAATGTTAACGTATGAATGTTAAAACAAACAATAGTATTAGAACATAAACAATGGAGATGATGTTAGTAATGGCATCAGGTGATCTTAATGCTACGCATATTAATGACGTAATAAGAAAGATTAGAAGAGACACGTACAGTTTTTAGTTTAGACTTTGAAGTCAGACTCGTATGGATAACTCGGAAAATCTAACACAGAAGATATCGTCTCCGCGTTTTGGAAGCCGGGAGAAACGCGACTATAACATAATGTAGACAATTACAACGTTTCACAGCTCCGATTGGAAATAAAGCCTCGTGTATAAAGTTATATTATATAAAAACATGATTTCGATTTTGTGTTTTCTTCCAGAGAAACCTTTGTTTACAGACCAACAGAGAAAAAAGAATGTATGTGCGCCAGCGTATGTTATGCATTAGCACGTTGAAAATGAACGGTGTTATGTTTAACCATTCTCCTGAGGCTGGTCACTTAATGAAAAAAGAACATTACAATAATATTAACGAAATGTATATACTCACAATATACTCACTAGAAGATAACAGACGTTTACAAATATGTATGCACATATATTATACACGTAAACATGTACACCCATGTTATATAGGGCAGTGTGCAACACCAAAATGAAGAACATTTTGGGAATACCAAGCGCTGTATGTAGAAGGATGTTGACACTTCTGGAATCTTTTGTACAAAATGCTTTATGATTTTGACCCATTTTTGACCTCTTAAAAGCAATTTAACCAGCTAAAGACCCATAACAGGACAGTCTGTAAAAAAAATCCAGTTATTTGAGGCCTCTAGAGCCGCCCATCGATTTTTATTTTCGGAAGATGTAGAGTTTAAAAATATGGAGATAGAAAAGCAGACCGACATACAGACCGACAAACAGACAGATATATAGCAACGATATCTTAGATTAGAATAATGGAAATAGTATTCCAAAGAGATAGAGAGATCAAAAAGGAACAAACGAATTTATATCTTCATCAACGTTTCGTCTTTATTGTAAGATTTCTTCTGGATGAATAAATTGAAGAAAATAGAATGCAATATTTGAAAATGTATTTGTTGTGAAAAGGATGACTTTGTTCCATTTCAGAACGAAAATAATCGTTGGAAATCAAAAATAACTTATAGCGTTGAGAAGAGAATAAATTGGGGTTTTTTTTCAGTCAATAAATTACATTACAAAATAAATTACATTACAAAATAAATTACATTACTAAAATAAATTACATTACATCATATCGTTTTTAAATATATTAACGTCTTTATGACGTTTAAAAAATCTGGTTCAACTTAACTATTACACTGAATTTTTGACATGCATAATTTTCACATCGTGCATCATGGCGGAAAATTTAAGATAAAACCTTCTAGTACACAGACATATATATATATATATATATATATATATATATATATATATATATATATATATATATATATATATATATATATATATATATATATATATATGGGGGTGTAAGTTACCTTGTCGGTGTTTGTACAAAACGTCTCTACCAAAATTCCCTCTGAATATTTCATCTACATTACTGACTTAGATTTTGCATAAGCTATATCGCCTGAAGAGGTCTTTAGTGACTAGTAACCAGCTGACCGAGAGATGCTCATCACAGTGTAGCGACATATAAACGCTTTTGTAAAAAACAAACAAATATAAAGTACATATATATATATATACTTCATTTAATCACATAAATTAATATACGAAAGTATAATTTTATGCGTAGGATTCTCGGGATGTAACGCGGGATATTCTGTGTAGTTTAATTGCCATACATTACTATATATATATATATATATATATATATATATATATATATATATATATATATATATATATATATATATATAATACAATACGGTCGAGACAACAAGACGGAGATACCCAAACCATTACGGCGTGAGAGCAGAGTTCAGAAACAAGAATGACAAAAGCAGGCGCGATGGTGAGTTGTGTCGCTGTGATGCAGTAATATGAACCATGTTCTTTTTCGCCACACGCGTCACAAAATACGCCGATAAACGCGTGAATCCCTTTACAGCGTCATTTACACAATAATATAACCCATAGCGACGACAAACCATGCGGTTTTCGATTACTGAACCCTCGAGAGAAAAAAGGTTGACTATAACAATTGACAGGCCGAAACCGAAACCCTGATGGAGGAGAAAACTACGGGGCGATCCAAAAGTTATGCAACTTACCTTTTTATTCCGCTCGAATAGATGAGAAGAGTCGGGGGAATTATTGATAGTGTTTTCAACTAGACGAGTGTTGTGAAAGTTTGGCGTGGGGGGATTATAGATTGAAGCTCAGTCGAGCAATTGCCATGAAAATAACGATGATTTAAAGAAAAACTCGCTACATCTCTTCTGTGAGATAGAGGTTGCAGGGAAGAAAAAAGGGCATTTCTTATGAGGCTACGAAGTCTATTTGGAACTCTATCAAGGCAGGATGTATGGAGCACAAAAAGTCGCTCGTTTTAATGGTATCACTCCCGTCTCCATAGATCTTCAACTTTTTTAGTAAAAAAAAAAAAAATGAGGCCTTATTTTTTAAACAACCATTATATATTCGATAATTATTACTTGAAATTGAGTATAGAATTTAACTACATCAAATCTGTTGCCAAGGCCGCTGGAAAAATGGTAGGATCCTTCTATCGATCCAGTAGATATCTCACTGCTGATGCAATTCTCTATCTATATAAGAGCCAGATATGTCCAAGGATGGAATACTGTTGCCACATATGGGCAGGAGCTGCTAGAAAAGACTTGTCCTGCCTTGATATGGTTCAAAATAGACTTCGTGGCCTGGTGGGAGATGTCCTTTTCTCTTCGCTGCAACCTCTATCTCACAGAAGAGATGTTGCAAGTTTGTCTCTGCTTTATCGTTATTTTCATGGAAAGTGTTCGACTGAGCTTCAATCTATGGTCCCCCCTCGCCAAACTTTCACAAGAAACACTAGACTAGCTGAAAACACTATCAATAATTTTCCCCACTCTTTATCTGTACCTAAACCTAAACATAGATTCCATGATCAAAGCTTATTTCTTAGAACTGCACGCCTTTGGAATTGTCTTCCGTTTTCCTGCTTTCCAGCTGTCTATAATATGGTTGTCTTCAAGTCCAAAGTGAACAAGTTTCTGATGAGCCGTTAAAATTAAGTTAACAAATTTACCGAACTTCCATTACTATCGATTACTATATTGTCCTTTTGACTACTCTACACTCTTTAACCCTTATCC
This sequence comes from Euprymna scolopes, assembly GCF_053919585.1. Lineage (NCBI taxonomy): Eukaryota > Metazoa > Mollusca > Cephalopoda > Sepiida > Sepiolidae > Euprymna > Euprymna scolopes. The sequence continues at coordinate 20,006,669 of NC_136510.1, read as the reverse complement.
TTGAGTGGCCTATCGGCCTTGATAAGTGGTGACGCCTATGTAAAAAAAAAACAAAAAAACATTCGATAACGATCGAATTTTTTTTTTATTGTGCTAAATACAATTATCTATTTCAATCCTCAATACTTATGTACTTATATTACCGTGCTGGAATAATAACGGTATTATTTAGAAAGTCATTCTTAACATGGGAGGGGAGAGTGTTTTGTAAATATTCTATACTTTCGTTTGACAATTTAATAAAATAATATCGTAAAACTAACTTTTTTTGAAAATACTATCAAAAAAATACCACGGTAACATAAGTGTATAAGCACCCTGCCCTCTAACTAAATGTGCCAAGAACATCCTTTGGTTCGTGAATATTCTGAAGATTGTATTGACATATTATCACTGAAATAACCTTACAGATATAACTCTGGGAGCTTATTTAAGATCACAGCGCCTACTCACGAAACGAGAATCAAAGTGTAGTTAGTTAAAGGCATATCTTGGCTAGAAACAGATCGAAAGACATTAAACAGACCAAGATGACACGACTTCGATGGACACGACTTTAGCATTTAGAGGATCGATGTTTTCACACGCGCTCCAAGTGTCCAATGAATATACACAGAATGTGTCGTCGGCGTCACTGTTAACCTGTGTTTGTTCCTTGCATTTTTTAATTTTATTTTTATATTTGTGAACCCATGCACACCCTACCCACAGGCGCTAATGTGTGAAAAGACGACAACAAGGCCAGTGTCGCGTGTTGAAAATGTGCACACACGCACACATGCACGCATGACAGCCGGTAGCCAAAACGCACTGAGCGATTTGGTGTGAAGCTTTCAAAACTGATGTCGCCGGTAGTGAAAGATCCATGGTGAAAGGTCATACACCCATCCACTCTCCTGACCACTCTCCCCGTCTCTAGCTCGGAGCATGCACATAAGGCAGATAATAAAGGAAATAATATTTTTATAATTTATAAAAAACAAATTTGCATTACATTGTTTTTTTGTTTTTTTTTTGTTCTGGCTGAAGAAAAATCGGCCGGCATGTATGCAACTACATAACACCAGAACTAAAACTAAATCCTCTCCACACAAATATTGAGGTCAGCGAATTGTCGAGCGGGGGACACATAGTCACGTCACAATATATTTCTGCATAATGACTTGACTATTGAATGGATTTAATATTTGGTAAGGTGATTGATAATTTATAATTCAAAATAAAATTAAAAATGGAAAATATGTTTCATAAGAAGGAACACAACAAAGCCAATACAGTGTACGATCGTTTCGGAAACGATGTTTTTATTGTGATAGACATTAAGTCATGGACAATAATTTTGACATATAGTTTTTTTTAAACAGTCTCCTCATCGGCAAAAATATTGGGATTTTTTTTATATATAAAATAGACACCATAAATAAACCTAGCATTTTTAAGTAAGGCAGATGCATCTGGAAAATATTCAAATACAAAGGAAAATAGTTACTTATTAATGTTGAAAAGCAAAGTAATATGGGATGAGAATAAAAATTAGAATAAAATTATAAATCTGAATTTGGTTTAAATATTGAATGGATTTGGCTACTGTTATTGAGTAAGATCATCTACCTACGTATGGGGATAAAGTTACTTAACCAAAACAACAAATATAATTACGAATAAGTGCTGTGGCAGTTTTTGATGGCAGTTATGCCCACATAATCATGACGTATATTCTGTTACATACTTTATAAGAAAATCTTTGTTACTTAACCCACTGAGTTTATCTCGATTATTATCTGCCCGTCAATATCACAACAATTACAAAGGCTGCGGATGATTACATATAGTCTTATATCTGGTGGATCTAGCTCTATAGTAAACAAGATCGTTGATTATTATTAGTGATAATACAAAGCTCTTTATTAACTAACAGAACACATTGAACATGCTTACTATTACTTGTGACTTGTACTGATGGCATAGCGGATAAAATCGCTGACGGTCGAAAATAGAGTTGACTTCTTTTAGTTCGAAGCATTTTTTTTATTCAATTTATCATTTATTTTCATTTATCTGTTAAACCACAATTTAGCGTTACGATATAACAAAGCACTCGTTTTGTATATGATTGTATATAATTTGTATTAGTTGTTATAATAGAAACGTGGCCGTTGCATTCTGATTCGGACCCAACACGTTGTATGCAGAGACAGTCGCAAAGAAAGAATAGAAAATAAATGTGACTCGAGTTATTTCAGTTGAAAAACAAGATAATTAATAACGGCTGTTTTATCACCAACCCACGGACGCGTAATTTTCTAAGCCAACGACAATATACGACAGTTACCCGTTCCCCAATCCGCAGCTACAACCAGCTTCTATGTTTGCATCTTGCTCTGTGGCATACAGTCGTCCGGCCATTTTTCTTTAATTATATCGTTTTAATAGTTCCTCTCGAGCCCGAATGTGCTTCCAAGTTGCTGTTGTCACCACGTGGTTTCAAATCTCTTTTTTCCCCTTCTCTTCTTCTCTTCATCTTCTCTTCATCAACTTATGCAACTGCTTGGTCATTAGCATACATCAAGCTTCAATTTCTTGGTCACTTGCATACATAAAGATGCCACTGCTTGGCCACTTGCATACATCAAGATGCCACTGCTTGGTCACTTGCATACATCATGATGCCACTGCTTGGTCACTTGCGTACGTTAGGATGCCACTGCTTTGTCATGTGCATGTCAAGATTCCACTGCTTGGTCACTTGCGTACGTTAGAATGCTTGGTCACTTGCATAGATCAAGATTCCACTGCTTGGTCAATTGCATACGTCAGGATACCATTGCTTGGTCACTTGCATAGATCAAGATTCCACTACTTGGTCATTTGCATGGATCAAGATGCCACTGCTTGGTCACTTGCATACATCAGGATGTAACTGCTTGGTCACTTGCATAGATCAAGATTTCACTGTTTGGTCACTTGCATACGTCAGGACGCCACTGCTTGGTCACTTGCGTACGTTAGGATGCCACTGCATGCCAAGATTCCACTGCTTGGTCACTTGCGTACGTTAGAATGCTTGGTCACTTGCATAGAGCAAGATTCCACTACTTGGTCAATTGCATACGTCAGGATACCACTGCTTGGTCACTTGCATAGATCAAGATTCCACTACTTGGTCATTTGCATGGATCAAGATGCCACTGCTTGGTCACTTGCATACATCAGGATGTAACTGCTTGGTCACTTGCATAGATCAAAATTCCACTGCTTGGTCACTTGCATACGTCAGGATGCCACTGTTTGGTTACTTGCATACATCAAGATGGCACTGCTTGGTCACTTGCATACGTCAGGATGTCACTGCTGTGTTATTTGCATAGATCAAGATGGCACTGCTTGATCATTTGCATACGTGATGATGTCACTGCTTGGCCACTTGCATACATCACTGCTTTGTCATTTGAATACATCAAAATGTCACTATTATGTCGTTTGCATGCGTTAGGATGTCACTGCTTTGTCACTTGCATATGGCAAGATGCCACTGCTTTGTCATTTGCATACGGCAAGATGCCACCGCTACTGCATACGTGTCCGTGGCTTCGTTACATAATTATGGTGTAGAGTGCTCAATAGATATGAGGTAGATGTAAGTTTGAAGACATGAAATCAAATGCACATAGTGGTTGACATTTTGTCGTGTTTCGTTTTAAGACTATCAGAGAGGCGGTAGCACTCTCTATATAGGGATGGCCCGTACACGCCTATATACGCCTACAAAACAAAACTATCCAAATCTCAACTAAATTACCTGAAGAACGCGTGAATCTGTCAATTAATAATAAATAATTAGGGTCATTTGGTAGTAAAACCGCCTGAAGATCTGGATGCAATTTTCGGTGGAGTCATACTTTTAACATGGTACTTTGTGCCACTTTGCTAAATACTCCCCATTATAAAATGAGGATCAAGGTAAAGTAATTGAGTGACATCGTCACCTTCATTTCGGTGTGGCAGCTAATGAAAGTAGAGCCATCGTGCCGTCCTCCACTATATTTATTTCTCTCATTCTGTGAGAAATGTGAAGTTAGGCTTGGAAAGTTGACTGAAAAGTCAGCGTCCAGAGGAGAAGCACTCTGCTCCCGTAAAAGATGCCTTGGCAGCTATGTCGCTTTTTCCCAGAAAAGACGCCTCAGGCGATTAGTAATAAACTAACCCTTTCTCAAAAAGAGAAGGAAAAGTCTGAAAGAGTGGACCTCCTAGAACTACACATTTCCGGCATTAACAGCAGTCTACATGAAACAGGTCATTACAGGAATGGTCTAATCTGTTGATTTGTGGAAGGGGGAATCTAGGGCTTAAAGTCGACAAGATCGATTACAATCAACCACTTAGCTCAGCTTTTGTCAGAAGACCTTAAAGTGGAACATGGGAAAATGATCAGTTGATAAAAAACGTGTAATCGGAGGAAAATTTTATTATCTATTTTACAGCAGGTGTTCTGGATTAATCGTAGGCTGGCACAAGGCTATGAATTTTAGAACAAACATTGGGGTCATGAACTTCTTACATTTACAAATAATCTAGAAGAAAATGTTAAGCTCCATTTGAAAACAAGTTTTTCCTTCTAAATTCTAGGTCAAGTGGCGTCCCTTCTTCTTTCCCCTAATGAAGATGGATCGGACCAATTTAAATGGGTCGTCAGGGGTGGGGTGAAGGGGTACGTAAAAAACTGACAATGATTTACATTAATTACCATCTATAGTTGGGGAGGATGAAGGAAATGACAGGAAAAGTGGGGGAGATATTTACCCGGAAATCCGGATATCATTCGACACGCGTTCCTTACTTTCATAGATATCTTATCTATGCATTTTTCATTGGAGAAAGCGGTTTTATGTCGTTAACTGTGGAAGCAAAGAACACCAATGCTATTTTGCGTGATATATAGCAGTTTATGTTTTCAGGAGGTCAGCGAGTGTAATGGGCAGGATTGACTCGAAGATCACTGGCCGATATATGAAAGCGATTTGATTGATGTAATTAGAGAAATGGATAATGGAACATTTTAAATAGTTAAATAGTCAGCGGAATCTTAGAATGTTAAAAGAGCTTTCCAGCTGACTACAATATGGTTGTCTTCAAGTCTAACGTAAACAAGTTTTTGATGAGCCGTTCCGTATAAGTTAACAAATTTACCGAATTTCCGTTACTAATAATTACTATAATAATTACTATATTGCCCATTTTCTACTGTACACTATGTAACCCTTATCCTCTAGTGGCTTCTTGGCTTTGATAAGTGGTGATGCCCATGTAAAAAAAGAAGAGAATCTGGATACATAGGAGTGTTTAGACTCCTTCTTGAGATAGTCAGGAGTAACACTAAAAGGGCAAGGATCAAAGTGTAGGATCTGTTCTTCAGATGCTGCAACCAATTTCTTGTTTTCTGTCAGTGGAGGAGAAATCCTTAACGACTGAGGCAATTTTTATTTTTGTTCCTTTTCTCCACGTTAAAAAAAAACGACCCTGGTGTCTAACTCTGTCCCGTGGGAGACATTGTAAATAGGAATACTAAAGAAAAATGGATCTAATGGCAACGTCGACGAAAATATAAAGCTTAAGTTAAATTGTGACTTTCTCTCAATTCGCACATTGGAGTGCGAGACATAGGAAGAAGAAGGCAACCAGACAAAGAAAGATACTGAGATACATGCATAGCAGCATCGGCGACGACGGCTCTGCAAATTGAGGAGCCATGATAATCTTAGGAAAACACCTTTCTAAGGCAATTGCACTTGACATGTCAAAATCCTTTGATAGGGTATGGCATAAAGGTTTACTTCACGAGATCGCCAGTTACGATATAGCTGGAAATGTCTTCTCAATTATCAAACCATTTTTCTCTGATAGGTTCATAAGAGTATTAGTTGATGGGCAGAAATCAGAAGTTCACAGTATTAATGCTGGAATCCCTCAGGGTTCCATCCTGGGTCCAACTCTCTTCCTAATCGACATTAATGATCTTCCAAATCACATCCTTACATCATTCGTAGACATTTATGTTGATGACACTACCATCTATGGTAGCACATCTAAGACAGTAAACGACCAAGTTCTCTCCGATTCTCTCTCCTCTGATCTTGAGCACGTGGTACAATGGGGAAAAGAGTGGCTGCTTACTTTTAATGCATCTAAAACCAAGCTTCTATCTTTACATCATCAACGCTCTGATCCCCATCTGGCATCAATTGAAATGAATGACTCTCGTCTTGGGGAGGCCTCAAGTTTTGACAAGCTTCTGGGATTGAGCTTTACTCCTGATCTGAAATGGAACACATACATCAAATATGTTATCAAATCCGCTGGAATAATTAATTATAAAATATTCATAGTCTTCTCAATTCAAATCTGATGGTTGGGAAGATTCTGCTTGTCTTTTCTTAGCCTGAGTAGCATATCAACGGCAACGCATGTATGTATCAGTACGAAAACAGTCCAGCCGTTCCCCGTATACATTACAAAGGAGTTACCCAACTTGTAACCACCTATTACATTGTTGACTTATGGTAATAAACTCTTTTTATGTTATATGTTTACTGTTCTAGTTATCAACTTTATAGAACCTTCATGTTCTGCGCAATTCCAATCAGATGGTTCGGGAGATCCTGTTTGTCTTTTAAGGCGTTCCTGTCGTCTGATGAATCAACTTCAAGACTTTCTTTGTTCTTTGTTTCATGCTGACCTTATTTCGTCATTGACACGAAGGACTTGAACCAAGAGTGGAAGGAAGTGGAAGAATGGTGTACGATTTCCTTAATGGAGGAAAATACACACGCATTGTAAAAAATAATTAGATTTATCTTGAATAACAAACGACGCCTCGTCATTAACGAAAACTTTTGTTGAGTCAAATCTAAGAAAGAAATATTTCTTTTGAAATTTTCTTAGATTCGAAACAGCCGGCCATAACAGGGAAAACTGTAATCAAGATGGCGGACAGACATGAAAGAAAATAGGAAATAACCCGGATGTAGATAAAAAATAACGAATATTATATAGATACGTCTTGTTAGTATGCGCGTTTATTAAAGAAAATACTATTTTGGAGTTTAGTTTAGCAAAATAACGAAATACTAGCGGAGGGGGGGGGGCGCCGCACGGCTTTGTCCAAGCGTAAAATACGCTTACATATGATTTAATTTCCAGATTTCGTATATATTATGAATTTTGATTTCAAAAGTAAAAAAGAAAGTATTAAATATTAAGAAAGCTAACAAAATAGATTGCTTTTAGTAAATAAACGTAATGTTTATAAAAAATACAGATTTTCGGTTTTTAAAGAAACTCATCATGTATAAAATGCTATATTCTTCTTATTCATCATCGTCCCGTCTAGGCGTTTTAACGGTAACGAGTATCAAATGTAGTGAGAACTTCTTAATTTCTTTTATAAGTAAATTTGAGAAGTACGTTTGCGCGCGTTTTTAAGTCATGTGGCGTGCTTCGTTGTAAGCATTTTTAAAGTTAAAAATTGAAATGCAATTATTTTTAGTAAATAGATGTAATGTTTATTTAAATACAAATTTTCGGTTTTCAAAGAAACCTCATCAGGTATAAAATCTTTTTTTTTCCTTCTTCATCGTCAAGAACGTATTTGGATGTCATCAGCTAGAATCGAAACTGTAGCATTCAAAGCTGGTGACGTTACCACTGTACCAACGTGACACGCACATTAACGTATTAAAATTAAAAATAAACTAAGATGAATGTACAAAATTATATGATTTTTCAATTTTGACAAATTTTTGACCCCTTAAAAGCTACTTTAACCGGCTAAAGATCCATAAAAGAACGGTCAGTTAGGAATAAAAGAACGGTCAGTTGAGGCCCCTAGCGCCGCTCTGCCACTTTTAGTATCGATAGAGTTTAAAAATATGGAGACAGACAGGCAGACATAGCCGTTTATATATTAGACTAGCGAGGGTTACCCGGCGTTGCTCGGGTGTTTGGCGGTGTGTGGGGGGAGAGTAAGGAAAAAAGTAAGTATGAGGATCGAACCCGAACCCTTGAGGCAAAGTTGTGGAAAAAAAAAAAAAAAAACGCGCGACGTTAACCATTGCCCCACCGCGAGATGCTTACTGAAACACGTTTGAATTTATTTAATTACTTGGATTTATCAGGTGCTCGTTTTAATGAGTTAATGAGGTCAGTTTCACTGCGGGATTTCATTTACTTCTATACGCTTTTTTCCTCGCCCTCAAGATGTTATAGGAAAAAGACTAACCCACGTGCGGTGAGCGACAAATATTGAATATTTATCTTCCCGAAACCGAGCAAATTAAATAGACAGGCGAGCTTCGTTGTTAACTGTGAGATATTACGATTTGTATGTGATATAAAAAGTTTTAAAAAGTTGTGAACCGACCAACCGCGTCTCTGAAAGAAGCCTTTTGTAGACACACAGAAAAAGCGAACACACATACATGCATACATACATACATACATACATACATACATACATTTTCGCTTTTATATTTATAGATTTTAGCGAGCGATAAAGTTTACCCTTCAGTGTTCAAAATAAACATGTTTAAAATCGTTTTTTCTGCATATGGTTCGACATATGAATTCGCCTGAATTAATAAAAACAAATAGAAATATTTTAAACCAATCAAATGCATTTCTTTTAATTCATAAAATTATCGCATTGATCGACCCTAAATGGAACAAAAGGAATTTTTTCCATGACTAAAAAGTTAATATTTTAACACGTCGCAACGAAAATGAAGAAATAGAAGAGGAAAAAAACTCGATTCATTATTTTTCATTTAAAAAAACAAACAAACTTTATATCAAGTATTTCCAACAACGCATTTTTCTAAATATATAAACAGTCTATTTCTTCTTTTCTGGGCCACGTGTGACTTTTCGTCTTTGTTATGACGTCACCCACGTGTCTCGAACACGTGCTTTTCTGAACACCACCTACGTCACGTATCGAACACCACTTCCCCGAACACCTGTGTCTTTTTATCTTGTCTGTGACGTCACTTTACGCTGCTGGCTTGGTCATTTGTAATCTTTATGCAGCTGCTGTTATCAGCGGCAGCGGCTCCGTTAAAAGACTACGACAGAGTTAACATCTGATTTATTATTCTCTTTGCCTCCGTTTTAGATTAGAAAAACGGAATAATACATTGTCCAACCCACCTTCACACATAGCATACTCTCTGACATTAACGCACACACATACGCATTCTGCTCATCGAAAACAATGCGTAAACTTATGAATTTTAATATCTTTAACATTTCTCACTGAACTTTTTATAATGACAACAAATGAACATTGATTCTTACTAATAGCTTTTAACGAAATGTAATTTTTGTAATTGAGTTCGGGAGATTTGATTACGATTTTTTAAATTCGTGCATAATTCATGGGCCTTGAATTATCGAATCCGGCTTTTTTGATATCTCAGCGCATCAACACCTCTTGTTCTGCAAGGACTCTCAAAAAATGAATAAACATTCTATATTTTTTTTTATATCTACGTAAACTTTCATTTTAAAAGATATAAAAAAAATATCTTTTGTGAATATGTGCTTTTTGAACTCATTGTCTTGTTTGTGTAGGGTTCCGGAGCTGCGCTGGTGCTACCAGATCAGGCTGTCTGAAGATACTGGCTTCCTGAGCCGAAACGCACCTAACATAGATGCTGTTTGTTTTTCTCCTTTTTGCAAAACTTAATTACGTTATGCATACCTAAAAACAAAAACCCACCTTTTCTCTTTTTTTAATATCCCCCCACTTCCTGACTAGTTTCCTAACTTAAAATGTACCAAACATTAAGACTGTAACCCTTTTCCGTCTCCCATTGAAAAACTCATTCATGTTCTGCAGGGCAGGGAAGAAAATCGATAAAATCCGCTATAAAGCAACCAAACCAAAAACTACAAACTAGTGATTGATTACACAAAGAGCTTGAAGAATAAAAACCTTATATACAAAATAACTGGATGCAACACGAATACTATTTCCAAAATAACTGGATTCGGCCTTAAATAACCCCAAAACGGTTGATACGCCGTAAAACAACCAAACCAAACTCTACAAATTACTATTTTAAGGGATAATGAACTTGAAGCATAAAAACATTAAATAACCCAAAAAGGGTTGGTATGACTTAAGAAAAAAAATCCAGAGCTACGTAGATCAAAGAAGGTTCAATCATCAGGGGTCACTAAGATATTTGTTAAAAAATTTTCTATGGCTCAGTTTTTGGAGATATCTATACTAATGGTTAATATTAGCGAAAAACAAGCGTTTTACGAAACAAAGAATTGATACCCATGCGTTTCTTTTTACGGACCCACCCTCCAACAAATGGTTCAAATTCTTGTAATGCAAAGCCAACCCTCTTTTTTCTTAGTAGGAAAAGAAGCATGTTCTCAACACCTGAAAAAGGTCACGTGGATAGCCTTCTGAAACTGAACTGAACCAAATTCAGAAAAAAATGCGAATGAAAACGAAATAAGATTCTTCGGATGAAAATGAACAGAAGAGAAGAAAAATGTCGTCTTAACTTCGAATCATGCCTGGGTTGCTGGTTGAGCGAATGCGACGTTTCGAAACTCAATACTAACAAAGAAATAAATAGATCACCGATGACACCGATAGAATGATGTGCAGTCTGTAAGCTCAAAAAAACCCGTCCCTCCAAATACAGATCCCAGGCGTAGCAGAGAAACCCGACGTTGCCCGGGATTAAATGAAAATCAACAAACGTTCCACATTACAATACTTTTATTTTCATTGAAATCAATAAAATTTCCCATTTTTCAATTAAACTAATTGATTACCTGCCCTAGTCGTGGACCCACAACGATGCACCAGAAGGAAGGTTCACTTGATTCCCCGTAGTGATTTAGTTAAAACATTGCACTGTCGAGAACCTAGAATTAAAGCTTAAGATGCAAACGTAAAGAGTCATGCTTATATAATGCTATACATAAAAACATAAATTTTGAACGCGCGCCCCCTGCCTTACGAAAGAACCTACTGTTGATTTTATAAACAGAGTCTTTCTGCTTGTGCGGTGATAAAACTTCTAAAATGCACTTGCAATGTTAGGCTATATAAGAGTGTAAACTTTGATAAAACTCAGACTTCTTTCTTTAATTCGATTTTTTCGATTATAGTTTTTTATATAGTTATCGGAGGCATTCTGATAGAAAACATATCTAAGAACGTTACCAGACACAAAGTACATGTATGTAAAATTACAAAAAATCGAATTTATAGGGAACAAATTCACATACAAAGTTCCTTTTATATATAAGTAGAGATAATATTTTAATAACTCATTTATCATAGAGGTTGGATAAATAAAAAGACGCGTAATTTACTAAAATAACTAGTGTAAGGGAGCGTTATTTTTATTTATTTTACACACGACACGCTTCACTTGTTCAAGAAATTTAAATGTAATTTTAGCTGAAGCATATAAAAGCATCCAGATTTAAATGAAACAGTAATCAAAACGAAAACGACTGATGAAACTCAGTTTAAAGTACTTGCAAAAAATAACCAAAAGAAAAAAAAACAGATGGACGAAAACGACTATGGAAATTTCTTGCACAGATTCGACCTAAAAATAAGAACGACAATTCGAAAACTTTAAAAATACTTGTCTGAATGAAAACAAGCTTCCTCAATAGTCAATATTCAAATTGCACGATGCAGTCGCACAAAATGAAACTTCTACCCAGAACTTCAGAGTCAATCTCGTTAAGCAAAAAATTACCATTGCCCAAGAGGTTATTGAACAACACCACACTTCTGAAATGCAGGAACTAAAAATCAACTAAAGTACACTGCCACTGCTGAGTGATATAACAAAATCCAACACCGTCTAAAACTTATAATTACTTCGCAATAGCACATAGAACATCCAAAACTAAACTCTATAAAGGCTTTATTTTACTTTCTCAAAACAAAATCAACCTCTCAAACGAGGAACTTACCAAACACCAAATTGAATTTCTTAACCTAGGACCCAATTGTCACCTTTTGCGTTTTCCAGCTGACTACAATATGGTTGTCTTCAAGTCCAATGTAAACAAGTTCTTGATAAGCCGTTCCCCTTACGTTAAAAATTTACTGAATTTCCATCATTGACAATTAATCTACTGTCCAGTTGACTACTGTACACTCTTTAACCCTTATCCTCGAGTGGCCCTGGGCCTTGGTTAGTGCCTATGTAAAAGAAAAAAAAAAGACTAACTAAAAATCACTACGCACTCAAGAATAAAAGAATTCTTTAAGCTTAATCCATTAAAAACGGGTTAGATAAAAAACAATATCTAATACAATTAATAACCTAAAAAAAAAAAAAATCAAACATTATCGCTAGAAAAAGGCGACAAAGCTAACATGTAATATTTAACAAATCTGATTATTTTCAAAAACTAGAAACCATTTTAGATGACCGCACATTTAAAAGACTTTATAGAAACCCTGTAAATCAACTAAAAACTCCAGTCAATAAATTCATAACTGCGAACAATGCTATAATAGACAATCAAAAACTCCCTAAAATAATTGGTGATTATAAACCCTGATACCCCTATGGCAATATAAAACCCCATAAACTTAACTCTCCCCTCCATCATTTCACAAGTAATAACCCCAATTTATAAATTAACCAAAACAATCATCCCATAACACATTACCTACAAAGCAAATACGGTGTAAAATCTACCGAAGAACGTATACAAATTCTCCAAACAAGAAAAGTTTGTAACAAAATCACCGCCTCACTAGACGTAGAAAGCCTCTTCACTAACGTCCAAGTTCATGAAACTATTGATAGCATCATGGACAATGTATACAATAAGCCATCTCCTCATCCATTTAAAATTAATTCTATATTAATTCTACAATTACTAATATGTACAATCGACGTCCCCTTTTATAATCATAAAGTCAACATTTACACACAAATCACTGGGGTAGCAATAGGGTCCGTATTGAGACCCACCTTTAGCAAATATTATATATCCGATCTGGAGAATGAAATATTTAATACTATTTAAAAAAAAAAACAGTTTATTTACGTTAGGTACGTCAACGATATTTTTATTCTTGTTGATAATAATGAAATAAAGAAACTAAAGGATCATTGTCAAACAAACGCTGTACTTGCTTTCATTCATGAATTAATTTAAAACAATAGCATTCCATTTCTTGACTTTATCGTAGATTCTCCCGAAGATGAATTCATTACTTCTCCGTATAAAAAGACTATTGAAATCAATTCCTGTATCTTAAACTTCAAACGATGAAAGGCCGCAATTATATATACTGTTGTCATATATGGGCTGGTGCATCTGCTGCTCGTCTCTCCCTCCTGGACAGGATTCAAAAGAGAGTCGCCAACCTGATAGGTCCTGAACTGTCATCTAGGCTTCAGCTTCTGTCCCATCGACGAGATGTTGCATCCCTCTGCCTGTTCTACAAATACTTTAATGGTGAATGCTCTGACGAACTGCAAACACTTGTACCTCCCCGACAAGCTACTAAGTCTCATCCCTTTACAGTAGAGATCCCTAGGTGCAAGAAAGCCTTTTACTCCAATAGTTTCTTCCCCAGAACTGCGGGTCTTTGGAACTCCCTTCCGGGATTCTGTTTTCCCGACTGCAATGGTATGCAGAAGTTCAAGTGTAATGTTAAACATCTTTCTACTCATCTCCCTTCATAATGACCCCGCTAATTAAGTCCTTAATAGAAGCGCCCTGCTTCAAAGTGGCACTTGCCTTGTTTGGGGTGAAAATTGAATAAAAAATAAAAATAAAAAAAACCGTATTAATTGAGCCAAATCGATCTAAAAAATATCAAGCAGGTCTTGATAAATAACCAGTACCCACATTTAGTAGATAAACAAATTGAAGTAACAATTAGAAACCTACATCAAACTTATAACCAAGTTAACAATCTCCACCCCATCAATATATTCTATACCTTCTGTACCATCCAGCTACATCACAACTTTAAATCAGATGAAAAGGCACTAAGAAACAATACATCGAGATATATATATATATATATATATATATATATATATACACACACACAGTCAATAAGATCACATTTAACTAACCTTATAACTAAAAGCACTTCCGGGACAATACAATCAGTCTATGAAACCAATGTAGTCTACTAATTCAAATGCTCATGGGAGAATTAATCTCCAAAAGCAATAGCTACATTAGACACCACGATCAATACATTATTCAGAAGATTAATCCTACACCTTTCAGATACAAGCTCGAGTTTCTTAAAAGCTGCCCACATTATCAATTTAGAAAAGTCCTAGTTGAAAACAAATCGTTCATAAAGTTAAGAGGTTAAAAAACACTAAAGTCAAAAATTAACCATCTAAATTTTGAAAATAGTAACATTTTGAAGTACCTGGGTACGTAACCATCCAATATCTCTGTAAAGTTTAAAAGAAAAAAGAATTAAATTCCATACCATTTTGTAAATCACACCTTTAAACCATTGTACATTTTTTAGCCATGTTCTCAACACGTTAATTTTTAATTTTTTTTTTTTATTTATTTACACACAGGAGACGCTTCACCAATTCAAGAAATTTAAATGTAATGTTAACTGAAGCATATAAAGGCATCCAGGTTTTAAAAACAGTAATTAAAAACTGTCTGAAGACGACTGATGAAGCTCAGTTTAAAGTACTTGCAAAAAAAAAAAAAAAAAAAAAATGGACGAAGACGACTATGAAACTTTCTTGCACAGACTCGACCGAGAAATAAGAATCCGAAAAATTACAAAAAAACTCATTAAGCAAAAACACACCGTGCTATTTAACAACACTTGTCTGAATGAAGACACGCTGCCTAAATGCACAGACACACACTCGTCGAATCCCGGCACATAAGGTTAAGACAACAGTTATTTGAAATCCACACAATTTATAGTAGTAGAAGGCTTTGTAGAATAATGCAAACTTTTAAAACCACCGCTAATCTCGGTCGGTGTAACTTATTGCTAAAAGACAGAAGAAACTCGGCTACATTAAAGTTTTTCTTAATACTGGTCTTAAAGAATGCGGGTTCACCTTTCCCAGTTCTTTTTTAAACGCGGCTCCAAATACTAACCTGAAAATTTCTACGTCCCACGCAATACATAAAGCGCCTAGTATTCCCAAATGGTCAACTATTCGGCACTGGCCAAACTCAATCGTTTATAATATATACACACACAGCGGTTTAGTCGTCAGTGACTCATCAGTATAGCTAGACGTAGCAAATGTATAAACGTCGAGATGCAACATGCGAAGGTATCCACCTAAGGGAACACATAAAAGTTGCCAACGTCTCCACTGGAAAATAAAATTATAGATCCGATAAGACCCCAAAACGACCGGTTGTGTCATCAGTTCATCACGGCAGCCTCAATGAGGATGCTATAGCACTAGTAAAATGTGGGATTTGAATTGCTTCAAGTTGATGCTGTGGACTTTGTGTTCCGGTCGCGTGATTTTGGAGTGTTTGATCAAAGACGGTCCGCTCCTTTAAAAGAAAGCAAACGAAATCGCACCGGCCGGAAAATTCAGCTTTAAGTGGGGAAGGCGGGCCGATAAGCGAATGATTGTAAATAGTCGGTTTTGAGTTCAATTCGTGGCAGGTTCTCTCGTTTAGTTGTTTGAACAAATAGAAACGCTTGCTACAAACAAAGAAAAGGTCTCAAACTTATGTGTTTCACATCTGTAACCAATCGAAGTACATTGAATCGTAATTCCCTGCTGATTTAGCCACAAAGGCATGGACTTCGACAACTCTGCTCACCCAAATCAGACCAAATAAATATTTAAAAGCCAGATATTTAATCAACTTCCTCTACATGATCAGAACAGATGTTACACACACACACACATACAGACACACATACAGACACACACACACACACACACACACACACACACAAACATACAGACATAAGAATCTCTGAACAAATGGCCGAGTTTCGTCCCGGTTTGGAGTGCTTGCCTGTCTAGCCATACTGATAAGCTATGATACAGCAAAACAGATTGTCTAAGGATAATGGATGGAAAACTTTCACGGATCACTTAATCACCGCAAGTGAATTAATAGAATTCTGAACGTTTTTGTGTAACCCGGATATAAGAGCCCCGAATATAAGAAAAAAGGATATAAGAGAGATTTTCTCTGGTCCCAAATTAAAGCCTATGTTAATGTACAGTGTAACCCAGATATAAGAACCCGGATATAAGAGAGCTGTAATGACCGGAGAAGTCCCTTATATCCGGGTTACACTATATGCATTATATATATGGAACTGTTTTCAGCTTACAGACTTTCCAGCTGACTAAAATATGGCTGTCTTCAAGTCCAATGCAAACAAGTTCTTGATGAGCCGTTCCACTTAAGTTAATAAACTTACCGAATCTCCACTACTAACGATTACCATGATTCTCATACTATGCACTCTTTAACCTTTATCCTCGAGTGGTCTCTGGGCCTTGATAAGTGGTGACTCATATACACACACACACATATATATATATATATATTAATTTTAAATTCTGAAAAAACAACATATCATATATATGATCATATATATGGTTTAATTTTAAATTCTGAACAAACAACATATAGAGACATATATCCGATTTAAGAATTTATTGCTTGGCAAAGGAATATATAGAAGGGGTTATTTTAATTTCCTTAATCCATGGATTTTCAACAATGGCTCTTATCATCAGAGGAAATGAAATGCAGTTAGCAAAATGTTCAGCTGCGAATGGACGCTATTTTGCTTTTCAGCAAAATTATTGAAAATAGTTTTTTGAGTGGTTGTGGATAATTATATGGAGAAAATTGTACGAAAAGAGAAGTTGATACAACCTGGGTAGTCCATTATCAGAAGGAGTCCAATGTCATTCGGGGTTACAAATCCGGGTGGGCAGAAAATAGGCCCATGGGAAAAAGTGATAATCCCATAAAGCGAAAGCGTACTGTTCCTTCTTGTAACTCCGAATGACATTGGACTCCTTCCGATAATGGACTACCCAGGTTGTATCAACTTCTCTTTTCATATAATTTTCTCCATATAATTATCCACAACCACTCAAAAACTGTTTTAAATAATTGTGCTGAAAAGCAAAATAGCGTCCATTCGCAGCTGAACATTTTGCTAACTGCATATTATTTTCTCTGATGATATGAGCCATTGTTGAAAATCCATGGATTAAGGAAATTAAAATAACCCCTTCTATATATTCCTTTGTCAAGCAATAAATTCTTAAATCGAATATATGTCTCTTTATGTTTTTTTTTCAGAATTTAAAATTAAACCACGAAACAGATATATTGCTCTATTCTTAAATATTAAGCTTTCCCTTTTTGGCTAGGATCTCCTTGAAAATATTACTTCAAGTAACATCTATCAGGATTTTTCATCTGAATTCTATCAGTGTCTTATCTCGCTTACATAATTATGACAGCCCCTTTAAGAAATACGTTTCTTATCGTTGAGCACTTTCTGTTGAATTAAAAAGTCGGTCAATTTAGCTCTTATGCGTAGATCATCGTATAACGATTTGATCACTGTCTGTCTGACGTAATGAACATTTAAATTTAAATGTTTAAAAATTCAACGCTATTTCACATGATTAATGGTAGCCGAATGGATACGGCCTCCGCTAATCGAGCCAGAGATGTCTCGTGTCGCGGGGTTCGAATCGTTCGACTGGTAGTAATCGTGGCACCCTGCACTGAAGAATCCCGAAAGGATGAAACACTAGTGTCTGTAGGTATTAAATTATTATAGTAAAAAAATAATTATATATATATATATATATATATATATATATATATATATTACAGGGTGATCCCCCCCCCCAAAAAGCTAAATAGAGGCCATCAAGAACATATGCTGTAGAACGGAGAAAAAAAAAAGACCCTAGTGTTTTGATGTGATGTTTTGAATATAATTAACTAGTTATGACCAAAGTTTCATTTCATTCGGACAAAACACTAAGAAACGGGGCCTAATTAGAGTTGGGCCCCGTTTTTTTTTTTTTTTTTGGTCACCCTGTATATATACTTGCAGGCCGTCTGGCATTGCCAGGTCGTAAAATACGCTTAAATATAATAGATTGATGCAATTTTTTATATTTATTATTATACTAGTTGTACCCTGCCACGCGTTGCTGTGGCTCAAATTGGTGCAATGGAAAAAGTTCCAAAATGAGAAAAAGCATGTTTCTTATAGGTTTAATTTTCCATTTTGCATGGGTACACAGTTTTTGTTGTTCCATTTTCTTAGCTGATATAGAGATTTTCTGGTTTGGTGACTCTTGAATACGTAACATAAATTGTCCATGTGAAAAAACAGTCAGTGTGAAACTGTAAAACCCACAACTGTAAAGATTGTTCCTGTGCTTTGTTGATGGTTATTGTAAATGACAATAAAATTGGAAAGTGGCATTTCCTAAAGTGTAATGATGTATCCGGTGGAATTATAGGAATGCATGGAATGAAGATATATTCATCTGTGAAAGGTCCTGTTAAGATTGTTGTTTCTATGATATTGTTTGTTAATTTTTTTTTTTACTGCAAGCCATGTGCCATTGCAAAGCTTGGATTGGTTTATATTTCACAACATGATAATTAGTACACCAAATTTCAGTTGCAATACATGCGGTGGCATCCCTGGCAAATATAGCTGTTGGATAATTAACCACTTAATCTGCTTTCACAACAGTGTCGATGGATTTGTATTTGACTACCTCACTTGGAATTTTACATTGAATAATAGCGTTAAGTTCATGGGCATCTTTGTATTGACCTGCAAGAATAGCCCATTCACTCAGTCAAGTGGAATTCTTATAATTTGAATATCTGACAAAAAACTTTTAAACTAACTCTTCTTCTGATGAAATAAAATTACAGAAATTACAGAAGTTAAAAGTCAAAGAATTTTGCCCTTAACTCTGATCAGCTGGCACTTCCCAATTTCCCACAAGTGATGCAAATATTTTTGTGCGGATCGAACAGTCTGCAAATGGACATTCATATTTTGAGTTAAGTTTAGTGTCTTCACATGGAACAAAAAAGTAGATTATTTGAGGCAAGCATTTATTTCATCTGCTGATGTTGATTGAAGAATAACAGGTAACATTTGTCTGAAATCTCCTGCAAGCAATATTACTGCATTCCCAAATAGTCTGACATTGCCACGCAAATCTTGCAAGGATCGACCAAGAGCCTCAAGTGATTTTTTGCGTATCATGGAGCATTCATCCTAAACAATAAGCTTGCATTTCTGCAATATTTTTCCCCGTATTGGATGTTTTGGAGATATCGAACATGAGATTTTTGAAAAATTGAATGTTTTAAAGTAGAATAAGTAATTCTTCTACTTGGCAGCAATGTCGCAGGTATTCCTCGTGTAGCAAGGGCTAAGGCTATGTCATTTTGTTACCAAATGGCTGCCAAAATCAATTTAATTAGAAAGGTTTTACCAGTTACTTCTGGTGCTGTTCAAGGTAGCAGTAATTTCCAAATAACTTCTATTCTCACAGTCAGTAAATTAGGTGACTAAAATAGGATTTATCCATGTTTTGACAATGTCTTATTCACTGTAATTAATTTAGGATACTAAAATAGGATGAGGAATTAGAAATGGACAGACAGAGAGGAAGATATATAGATAGAAAAGAGACAGTGAGAGGAAAATAGAGAGATAAAGGGATTGATAGATAAACAGAGAGAAGGTGAAAGGTAGAAAATGAGAGGGATGAGACAGAGGAAAGGAGAGTAAAAGGGGCTCAAAGAGAGATGGAGAGGGTGATATAGAGAGAAAGATAGATTGAGAGAGGGAAAGGGAGAGATGGATAGAGAGAGATATTAAGTGAGGAAGAGAGAGGGGGAGAGAAACAGAAGGTGAACTACACTTCACCGTTTTTTCCTCGTTCAGTAGTTTTTGTTACTATCCAGACTACCCATTTTTGGGGAGGAGGGGGGCTAGATTTTCCACAAATTAGAAACCGACCGGGTTATCTGTACTTTCACCTAACAAATTAATAAAAGAAAAAGATATTGCAAAATTTGAATTCAACATGAAAATACTATTTTAAAAAATAGCACGATAACATAAGTGCATAAGTGCCACTTTAGGTACTCCTTGGGCGTTGAGTTTCATGGCGACTAGCATAATTATTTAATGGTCGCTCCCTTAGTCAAGGTTAATGCATGTGCACGTAACATTCTTTTATTTACTGACGTTGGCCTAGTAACTAAACGATTTATTGATAATTTTGTAACCCTTAAACGCATGCCGGAAGATTTAAATTAGTTCATTATTGTTGTAATGAAAAAAAAAGTTTCATTCAACACAAAACCAAAAACACATATTAATGATAAATGATTGATTAATCTATTCATTGAAATTTACTAATTTTTAAATAAAAAGTAAAAAAAAGTTAATAAAAAAATAGTTGCTTATGTGCGCATGTAAAAATGTTTGTAAAAGTGAGAAATTATTTTAATCATTTAAAAAACTTGTTTATTTTTTCTTGTTTTATTTTTAGATTAGGTCCACCTTATAATCACCCCCAACCTCCTCATGTTAAGAACAGCTTCCGGAATAAACACCACTTTTGGAGGGGGGGAGAACTATTTGCAAAATTTAACTGATATTTGTTGTCAGCATACCCACCCGAAAATACTATTAAATAAAAAAAAGGAGGGGTTCAGTGCTCGTTGCAGAGAAGTAGATTTATTTATCAATGAAAGTTGCGAAGAAGTAACTTTTTTTATTAATAAAAGTCGTCATTTAAAAAAGAAAATTGTGGAGGTGGACCTAAATGTAAATATTTACCCAAAAAATTATCCCGGAGTTTATTACAAAAACGTTTTGTTTTCGCACTATTCAACAATTTGTTCATCCGCGCATGTAAATTAAAAAATATTTGTAAATGTGAGAAGTTATCAGTAAATGATTTAGTTTTTTTTTTTATTTATTTATTTTTTTGTTTACATTAGGTCCACCTCCAAAAATGTTAAGAACGGCTTTCAGAATAAACCCCCTCAACCTCTCCATGTTAACAACGGATCTCCATTTTAACAACGGATTTAGGAATAACCACCATGGGGGGGGGAATATTTACAAAATTTAACTGATATTTGTTGTCAACATACCCATCTGCAAATACTATTTTTAAAAAAAAGTCGATAAAAGTCGTCATTTAAAAAGAAATTTAAAATCAAATGTTTGTAAAAGTGAGAAATTATTAATAAATGTTTAGTAACATTTTTCGGTGCTAATGCAGAGAGTGATCCGCGCTATTTTTTAAATCGTATTTCCACGTTTAATTAAAGTTTTATATGTTTTTTTATTCAGTTGCAAGGTTAAAGTACAGAATAGGTACAAAACACCCTCCCCTCCCCATGTTAAGAATGGCTTTTTAAATAATAGCGTTATTATTTCAGCACGGAGCACGCTTTGCATGAGTACCCATTTGTCTTTTAATATTCATAAAAAGTAAAACTTTTTTAAAAATAAATAAATATTTGTAAATGTGACAAATAATCGTTTAGTTACGGCAACGTCAGTAAATAAAAGATGTTACGTGCGGGGTGGGGTGGGGGACTAAGGGAGCGACTATTATTTTTTTCTGTTGGTCGCCATGAAACTCAACGCCCAAGGAGTAGCAAAATGTAATAATTTTTTGTCAAATAAATAAATTTCAAGCATTTTTTGCAATAAATAATAGATAGCAACTTCGTTAATTTTACGAATCGCCCCAGCATATTATAAACACCTTAACTTTCCCATGTTAAAACGGCTTTCGGAATGAACACCCCCAACCTCCCCATATTAAGAACGGCTTTCGAGGTTTATGGAAGAGCGTGTTTTTTTTTTAACATGGGATGTTAGGGTGTTTATAATACGTTGAGGCATGTCGTAAAAATGAAACAGTTTAGAAAAAGTTAAAACAAACTTTTTTATGTAAACATTGCCGTGAAAGAAACTAAACAATTAAAACGTAATGTTTCATGAGTGAAAAGCCTTAACATAAATAAAGGAATTTAAAATTAAAACATTGGTACGTACATAAATTAATTAAAAATTTTTAAAATATGGGATTTTTTTTTGTGCTAATACAGAGAGTGATCCGCGCTATTTTAAAATCGTATTTCCACGTTTAATTAAATTTTTATGATATAAAGTACAGAATAAGTACAAAACACCCTCCCTTCCACATGTTAAGAATGGATTTTTAAATAATAACGTTATTATTTCAGCACGGATCACTTTCTGCATGAGCAAGTTTTTTTGTTTGTTTTTTTTTTTGTTTTTACATGCAAACATTCATTGACTTTACATATAGATTTTCTGAAAATTTCAATTAGATTGGATATGTAGAAATATGGTTGTATAAACTTTGAACGAAGTAAGAATTATATTTTCATATATATAGATTATATTGAAGAACCTAATATATACTAATGACTTAAAAAGTTAAAAAAAAAAAATGACTCATACGCCACCACCTAGAATCGAAACCAAAACGTTTCGCTTACGATTTACTTTTTCCTTTGACGTTAATGCCTGAGCTATGAAGATATGTTTGCTGCAAGGCTAAAAATTAACACATGAACCAATAGCTATTACGTTACGCATGCATATTCGTAATGCCGTCGTTCGACCTTCACCTGGCCAATTCCATTTTTTTAATGTTCACATTTTTGCGGTTCGAATCCTAGACCAGTCAAGCTACGCTGACGAACGATTTGTTCTGCGATACACGTGTTCTTAGATTACTGTTTTATAAGGAAAATAATGCATAAATAACATTTGTTTATTTGGTTACGTTTAAAAAATATGGGCAATTTTTCTAGGAAAAAATATTTTCCAGATCTCCAAGGTTGGAGACGCTAACAACCGTATTCAATTATTGTTACAAAAAAAACAACAAAAAAAAAAGTCGACATTTTGTAGAATTCGAAACTTCCCCCCCCCCGGAAAATATCGAAATTTTGGATATGCATGTGTTTATATATATATATATATATATATATATATATATATATATAATCACTCACTATATATATAATCACTCACTATATATATATATATATATATATATATATATATATATATATAGGGTCACTCACTATATATATATATATATATATATATATATATATATATATATATATATATATATATATATATATATATATATATAAGATAATAAGTTACGCATATATTTTATGTTTCTGTATTCTATATTATGAAAAAGAATCATGAAATATTCAAAACCCTGAAAGTCAAAAGGATTAAAAGTTAATCCGTTTCCATAATCTTCCCAAATTTTTGTTATAAACTAAGGATTAAGATTTAAAATCCTGACAAAAATTAACGCATGTGAAAATTGTTTTTCTTTTTGCCTTTGCGTATAAATCTGACGCAACCAAGATCAGTGTCATAAATTGAACACACAAGCACATCTATCTCTCTCGCTCTCTCTCTCTCTTTATATATCTATATATATCTATATCTATATCTATATATATATATATATATATATATATATATATATATATATATATATATATATATATATATATACGTACGCACACACACGTGTGTGTGTAATTAATACTTTTTGCGTAGGTATAATGAACAACAATTAATAAAAAAGAGAAACACATTTCAAAAGTAAATTCAAAACGTATCACTTAAACGTACAAAAGTAAAAAGAAAATCGAACGTAAATTGCCACGTGGAATATAATGAGGAAGGAACTGGGCGTGACATTTTTGCAATCATACCTGGCATGAAGCATAAAAGACAACGGTTACATTGCATACGTCTTTTTATCTATAACAATTTGTATTTATATATATTTTTTACACGCATGCGCACATATATATTATTTTATGTATCAACATAAAATTTTATATAAACATTTGCAGTATTTACTTCGACAGTGCTCGATACGTAAGTAGAGCTAGGTAGTAAGTTTTGGAAATATATATGGCAATTAAGCTACACAGAATGTTTTGCCTTTCATCCTCGTGAGTTTCCTCACACTATTGCAGTAGACTACTGAATCCTCACAAAGATAAAACGCTGAAAATTCTGTGTAGCTTAATTGCGTATGTATTTTCCATACTTACTATATATATATATATATATATATATATATATATATATATATATATATATATATATATAATATTATATATATATATATAATATTAGTAATTTATAAAATATATATGGCGATTAAGCTACACTGAATATTCTGCGTTTCATCCAACTATAGGATTCGTCAGACTTATGCGCATAAGCCTGACGAATCCTATAGTTGGATAAAACGCAGAATATTCAGTGTAGCTTAATCGCCATATATATTTTATAAATTACTAACTAGCTCTACCTACGTATTGAGCACTTTTGAAGTAAATACTTAAAGTTTACGCATAAATCTATACTTTCGTATAGTAAATTTATGCGAATAAATGAAGTAGTTATATATAATATTATATATATATATATATATATATATATATATATATATATATATATATATATAAATAATACAACCGCTAGAAACAACGCGCGACTCTTTCAGTCTTCTTTCTCCAAATTTACAACATGGCAAGGAAAAGAAAAAAGAAAAAAAACATACGGAAGATGGTGTATACCTCTGAAATATATTTGTGATAAATTTCAAACAAGTAAAATATTTGTTTATTTTCCTAATATTACGTTGTATTTGGCTTTCAAGCGCACTTGATGCGTATTTTATTTTATTCAAATTAAAACAACGTTTCTATATGAACTCTCATTCTTTGACACACACACACACACACACACACACACACACACACATATATATATATATATATATATATATATATATATGCATGTGTGTGTATGCATTTCATTTCTTGACGTCCTTATTGCTACGTCCAATAATACTTTTAACGCTACTGTACATAAAAAAAGCAAGAAGCATTAACTCCAGCCTCCTGAACTTTATAAGTGAGTGCCCACAAAAGCATAAAATAGCCGTAATCAATCTATATAATTATAAAACTCAAATGACCTTGTAACGGGTGTTCTAACTACATATCCAGTTTATGACTTCCGGTTGCGCATGCGTACATAAACATCAACCTATAACAGCGTAAACGCAATTTTCTTACAAATAAATCTACTTTAACTCGTTTACAACCATAAGAGCATTTTACAACGGTGATTTAACTACCCCCTTCTTTTTATTTATTTATTCACTCTCCATTTTTAAATACATCTTTCTTAAACAAACATTAAAAAATTTTCTTCTAAACTACCAACATAAAAAAATAACCCCCAAAAATATTTTTTTTTAAATTTGCGTTACAAGTAAATAATCAACGCGACAATAAAAGGTATTGTTCTACTATGTACGTTTTCAGCGTCCCAATTATTTTTTTCGCGTTTAAATTATCCAAATAAACAATTGTTAATACTTTCTGCTTTTTTTTTTTTTTACATCTTTCATTTCCGCATGGTCTTAATTAGTTATATTGACCTTATTATTAACATATTAATTAAAAATTTCACCCAATGGGCCATGGATGTTTGTTTAAAATAAATGAAAAAAGAGTTACATTTTATTTTCATTTTCTATTTAAAAAGCCATTCTTAACATGGGGAGAGTGTTTTAACTATTCTGTACTTTCAACTAACAATTTCCTTTAAAAAATATATCAAAATTTGAATTTAACTAAGTATTCTGGTATCTGTTCAGTGCACATTTACCTATAAGTATGGCAAACCACTTATAATTCAATGGCTGTAAGTTTTTGTTTTTTTCAAAAATAAACAATTATAAACAGAACGACTCATAGAAATCTATCTATATTCTTTTTTCATTTTAATATACTTTCATAGAAATGTTTTCGTTATGTCACAAAAAACTATTTTATTTACGTCACAAGTGTCACGCCCTTACAGTAATTCCGTAGCTTATATAACATACTGACCCAACGGGTCACGGGTAGTCTAGTAGTATATCAAATCGCGCTAAAATGGTATCATCTACAAAAAAAGCATTACTAAATTTTCATTTTAAAAAAATATTAAACAAGTACTCATCAATAACCATTGTTGATGAACAAATAAAAAAAAATACTACAATCCCTTGAAAACCCTAATAATAATATTAGCCAACACCGCAATGCAAACTCCATTAATATTTTTTATCAAAATGAAATGACACCTAACTTCAGAATCGAAGAAAATGCAATCAAAAATATCATACGCAGACACTTGACGCCTATTGAAAGCAACTCTAAAATTAACTTTATTATTTAGTACAAGAAGTTTACAACACAAAACCTTATGGTTAGAAACAACTCTTCACCGGCTATAAAAACGTTGCGACAAACCAATGAAATGCACAGATCTAAATGCATGAATGTAACTCCGAAAAGAAATATATGAATAATACACACATTGGGCATGCAACGACAATACTAGCGCCATATATCAACATTTGATATAAGAACACAACTACACCTCTCCTCCAATCTTAGAAAAGCCCTCGTCGACAGCACAAAAATTATACAACGTGAAAATAATATAGAAAAATAAAAAAAATTCTTGAAGCATCATACATTCGAACTCATCACTCTACTTTAAATAATATTGCATTCGAGAAAAGCAGCAATGTGTTAAAATGTCTTGCGTAACGCGTAATGGACAGACTTTGCCAACAGTGCCCATAAACTTGCTGATTTTAAAGACTCGATTTTATAATCAACCTATATTTTTAATCGACTTTTAATCGATTTTATATATTTTAACTTATCATCACCTAACGTGGTTTAATGTATGTTTTACTTCTCACTTTTTAATTTCCATCTTTGCTCCTTTTCATTTTTACTTCCTCAACACCTGAAGATGATTCGTGACGAATCGAAAGCGTTCGTGATAGTAACAACTATGGAACCTTTATTAATATTTTCGATTTTGATATAAAAAAGATTATACGAAAATCGAAAAAATAAAAAGAGATTATATAGGAAATCGAAAAATTAAAAAGAGATTATATAGGAAATCGAAAAATTAAAAAGAGATTATATAGGAAATCGAAAAAATAAAAAGAGATTATATAGGAAATCGAAAAATTAAAAAAGCAATCATAAAGCAAAGTGTCTCCGCTGCATTTAATGTTTGCTTGAATGAAAAATGATGCCTTAATATACCAATTGCATATATATATATATATATATATATATATATATATATATATATATATATATATATATATATATATATGGAGAGAGAGAGAGGGGGGAGAGGGAATTAGACTGGAAGTCTAAAAGAGCAAAGTTTAACTTACTGTATTAATACTTTAACGGATCATTGCTCATAGTATTGTTGATATATATATGAAGCTCAATAGGTCTATTTAAAGTAGAACTATATTAATATGATGAAGAATAAAAATTAATAATTGTAATTCATGAATCAGTTTCAAAAGGAGAAACGAAACAGTACTATGAGCAATGATCCGTTAAAGTATTAATACATTAAGTTAAACTTTGCTCTTTTAGACTGATTAATTATATATAATGACGTTAGCAGCAAATTTATAATTTTGCTATAATATTCGTTTGCTAATATCCTTCCTCTGATGAGAAGCGCGCATTTCTTGTAAACTCCGAGGATTTAGGAAATTTCAATACACCCTTTTCTCTGTGTATCCTCTCGAATAATACGTTAATGTAATATATATTTTTACAGTCTTTAATTATATATATATATATATATATATATATATATATATATATATATATATATATATAAAGAATAAACTTCCGTATATATAAATCCCCCATTATTTATGGAAAAGTAAGACATGGTATTTGATTAGAATTATATATATATATATATATATAAAAATTTATAAAATATATATGAAATATATATATAAATTACTAACTAGCTCTACCTACGTATTGAACACTTTTGAAGTAAATACTTCAAGTTTACGCATAAATCTATACGTTCGTATATTAATTTTATGTGAGTAAATGAAGTAGTTATATATATATATTGTTTTCTCTCCGGAGTGTTTTTCTGTTTTGTACCGACGACGCACAAAGTTCCACCTGTCTGTCCTCGAAGCACTTGCAATCATTGCTAACCCCCCTACTTTGTGCAAGCAGAGAAACCTCCGGCTTCAGTTAGAATTATTTGGGTAGTCAGGGTTTTTTTTTTTTTTTCTTAACCTCCTCTCCGCTCTTATTCCATATCACTACCAAATATTCTAAAAAATAAAAAGGTAGTTAATTATTACAGTAAAAAAAATAATTATATATATATATATATATATATATATATATATATATATATATATATATATATATATATATATATATATATATATCGGCAGCAAGTCAAGGGCCCCTAAGAAGGTAATAGGTGGAAATAATTAAAGTTAATAATATAAGGGAATATAAGAGAATAAAATATAAAGGGGAATATGGAGGTGAGGTATCAGTTGGGCTAGAAATTACGCATATTTAAACTTCATCTTATGTGGCAATGCGATATAATTTCAATTTTGGAATTTACCAGATTTGTATTTTTAGCTTTGGAATAAGCTATTTTTAGAGTTTCCTCTGAAAGGCAGAGTTATTAATTTTTATATATATTTTTAGCGTATATTGTTTACTGACGCTTCTCTTTTTATCCTTATTATAATGCCCCCCTCCCCCGCAACTGTGTATGTATGTATGTACATATATATATATATATATATATATATATATATATATATATATATATATATACTGTGCGTGTGTTTATGTATATATATATGTTTATGTATATATATATATATATATTGTATATATATATATTTATGTATATATATATTTATGTATATATATATATTTATGTATATATATGTGTGTGTTTATGTATATATATGCTTATGTATATATATATATTTATGTATATATATATGTATGTATATATATGTATGAGATATATATATATGTATATATGTATGTATATATGTATATGTATATATATGTGTGTATATATATGTGTATGTATTTGTGCATATATATGTGTATATATATGTATGTGTATGTATATATATGTATGTATATATATATATATATCGTGAGATAGAGAGAGAGAGGGGGGAGCGAAAGTGAAAAGGAGAGAGAGAGAGAAGAAGAAAGGAGAAAGGAGGAGACAGCAGAAAGGGAAAAGAGATAGAGATTTAGAGATAGCAAGTGTCTGGATGCAATTGTCATGGGATGTAATACTTGTTAAAATTCATTTATACAATCCTGGACACGATTTTAAGAATATTAAAACGACAAATTTTCACACATCAAAACATGTGTTAATTATGAAGAGAAAAACAAAAAAAAACTCATCACTCAATTTCTATTTTCTCGTTCATTTGAAGCAATTATGGGATTTTATTTATTCATATTTCCTCTCTGCTACAAGGAACGATTCTAATTTTAGACGAAACCTCTCAAGTGACTGTTGCGCCCATCTTTAAAAAAAATTGCAAAACTTTTTTTCCAAACGCGTAAATCAAGCTGGACGCATCTTAAGTTTAATGAGTCCAAGCATGTTCATAAAGCCTTTGTCCGTCGGTTTAATTTCATGCTTCAGTTTGTAATATCATTTTAGTGCGTTCTGTAGAAGTTGGATTATTCGAAATATTATTCTCTTCGTGAGTGTTATTTGCACAATGCTTCGGCCGATACAATCTCTGGTCTTCTTCAGATGTATCTGGTTGAACTTGGAAATCTGTCTGTCGAACTCGGGAATTTGCACGGAATTTTGCAAGGATTTGTGGCATAACGGATAAAATATACGGTTAAATTTTATTGTAAAATACATTTTTTGTTAAGGTTGAAATTCCACTGCTCAGTGTTGCGAATTACTTAAGACTTCAACACGATCATGGCTGACAGAACAAGAATACACTACCTTCCTGGATTTAATAAAGTGTCCGTTCGAAATTCCGTTGATATTTTTTTAAACAAACAGAATTTTTTTTGAATTCGACAAGATAAACCTAAATAAGGCCGAAGGTTACATCGGCAGGAACACCGAAGATCAGAACAATAATTCGAATAATCCAAATAATCCAAATGATAAGTAATGTGGAACAAAAATTTTAAAAATGTCTCAGTAATGAAGGATTTCTCTTCCCTTATGTCTCATTTTTGTCTCTGTTTTCTTATCAATGTTATTATATTAAAAAAAAATATTTTTTATCACTTTAGCGCTGCAAAAAGTTAAATTTTGGGGAAACAAAGTTATATTTTTGACGTTGCGGGCGGGAGGTTACAGTAAAGAGAGATATAATACCATTTTTACTTCTTTTACTGTAATTTGGGTGCTGAACATATATTTAGTCCAATGTGTTTGAGAATCCTCCAGACTTTAATTTCGAATAATTATTGTTTTAATTACCGTTTTCCCAATTTGTTTTTGGGTTCCAACAGCAAATAACAATTTAGTTATCGCCAAACAAGAAAAACTCCAATTACAAATCACCCACTCTTTAGTATTTAAAAAAAAAGAAGATATTTAATTGCAAATTATTCATCGTATAACATCACTTAAAAAATACGAAAAACCATCCCTCATTCACTTAATGACAGACATAATCGTGTTTACCTGAAGCGTTGTGCATAATATGCTTGTTTTTATGTTTTAACAGGGATTGACTTTCTTGGTCCTTCTGTTGTTACTACAACTAGTTTTGGAAGAGATGGAGTTCGGTGGTTACGGTCGCGGACTGTGAGATCAGCATCCCATGTTCAAGTTAACATACATCTACTGGATCATACTTTATTTTGTTTTAGAAGAGAGCATTTATCGAGGCCTGATGACCATTCGAGGATAAGGGTTAATGAGTGTAAGATGTCGGCGAGACAAAAGCGCGATGATCGATCGTGGGATAAATTGAATAGCTTCGAGAACGATAACTACCTTTTTTTTTACGCAGTGATCACCACTTATCAAGACCCGGAAGCCACTCAGGAATAAGGGTTATTGCAAGTACAAATACCTGTATATTCTCCAACCTGTTATGGAGAAAATAGTAGGTTAAGTTAGATTTCCAAGCCCTGGTTGAGCAAATATACTATGAGAAGGAAAGCGCTGACATAGCAGTAGTCTTTTTATTTTTATGTCGGCATTGATTTCAGTCGTCTGGGACTTTTCCTTACCACTGAATTTAAGCAATGTCAGTTTAGGTGAAGTGCGGTTGTAGACTGCTCAACATTTGCTACAGTACAGATCAAAGTTAAGACAATTAATCAAAATCGGGACTGCGAATGAGAAAGGTATAATTTTTCTGGGGTTTATGAATCGGTATTGGAATTGAAAAAAATATCAATCTAATCTCTCTTCTTTGAATGTTGTTTTTTATTTTTTATTATTTTTTTTATTGTCTAAAACTTAATTTTCCAAACTTACTCTAGCAATATTTATCCCTATATATATATATATATATATATATATATATATATATATATATATATATATATATATAATGAACTCATTTTCCCCTTTTGATTTTGACCTTAATAGAATTAAAAATCAAGACATTTCATGCAAATGTAATATGCACAAACTGCAGCACAATATCTGAGGTGTGTTATAGGCATATTACCTCTCCACTTCATCGATAATCGTAGATTCCTATATTTTTTCTGCTGAGAGTTCCCTGCCAAAATCGGTTAAAATCACTGTGGGTAGTAAAATATTTTCTCTCTGCTTAATTCCTCCTTCCCCCGCCACCGATTTTCACGGAATTAACCGATGGCGACATTCCCACAAACATTAATTCTTATCCTACGCTTACTTTCTTTTTCGCGTTTCGCTGTCTTTATTTGTTTTTGTTTTTCCGACCACGTTAATCATTTTTCCCCTTATTTTTGCTTTTTGTTTTTTCCGATTTCTTTTTTAAAGAAGTTTTACGTTTATATTTAGTATATTTAGGCAGCAATTTTGCATTCAAGCAAATATTATTAAATGCAACAGAGACAGTTTGCTTTTCTTTTTTTTTTTGATTTTCCGTATAGGAAAAAATCCATTTTAATTCGTTTTTTTTTACTCCTTTTCACTCCAAACAATGTATATTTCTACTTGGAACTATTTGAGATTGTGTCTACAAGGGGACTGTGTAGCAGGAAACAGGAAGGAAATTCAAAAATATATTCATAAAAGTTCCATAGTTGTTGCTGTCACGAGCGCTTTCAATTCGTCCCCGTTCAGGTGTTGAAGTAAAAGTGCGAAGCAGCGAAAATGAAAATTAAGATTAAAAAACTAAAATATATAGTAATCGGTGTTAGTGATGATAGATGATTCGTGGACGAATCGAAAGCGCTCGTGACAGCAACAACTATGGAACTTTTATTAATATTTTTGATTTTGATACAAAAAAAGATTATACGGGAAATCGAAAAATTAAAAAAAAAAAGAATCATAAAGCAAGGTGTTTCTGTTGCATTTAATATTTGCTTAAAATATTTATTTCTAGAGTTTGGTTTAGTTGCTTTGTCTTCATGTCAACCCTTTTCGGGTTATTTAATGCCGAATCCAGTTATTTTGGAAATAGCATTCATGTGGCATCCAGTTATTTTGTAGAAGGTTTTTATTCTTCAAGCTCTTTTTATTTTCAATCACTAGTTTGGTTTCGTTGATTTATAGTGGATTTTAGCATGTTTGTTTTCTGCCCTGCAGAACATGAATGAGTTTTGTAATGGGAGAGGGAAAAGGGTTACATTATTAATGTTTGGTACATTTTAAGTTAGGAAACCAGTTAGTGGGGGAGATCGAAAGAGAAAGGGGAAATGGGAAGAAGGAAAAGGGGAAAAGGTGGGTTGTTTTTGGTTTTGGTTTTTTAGAACATAATTAAATTTTGCAAAAGGAAATAGAAAACACCCTATGTGATATATAAATATATGTACGTGATGTTGCCAAGCTAATCAAAAACCTTGATTCCAGTAAAGCAACCGGCCCTGACAGTATTCCAATGATAGTACTCAAAGGACTTCAACCTGAACTAGTACCGATCCTTACAAAAATGTTTAAACGTTCTCTTAAGGAGAATTGCTTGCCATCACCCTGGAACATTTCATCAGTATGCCCTGTATTTCAGAATTCAGGTGGTCGATCATCCTCCTCTCAGTACAGGCCAATAAATTTCCTGTGCGTCATGAGCAAGTTGCTGGAATTTGTGTTGAATAGAGAAGTAATCAACCATCTCAGCAAAAATAACCTTCTTAATGACACGCAATATGGTTTCCGTTCTGCTAGATCTACAGAAGATGTGCTTACAGTTATATATCATAGGATTAGCGATTCTCTCGAGGTAGGCTACCTTTCTAGGGAAGTTGCTCTTGATATATCAAAGGCCTTTGATAGAGTGTGGCATAAAAGTTTACTTCACAAGACCTCCAGCTACGGTATAGCTAGAAATGTCTTCTCAATTATTAAATCATTTTTCTTTGATATATTCATAAGAGTAGTGGTTGATGGGCAGAAATCAGAAGCTCACAGTATTAATGCTGGAATCTCTCAGGGGTCCATCCTGGGCCCAACTCTCTTCCTGATCTACATTAATGATCTTCCAAATCACATCCTTACATCATTCATAGACATTTACGCTGATGACACTACTATCTATGGTAGCACATCAAAGACCGCAAACGACCAAGTTCTCTCCAATTCTCCCTCCTTTAATCTTGAGCAAGTGGTACAATGGGGAAAGAGGGGTCTTGTTCTTTTAATGCATCTAAAACCAAGCTTTTATCTTTACATCATCAACGCTATGATCCCCATCTGGCATCACTTGAAATGAATGACTCTCGTCTTGGGGAGGCCTCAAGTTTTGACAAGCTTCTGGGCTTGATCTTTACTCCTGATCTTAAATGGAACACATACATTAAATCCGTTGCCAAGGCCGCTGGAAAAATTGGTGGGATCTTTCTATCGATTCAGTAGATATCTCCCTGCTGATGCAATTCTCTATCTATATAAGAGCCAGGTACGTCCAAGGATGGAGTACTGTTGCCACATCTGAGTAGGAGTTGCTAGATGGGACTTATCCTGCCTTGATAGAGTTCAAAATAGACTTCGTAGCCTCGTAGATGTCCTTTTCTCTTCCATGCAACCTCTTTCTCAGATCCGAATCAATGCACCATATCATAAAATTCTGAGGTGATCTATTATGGTTCATCTTGAAAAGTAGGTGATTGTTTTGTAACTCTACGAGTAATATATTAATCTCAATTTTTAAAATAATATTTTTCAAGCTAAAGTTCTTTCCCCTGAAATTAGATGAGACAGGTTTATCGTAAAAATTCCCTCCAGTTGACGAGTTTCCGAGGCTTTTAAACCAAGGAAAGAGGACATTAAAAGAATTTATTCGATGCCTCCGTCCAGTCCCGAAAGACAATGGATAGCCCTTGTAGGGGTAGCTGCACGTGTAATTGTGAGGCAAGGGTTGCCCAAATCCAACCACACCTCCTCTGAATTGACACTGTTTTAGTCCAGTGGCAAAGAGAAGTCCAAGACGACTGTAAACAATGCCGAGATTAGCGGAGAGTACATACAGAACCTGGAAGTCCCAAATGGTAACCCATTTAGTACTGACCAGTTCAACTTTGCTTAATTCTGGCAATCCAGCGGGAACCGGTGTCAACGTGATTATGTGGTATATAGAACTTATAGTTGGGCGAAAATAAAAAAGTTTAAGAGTTAACATATTATGCCCCACTGGCCCATTTTTACGAATGCCACCCTACAAATGCAGGGAGGACACAATAAAATAGTACGAAATGCGTAGGAAAATGCTATGTATCTGTTTTTTTACATTGTGGAATCTGTCTTTGTGATCATTACCCGTTTAGCATGGAATCTTCTTTTGTAGGCAATGCCGGGACACGAGTCAGCTAGTACAGAATATAATATAGCATTATAATAGATAAACAAACAGGCAAGTTTATCGACGTGGGAACATAGAGAATAATGCCTTGCTCATTCTGGGTTTCGGTGGTGTGAATACAATTAAAATAAAATCTCATCCGCAATTTTGATCCGCTCTTTGAACCATTCTTACAAAACAAACATCGCTAATAGGATTTTGCGCAAACATTCAAGATAAAAATTAAAATGAAGTATTCTTTTATGTAGTTGTTATTTTATTTTATTTTATTTTTTTAATAATATGTCTTCCTCTCGTTTTCGAGGCGATCCAACTCCGTGAGACGTAACCAAGGCTGACACTCGACTCAATAACGCTTCATATTCAACATTAGACATTTTCGTGTTATATTAACTGTTTTATTGCCACCATTTTGAATCCGATATCATTTTCATGCGTTTTGTTTTGCTAAAATCGATCGTCAAATTATGGTAACGCATTTGTAGATATTCAAATCCATCTCTCATCTTTCCAATTCTGTTGACTGCGAATTCTGATTTCTCGCTTCACATCCTAGTGCATTTGATACGTTTTATCGCCGTACAAGCAGAAAGGCGCAGTTTATAAAACCAGCTGTAGGTTGTTGGTTCTTTTATAAGACAGGGGTGCGTTCGAAATGAATGTTTCTGTTTAGAGCACAATTGAACGAAGGTAGTTTACTTTTGCATTTGAAACTCTAATTCAAGCGTTATTTACGGATAATTTCATGCAGTCAACAGTAAATTCTCTACAGTGCAATGTAAACTATACTGTATTGTGGACTAAGTCACTGAGGGGAAGCATGTGAAGCTTTCACCATGGTACACTACGAGGGGATACAAGGAAAGACAATCAATCGATTTGATTGAAAAAATCAACGATTCTTATGACAATAAATATATGAGACGATGGAACATTTGATCCTTATTCAATCAAGATCGTAGGGTCTCACTGCTAGTATATATATATATATATATATATATATATATATATATATATATATATATAGTGAGTTATAAAATATATATATCGATTAAGCTACACTGAATATTCCGCGTTTCACTCTAGGACTCTTCAGGCTTATTATTAATAACTAGCTCTACCTACGTATTGAGCATTTTTGAAGTAAATACTTCAAGTTTACGCATAAATTTATACTTTCGTATATTAATTTTATGTGAGTAAATGAAGTAGTTATATACAGGGTGGGCCAAAATAAGGGTCCTATCTTTAAATTTGAATAACTTCCACAAAATAAAAGTTAAACTCACCAAACTTTATGTGTGTGTAGACTGACCCTTCCGAGATTTTTTTGAAATAAACAAAACAAATTTTGGCCGAAAAACACTTCTTAAAACTTACATGAATTTATGAATTTTTAAAAATAGGACCCCTATTTTGGCCCACCCTGTATATATATATATATATATATATATATATATATATATATATATATATATAACTGGCCCTGATGGTATTCCAATTATAGTACTCAAAAAACTTCAACCTGAACTAGCGCCCATACTTACAAAACTGTTTAAACGTTGTCTTAAGGAGAATAGTTTCCCATCTCCCTGGAAAATCTCATCAGTATGCCCTGTATTTAAGAATTCAGGTGATCGCTCATCCCCCTCTCAGTACAGGCCAATAAGTCTCCTGTGTGTCATGAGTAAGTTGCTAGAATCTGTGTTAAATACAGAAGTAATCAATCATCTCAACAAAAATAACCTTCTTAGTGACACTCAATATGGTTTCCGTTCTGCTAGATCTACAGCAGATGTCCTTACAGTTATATCGCATAGGATTAGCAAATCTCTCGACGGTGGCAATCTTTCTAGGACAATTGCTCTTGACATATCTAAAGCCTTTGATAGGGTATGGCATAAAGGTTTACTTCATAAGATCGCTAGCTATGGTATAGCTGGAAAAGTCTTCTCAATTATTAAATCATTTCTTTCTGATAGGTTCATAAGAGTAGTAGTTGAGGGGCACAAATCAGAAGCTCACAGTATTAATGCCGGTGTCCCTCAGGGATCCATCCTGGGCCCAACTCTTTTCCTGATCTACATTAATGATCTTCCAAATCATATCCTTACATCATTTGTAGACATTTATGCTGACGACACTACCATTTATGGTACCACATCTAAGACAGTAAACGAGCAAGTACTCTCCAATTCTCTCTCCTCTGATCTTGAGCATGTAGTACAATGGGGAAAGGAGTGGCTGGTTACTTTTAATGCATCTAAAACCAAGCTTCTCTCTTTACATCATCAACATTTTAATCCACATTTGTCATCAATTGAAATGAATGGCTCTCGTCTTCAGGAGGCCTCAAGTTTTGACAAGCTTCTGGGCTTGACCATTACTCCTGATCTTAAATGGAACACGTATATCAAATCTGTTGCCAAGGCCGCTGGAAAAATGGTGGGATCTTTCTATCGATCCAGTAGATATCTCACTGCTGATGCTATTCTCTATCTATATAAGAGCCAGGTACGTCCAAGGATGGAATACTGTTGCCACATCTGGGCAGGAGCTGCTAGAAAGGACTTGTCCTGCCTTGATAGAGTTCAAAATAGACTTCGTAGCCTCGTAGGAGATGTCCTTTTCTCCTCCTTGCAACCTCTATCTCACAGAAGAGATGTTGCGAGTTTGTCTCTGATGTATCGTTATTTTCATGGAAAGTGTTCAACTGAGCTTCAATCTATGGTCCCCCCTCGCCAAACTTTCACAAGAAACACTCGTCTAGCTGTAAACACTATCAATAATTTCCCCCCACTCTTTATCTGTGCCTAAACCTAAACATAGATTCCATGAACAAAGCTTCTTTCTTAGAACTGCACGCCTGTGGAATTGTCTTCCGTTTTCCTGCTTTCCGGCTGACTACAATATGGTTGTGTTCAAGTCTAAGGTAAATAAGTTCTTGATGAGCCGTTCCATATAAGTTATTAAATTTACCAAATTTTCATTACTAATGATTACTATATTGACCAACTTCTACTGTACACTCTTTAACCCTTATCCTTGAGTGGCCTCTGGGCCTTGATAATGTGGTGATGCCTTTGTAAAAAAAAAAAAAAAAAAAAATATATATATATATATATATATATATATATTAGAACCTCGGAATACGGTATTAATCCGTTCATTAGTTGGGATCGTAAGGTGAAATAACCGTATGGCGGGGCCTAAGCAAAATTTTATGCAGTACATATTAAAAATTAGTAACAACATACAGTATAGTATACAATACATATGTATATATATATATATATATATATATATATATATATATATATAATGGTATTCAGCGCTGTTTGTTACTTATCATAATACAAAATTACACACATATATATATTTCTTAGTCTCTCCGTTTTTCTGTCTGTTCCACTTTTTCTCAGAAACTACAGATCGGATCTGTGTGTAATTTTGTATTATGATAAGTAACAAACAGCGCTGAATACCATTCTTATTTTGATGATTTTACGACAGCGAGAGAATCACGTGTTTCTATTTCCGACACTAATTCATTTTAAAAATGTTCAGAAATTGAACATTAATCGAGTGTGTTTCCATTACTATTATGGTATACTTTATAACGATTTATGCAATGCAAAAATGGACAAAACATTCAACCATTTTCTATGATCAATTTGGCATGAAGCACTCATCCTAAGTCTCAAACCATTGCTCGTTTTTAACGAATTAACATGTCTAGTAGGTAATATATGAGGATTGGATGATATCGCATATTTATTACTGACTGGGATTTCGCATTTGTAATGATCCGAAACTATACTAGTGTTTCTATATCTCAAGCCAAATCTATTATATATTAGTATGTTTCAATGCTCAATTAAGAGGGTAATTTATGATCTGTCCTGCTCTCAGTTTAAGATCTCAATGGCATTACGTCCTACGTTTTGAGAAAGGTAATATCGTGTATGTTTTTTTTAATAACAATAACTTCTATCCAGATAGTGCATCCATTTTTTTCCGAATTATTTCCCTTACACAAAAAAAAACATCGACAGAAATCCAATTCCTTTTCTACAGTGTGCTTTATATAAAAACACGGAAAACTTAGAGCAACTAATTGGTGTTCATGTAGCGTATGGCACTGATGCAAGTCTAATACTCGGCGTTCTTCGCTCCAAGTGTTGAGGGGTGAGGGAAAATGAAAGAAAGAAAAACAAAAGTTTATCGGGTAAACAAACGTATAAAAAACGAGGTTGGTTGAAAGACAATAGATAGCAATTTTTTAAGAAAGGTACACAAAAGAATGCTGACATGGGATTGTTGGTTAAGGTGTGACAGTGATAGTAACAAAAGGATGAAACAATTGATATAGATATATTAAGAATTAGTTTGCGGGCAATTTATGGAGTGGCTATGTTTAAACCGTCGTAAACCGTTATAAATTGTCGAAAAATTCATTGTCAATTTAGGGAGTGGCTATGAGTTTGAGACAGTTCACGACAGTTGACGAATGACGACTGTGTCCAGTTTCTGACAGCGTCTCGGGTGTCCCCCGAAAAAGACCGAATGGTTACATCTGAACGCGATCTGTCGCTCGGAGCAGACGAGGAAATGAATTTCCAAACTAAGCTATTAAATATAATTAGTAACTTAACGTTCAAATAGAATGAGGTTTTTCATAGAAAACAAAAACAAGGCAACGATACTTTCTTTCGACACCAAAGCGTTTATGGCATTTCCAAATTTGTTTTCTTTTCAGTTTGACTACGGTGTATTGCTGGTCTTGTTTATAATCTAGGAGGTCATCCGTTCCCAGGCGTTATCTTCTCTTTTCGCAAAAGGTTTAGTTTATTGTTAATTGCAAGAAGCGTTCCGACCGAATAATACCGAAGGGGTTGCTCAGGCACGTTTTGCAGGTCAGAGTCTTCTTCTTCTAGGGCACTGGATTTTCACTTTCACTTTCCAACGCTTGTATTTCATTTTTCCGCCATGGGAGAGAGAGATAACTAACTTCATAAAGCTAAAGTGTGTGTGTGTGTGTGTATGTATATGTGTGTGTGTGTATGTGTGTGTGTATGTGTATGTGTGTGTGTATGTGTATGTGTGTATATGTGTGTGTGTGTGTGTGTGTGTGTGTGTGTGTGTGTGTGTGCTATTTTTTTTCAAAGAGACCAACAGCGCTGAATACTATTCTCATTTTGATGATTTTACGACAGCGCGTTTCTGTTTCCGGCACCAATTCTTTTAAAAGTGTTCAGAAATTGAACATTAATGGAGAGTGTTTCCGTTTATATTGTATTCAAAAAGAAAAAAAAAGAAAGAAAGCGATGTGATGGCACACCTTCAATTTCGTCAGCTTCTCAGTTTACCTGTGCGTTCCTCTTTTCTTTCTTTTTTTTTTTTTCGAGTACGGTCTCACATCTGCAACAGAGTTTATGTGTGTTGGTCTTTCAATCTGTCAAGCTTAAGTTTTAAATATAGATATCAGACAGTTTGTCACGCTTAAATTTGAAATGTCATTTCGTCTGTCTGTCACACTTAAATTAAAAATATAATTTTCGTGGGTGTGGCACGATCAAGTTTTCGCCTGTTGGTCACGCTTTAATTTGAAATATTATTTCGTCTGTGTGTAGCGTTTAAATTTGAAATATCACTTTTGTTGGTCTGTAATGATCAAATTTGAAAAATCATTTTCGTTTGTCTGTCATGATCAACTTTGAAAAATCATTTTTGTTGGTCTGCCATGATCAAATTTGAAATATCATTTTCGTTGGTCTGTCATGATCAAATTTGAAATATCATTTTCGTTGGTCTGTCATGATCAAATTTAAAATATCATTTTCGTTGGTCTGTCATGATCAAATTTGAACTATCATTTTCATCTACAAGTCAAACTTAAATTAGAAATATAATTTTTGATGGTGTGGCATGATAAAATGTTAAATATCATTTCGTCTGTCATGATCAAATTTTAAATATCATTTCGTCTGTCTGTCATGATCAAATTTTAAATATCATTTCGTCTGTCTGTCGCGCTTTAGTTTGAAAAATAATTTTTGCTTACTATTTTTGAAAATAAAAGTTTTTTACCTTTTAAATTTGAAATATCATTCTTGCCTATATGTCATGTTAAAGTTAGACATTATATCCGTTAGTCTGTCACGTTTTAGGTTTGAAAAAGAGTTTTTATCGGTTTGTCATTACTAAGGCTAGGAGAACAGCATATGCTTTTCATTGTTTTGATTCTCAGGTCTATATCCATTGATGTCTTATATGTTTTTATGTAGAGTGATGTGATCTTCGGTTGATTAATTGTGTCTAACTGTGTCGGATATATACTCGAGAGTCAAAACAATGAAAAGAATATTCGGTTGCCATAGTCCTAGTCATTACTGATTCGAAATATTATATTCATCCTTAAACGCGCTAATTAAATGGGTGCATCTTAAGCTTAGATACGTATTAGATTTTAATGTATTTATTTGCTTCGTCACCAAAGCAAATTAGGCACAAGGCCGTTTTTAATGTGGGGTAAAAAACAGCGCCCCTAAAAGTAGGCAAAAAGGAGGCACTCTGGTTACCAAAAATAATAATTGTCCCAGTATAGAGGGTTTCCCCTCCATTGACTGGTACAAATTATCTTGAGTGCAGCATCTGCAGAACAGATACTACACTTTGATTCCGGCCCGAAGGCCAAGAACAACAGAAAAAGGGCAAACCTCTTTTCTATTTAGATTTCTAAAAAAAAAAAAAAAAAAAAAAAAAAACTCGTTGGATTTCAATTTTTATTTTCTTTGAAATTCAACTGCCAGTTCCACTAAATACCAATCCAATTCTTTTTATTACAAAAAAGGAAAGAAAGATTGAATTCTGAGACATTACAAATATTGCGTTTGAGCTTACCCGTTTCATATTCAATGTCGTTGGTATATGATGCTTATATTCTTAATAGGGGGTTTCCTGTTTTTTTTTGTTTGTTTTTTTTTTGTCGAAATAACACTGTTCCCTGGCATTATCTCCTTCTTGGGAAAGGGTTGGGTTATTGCTAGTTACCTGAGGTGTCCATTTCTAAGAAATGCTAACAGATCCGTTCTTTTTTGTATCCGACAAAAATAGCTCTAAAGTTCTCTCAACGAGAAGCTGGTCTGTCAACCTTCCGGCTTTCTGCCATATTTTGTTTCAGTCAGAATGAATTAAATCTGATTTCTGTTATTATGCAGATTTTTTTTCTAAGGAGAATTATCGTTTATTAAGTCCGTTATTTAGGCTACTCGAGGATAAAACCAACATTTATGTATATCATGTTTTTTTTTAAATTTTTTCCGCTATATAACTCTTTATACTTTCTTTCTTTCACTCTTTTTTTTTTTTTTTTACTTATGACTTATAAAACTAAACAAAACAAAAAAACTCCATAAAGTATAGAACAATTTTTGTTTCGGTTTCGAAAGCAGATGATGCGTGATGATGCTGGATATATAATTTAGGTGCAGTTGAAACATGTATGCACATGTTTAGTCAATAATGTCTGAATAATTGAACATACTATAATTATACTCTGCTTGTCATAGAGCACTTTTTGATAAACACAAACGTTTCAATGGATCTACATCTAGGAAACCACTATTTCTATCCATTACTCTATATACCTATCTTCCCTCTCTTTCTTTCCAGAACGGTGGTTCATTAAAATTGTGGGGTCTGCGTTCGCGCCTGGTCCACAAAGTATGGAAATAAAAAATTTTAAAATTAAAAAAAAAAATGTTTACAAGTGTTTTTGATATAGATGTACATAAGAATACTTTGATAAGTATGTTTTAACTTAAATAGGGATGGTATAATAAAATTGTGGGGGTCTGCGTTCGTGCCTGGCCTCCGTAGAATGGAAATAGGCACACACTTTAATAAAGACTTTTCATCTCTATCTGCGTAAGTATAGTTTGATAATTATATTTCAGTTTGAAGAAATATGGTATAATAAAATTATGGGATGTTCGTTCGCGCCAGACTTCCATAGAATGGAAATATGTCACAAAGTTTAACAAGGTTTTTTTAACAGAATATTGTGATAAGTGTTTCAGTGTGAACAGGTATGGTATAATAAATTATGGGGTCTATCTATTTTATTTTTACTTTCATCATATTTTGCTTTGGTTTGGATACCCCCGAATTCGAAGCTATCTCTTTACAACCCTTCCTTTTCATAACCTATCATACTTTCATAAATCAGAGTCCATTTTCTGTAGGCTGTTTTTGAACCCAGTCAACGACGGGTGCTTTTGCTAGTATATATATATATATATATATATATATATATATATATATAGAGAGAGAGAGAGAGAGAGACAGACAGACAGACAGACAGACAGACAGACAGAGAGAGACGGGGGATATAGGTAGATAGATTAATTGATAGATATAGTAGTTTCTCAATAAGTTTAGCCATACTGACGAGAAGTGAAACTTCGAAACATGTCATGTCTATAGATAACTTAATTTTATGCATGTAGAAAATCTTTAAATAATTATTTGAATATTTGAACAATAAATTATATATATATATATATATATATATATATATATATAAGCGTATATTTATAAAAATGGAGTTATTCTAGCTTTTGTTTATTGTTTAATAAAAAAACTGCTAAAAGATAAAAGAATAAACAATTTTTTTTTATAAATAACTGTTAGTAGCTCTCTATACAACACACACACGCACTCACGCACACACGCGCACATATGTGTGTGAGGGATGTCTGCGTGAGCGTGCGCGCGCTCGTGTGTGTGTGTGTGTGTGTGTGTGTGTGTGTGTGTGTGTGTGTGTGTGTGTGTGTGTGTGTGTGTGTGTGTGTGTGTGCTTTTCAACCTAATTAGATAGTCTACGCTGTTCTCTTGTCACTAAGAGAATTGGAGTCGCAGTTTCTCTGGGAAAAAATCATAATTTAATCCACGCATTCTCTAGATAATTTGACATTTCCAATTCTTGGTAAAATCAAAGAGAAATCGAATTACCAGGAGAAATTAAACGAATTATTCTCATATAAATACGTGTCAGAAAGTTTTTTTTTTTTTTTTAGAAATCGATTAAAAATAAGGAAAGCATGTTGATATGAACGGCCATTTTGTTTAGCTTGAAATGTACTGCCGCCATCTTGAAAACGTCAATAATTTCATTCATACAACGAACGTTCAAGATTCTGTTTCATTGAGTTCACTAAACACT
Organism: Euprymna scolopes; assembly: GCF_053919585.1. Taxonomy (NCBI): domain Eukaryota; kingdom Metazoa; phylum Mollusca; class Cephalopoda; order Sepiida; family Sepiolidae; genus Euprymna; species Euprymna scolopes. Next base: position 19,962,401 of record NC_136510.1, on the reverse strand, counting down.
TTCTTAACATTTGCGGTGATGGCATACGACATGTTGTCTCTCTAAAAGCGGTGTTATTTAGTTTTGTTCTTTCGAGAAAATATTCGAAATATTTTTTATTAAGAATCAAACTTTCTGATTATCAAAAAAATAACACACAAAAAAAAAAAATTCTGGAACAAATATATTGTTTAACTTTTTACAAGTGTTTATCGTGGATAAACAATTCCTTTCTCACAGAGGAGACGTTTCTCACAGAAGAGACGTTTCTCACAGAAGAAACGTTTCTCACAGAAGAGACGTTTCACACAGAAGAAACGTTTCTCACAGAAGAGACGTTTCTCACAGAAGAGACGTTTCACACAGAAGAGACGTTTCTCACAGAAGAGACGTTTCTCACAGAAGAGACGTTTCTCACAGAAGAGACGTTTCACACAGAAGAGACGTTTCTCACAGAAGAGACGTTTCTCACACAGAAGAGACGTTTCTCACAGAAGAGACGTTTCTCACAGAAGAGACGTCGCCGGTCTTTCTCTGTTCTATCATTATTTTTATGGCAAGTACTCGACTGTATCCTAATATCCGATTCTCCCTGTAAAACATTCGCAACAAAACCCCGTCTACTGTAAATAATTGTTTCTTTTCTCTTTCAACCTAGATTTAAACTAAACTGCCATGATCAGAATTTCGTTTCAAGAACTATCCGTCTGTGGAACACAATGCCACGGGGTTTCTTCCCATCTAACTATAACATGTTCGTATTTAAGTCAAATATTATCAACTTCTTATTCTGCCACCCTCTTATATAATCAAATTCTGTTCAGATATGGAGAGTAGAAAACGCATTGTGGATGCGTTATCGGCAGCTCCTGTTACTCTCGCTTCTTCTTATTTGTCCCTCAGTCCTCATTTTTTAAATGAGTGATTTTTCGGACAAAGGGAGAAGAAAAAGCTGTTTTCTAGGTTGGCAGTATTTTTGCGAACAGTTGGCTGAGATGGCGGAAATTTTCTGTTTCTATGTCTATCCTTGTAGCCATGTCACTAGTAAGGATGCTGGAGGTAAACGTTTTGTCTGGGCTGACGTTATCCGCCTGATAGTCAGGGACCCGAACCTTGGATTAAGGAGGCTGTCCTATCAGCAGGTGCAAAGTACTGGGGCTGCTGTATTGCCATTTGGTGAATGGATTCTGGACCATGCAGTAGCTTCTGGTGGGGCCTCTCGATGCCATACTAGTGGGTAATTGTTACGGCTTTACCTTATCATTAGCTACAAATAAAAAAAAAATTCTTCGTTTCTTTTTCTCTCTTAATTTCCCCTCTCTGTCCTGTTCTAAGTAAATCTGTCGACCTAGTCCACAAATTCCTAAATTTCATCATGACAAGTTTCAAGAAAAAATACACGATTAAACCCGGTTCTCCAACTTCCAACGTAGACCCCTACTACCATGTCTCCTTCTCCAACATCAGGGGTCTTCGTTCTAACCTTCCAGAGGTTGAAACCCAATTACAGGAGACTAAACCAGACCTTTTATTTTTATGTGAAACTGGCATTGGACAGGCTATTTCCCTAGATGAGTTTGCAATTTCAGGATACTCTAACTTAACTTCTAAATCTGACCCCCAAGATCGCCATGGGCATGGAATATGTGCCTATATTAGGGATAGCTTTCCATGTGGTAGGGACATCTCCAGGGAAGATCCTAACTTACCTTATATGTGCTTCCGGGTTGCTTTAGCTCACACTACTGCATTTATATTTACTCTCTATCGCCCCCACAACAGCGGAGTTACTATCTTTCAAAGCATATCTGAGAAAATTGACCAAGTCCTTTCTACTTATCCTTCAGCTAACATTCACATATGTGGAGACTTCAATGTTCACAACGTCGAATGGTTGACCCACTCAAACAAGACCGATGATGAGGGGAGGTTCTGTCATGATTTCTCCATTGCCTATGACCTCACTCAGATTGTTCAGGAACCTACCCGTGTGCCCGATAATGACGGCCAGTATGCGAGCCTACTAGACCTTTTTCTCACAACTTGCCCTGAACTATGTTCAGTTTCTGTTCTGTCGCCTCTTGGATTTTCCGACCACTCTGTTGTATCAATTAAGATAAAAATGAAATGTAATAAGTCCCCAGACGTACCTCTTCATCGTACAGTATATCGATACACTAAGGCTGACTGGGATAGCTTCCGTACATTTATATCTGATCTACCTCTGCATTCCATGTTTAAAAAGGATGTGTCCTCTATAGTATTAGACCTAACTGAATGGTTAATTGTAGGTATTGACCATTTCATACCCTCTAAAAAGTTTCAGCAAAAACCTAACAGCCAGCCATGGTTCTCTCCAGAATGTGCTGCTGCCATTGCGCACAGAAATCACTTTTTCCACTGCTTCAAACGTAATAGATGTATGGAAACTAAAGCCGTTTTCAGGACTGCCAGCAACCATTGTAAGAAAGTAATAAGGAACGCAAGAGTGTTGTATGCTCAATCTGTCAAGTCCAAAGTAGCTGAGCAGCGGCTTGGTTCCCACCAGTTTTGGCAAATAGCAAACAGAATCCTGAACAGAAGCGTGTGCTCCATCCCAACTATTATCAATGGACCTGAGGTAATCTCGTCAGCATCAGACAAAGCCAAACTCTTTGTCAAGAACTTTGCAGCTAATTCTACCCTTTGCGACCAAGACCGCCAACCCCCAATATTTCCTCCTGTATCAGAAAACACGCTATGTGATATACGTATATCTGTACGTGATGTTGCGAAGCTAATCAAAAACCTTGATTCGAGTAAAGTAACTGGCCCTGATGGTATTCCAATTATAGTACTCAAAAAACTTCAACCTGAACTAGCGCCCATACTTATAAAACTGTTTAAACGTTGTCTTAAGGAGAATAGTTTCCCATCTCCCTGGAAAATCTCATCAGTATGCCCTGTATTTAAGAATTCAGGTGATCGCTCATCCCCCTCTCAGTACAGGCCAATAAGTCTCCTGTGCGTCATGAGTAAGTTGCTAGAATCTGTGTTAAATACAGAAGTAATCAAACATCTCAACAAAAATAACCTTCTTAGTGACACTCAATATGGTTTCCGTTCTGCTAGATCTACAGCAGATGTCCTTACAGTTATATCGCATAGGATTAGCAAATCTCTCGACGATGGCAATCTTTCTAGGGCAATTGCTCTTGACATATCTAAAGCCTTTGATAGGGTATGGCATAAAGGTTTACTTCATAAGATCGCTAGCTATGGTATAGCTGGAAAAGTCTTCTCAACTATTAAATCATTTCTTTCTGATAGGTTCATAAGAGTAGTAGTTGAGGGGCAAAAATCAGAAGCTCACAGTATTAATGCCGGTGTCCCCCAGGGATCCATCCTGGGCCCAACTCTTTTCCTGATCTACATTAATGATCTTCCAAATCATATCCTTACATCATTTGTAGACATTTATGCTGACGACACTACCATTTATGGTACCACATCTAAGACAGTAAACGACCAAGTTCTCTCCAATTCTCTCTCCTCTGATCTTGAGCACGTAGTACAATGGAGAAAGGATTGGCTGGTTACTTTTAATGCATCTAAAACCAAGCTTCTCTCTTTACATCATCAACATTCTAATTCACATTTGTCATCAATTGAAATGAATGGCTCTCGTCTTCAGGAGGCCTCATGTTTTGACAAGCTTCTGGGCTTGACCATTACTCCTGATCTTAAATGGAACACGTATATCAAATCTGTTGCCAAGGCCGCTGGAAAAATGGTGGGATCTTTCTATCGATCCAGTAGATATCTCACTGCTGATGCTATTCTCTACCTATATAAGAGCCAGGTACGTCCAAGGATGGAATACTGTTGCCACATCTGGGCAGGAGCTGCTAGAAAGGACTTGTCCTGCCTTGATAGAGTTCAAAATAGACTTCGTAGCCTCGTAGGAGATGTCCTTTTCTCCTCCTTGCAACCTCTATCTCACAGAAGAGATGTTGCGAGTTTGTCTCTGATGTATCGTTATTTTCATGGAAAGTGTTCGACTGAGCTTCAATCTATGGTCCCCCCTCGCCAAACTTTCGCAAGAAACACTCGTCTAGCTGTAAACACTATCAATAATTTCCCCCACTCTTTATCTGTGCCTAAACCTAAACGTAGATTCCATGAACAAAGCTTCTTTCTTAGAACTGCACGCCTATGGAATTGTCTTCCGTTTTCCTGCTTTCCGGCTGACTACAATATGGTTGTGTTCAAGTCTAAAGTAAATAAGTTCTTGATGAGCCGTTCCATATAAGTTAACAAATTTACCAAATTTTCATTACTAATGATTACTATATTGACCAATTTCTACTGTACACTCTTTAACCCTTATCCTTGAGTGGCCTCTGGGCCTTGATAATGTGGTGATACCTTTGTAAAAAAAAAAAAAAAAAAAAAACTTCCTTTTCCAGTAGCTTCTTTCCAAACACTGCATGCATATGGAACTCTGTTCCTGCTCATTGTTTTCCTTCTATCTACAGCTTCGATCTTTTCAAAACTAAGGTCAATATGCATCACCTGTCTTTGGGGTAATCAGCTTTTGTATTTGTTCCTTACATGAAGTGGCTTCATACTTTGTCTCAAGTGATTTCCATAAAAAATTTTCAACGTGAACCTTGCCTAAACCCACTAATCCTTATCCTCGAATAGACGTTGGTCTTGATAAGCGTTGAGTTCTTTCAAGACTAAGGTTAATATGCATCACCTGTCTTTGGGGTAATCAGCTTTTGCATTTGTTCCTTACATGAAGTGGCTTCATACTTTGTCTCGAGCGATTTCCATAAAAAAAATCTTCAACATGAACCTTGCCTAAACCCACTAATCCTTATCCTCGAATAGACGTTGGTCTTGATAAGCGTTAAGTTCTTAGTACAAAAGAAAACATTGTTTATAATTAATTTTTAACCAATATTTTGTTTTTTGTCCATGAGTCACCACTTATCAAGTCTAAGAGCAACCCAAGGGTTAAGCACGTGCAAGGACGGTTTATGACACGTGTTTATTGACATTAGATTTGAAGAAGGTCAGGTTACGGCATTGAGGGACGGAACCTTATAAAAACATATTCCACGGATGAGAAGTTTTTGAATAATAAATTAGTGTCATAATTTTAATAGTATTCCTTATACGAACAGTATGCATGCGTTGGTCTTTTATCATAGCTTTATTTTTACGCGACTTTCAAGTTATGAATACGTTAGTTCAGTCATCATAACAATGCAATCTGCGATCCTTTCTGATCCATTCGGGCGGAATAAGAAACAGGAGGCACTACTTTTGAATGCCTTGCCTCACGTATATACAAGCATCCATCCATAGCGCTTGGAGGGGCATAGGCAATCTACAACTTTTTGTAGATGTTTTTGTAGCGAGGAGTTCTTTTTACAGGGTGAGGCTGCTGGCCTCACGCCCAACCTTCCTAGAAAGTACATACAGCGCCTAGCCTTCCCAAATGGTCACCCATCTGGTACTGGCCAGGCTCAACGTTGCTTAACTTCGGTGATCTGGCGAGAACCGGTGTGTCAACGTGATTGTGCCGTACTTTTATCTACAAGCATTGGTGTCGCGTATTCTTCCGCGACAGAAGAGGGTTTTAAAGTTTAGATAGCTATTTATGTGCCTTTATGTGTTTAGAACAAATCGACGAAATGTTGCATCCCTCTGCTTTTCTACAAGTATTTTAGTGGCGAATGCTCTGACGAACTGCAATCACTTGTGCCCCCACGACGTGAGCACCCTCGACAAACCCGACAGGCTGCTAAATCCCACCCCCACACAGTAGAGATCCCTAGATGTAAAATATCTTTTTACTCCAATAGTTTCTTCCCCAGAACCGCTAGACTCTGGAATTCCATTCCAGGTCCCTGCTTCCCCAACAGTACTGACGTGCAGAAGTTCAAGTGTAACGTGAACCGACATCTTGCTGCCCAAATCCCTACATAGTACCCCAGTAGTTGTTGCCCCTGATAGTAGCCCTCTACACCAAAGTGGCAATTTGCCTTGTTTGGGGGGAAAATGTAATAAAAAAAATTTTTTTAAAAAAATGAAAAATAAAAACAACAAAAATAATGAATAGGAAACATAGTCCGTTTTCAGGAACAGTTTATTTTCATGTTTTACATTGAAATAAAATAAAACACACGGACAACACGTGCACGTGAAGAATCGGCACCCCCACCTTACATATTTTTTTTCTTTTTCGTCTTTGTTCAACAATTTCTGCGAATTATTATCTGATCAAATCAAAATTAAATAAAATCTTTAAAGATTGATTAAAAAAAAATGTTTAGTATAATCTACTAGCATGGGTGCCCGGCGTTGCCCGGGTGTTTGGAGGTGTGTGTTGAGCACACAAAAAAAATCGTCGTAGTAGGAAACAATAAATGTTAAGGGATCATAATAGGGGTCAAAGTTAAAAAATTGACCGCTTTTTTTTTTAATTTTTTTTTTTTTTTTGCTCAACATACACCTCGAAACACCCGGGCAACGCCGGGCTGAAATGCTAGTATAATTATAATTTTTATTATAACTTTTGGTTTTATTTCCACTTGTGATTTTTTTTTTTTTTTTTGCTAATTTCAGAATTGTTAACATGAATACACGTGGAATTACATTTAAAAGGTACTTTTGCATTGAACGACTTGCGCTGAAATAACAGCATTAAAATTTTAAACCTATTATTTAAGGGTTATTTGTAACTATTCTCTACTTTCACCTAACAATTTAATAATAAAATAAAAAAGATATCGCAAGACTTAAATTTAACTCGAAAAATACTATTAAAAAAATAGCGCGGGTCGTTAAATGAAAAAGGCACCTTTAAAAAGTCGTAAATAAATTAACATAAAAATGACGGGGTGGGAGAGACAGACCGAATTTTTCTTAAAGTGAAAATTCGGAAAAAAAAATGATAATAATAAAAATAAAAATAAATAAATAAATAAATAATAATAATAATAATAATAATAATAATAATAATAATAATAATAATAATAATAATAATGACAGAGGGGGATGAAGGAGCCAACGTCAAAACGAGGCTGTAAATCTGTTCTAAAAATAGGGGATCGATTTACTAGAACGTTGTATGTAAAATTGAACCCCCTTCCAAATCTTTAAATATAGATTTTTTTTCCATTTTTTTTTAATAATCTGGTAGCTTAGTGTTCAATCGATAATAATTCGCAAAAATACTTAAAAAAAAAAAACGTAAATGAAAAAAAAAAATTGTAACGGGGTTGCCGATTGTTTAGGTGCACCGAACAATGAAACATCTAAAAACAATGAAATATAAAACAACATGCCAGTAAAGTTTGAGAGAATCGTTTGGTTTTGGATATTTAGTTGTTAATAAGTTGGTCAAGTTAGAAACAAGTATTTGTTTGTCATATAGAAAGGAGGAGTGCTTGCGTTTGCGAATGATTGCATGTCGGAATTAGAATCTGGAATGTTGAAATTAAGCAGACTTCTTGTCATTACGTCTGTTTTATACATATCGATCCGATGAAATTATTAAAGAATACATGAAAACATTAAAAGGAAACATTAAAAAAAATGCATTTATATCATCGTATTAACTCTGTCTCTATTTCACACACACACACACACACACACACACACACACACACACACACACACATATATATATATACGAGCAAAACTAATATATATATATATGTATATATACGAGCAAAACGAATATATATATGTATATATATGTGTGTGTGTGTGTGTGTGTGTGTGTAGCGAAGTCCACTGTTTGTTTGTAAACAAACTGACAGTTTGAGCACTGTGCGACGGGCAAATGCTAATTTAATAGGCATTTAAGGAAGAATAATTACGGGCACTGATTCATGGTCCGATGGTTAGAGCTGACGACTGTCAACACGATGGTTGTAGGTTCGATCCACGGCTGGGGAAAGGTGTATTTCTACCCACACTGATGAGTTGTGATACATCGAAACAGTACTGTATGAGGATAACGATATATGTATGTATATATATTAGTGATGGGACGATTCCGATATATTTTCCGATTCCGATACAATTATCAATTCTGATTCCGATTCTTTATAAATTTCTAAATATTTGACTATAAGGTGGTTATTTTTTCCGATTCCCGTAAAAACACACGTTAAATGTGCAGATATTATTAAAAACGTAAAAACAGACTTGTGGGGGGGGGGTGATCGAAAGATTTTAGTTTTACTGGTAATTTAAAATCAATAAATATTTTTTTTTTATCAGTACTACCAGCAGCGGAAGATTTTGTTTTTAACAAAATCAAATAAGAACAATAATTAACGGAATCGATTTAAGGCATCGGAAAATAGGCACATTTTCCTGGTTCCGATACCGATTCCGATACTCCAAAAAGTTCCGATTCCTGATTCCGATTAATCGTCCCAACACATATATATATATAGCCACCCCAACTAATAAAATACATTTAACATATATACAGAATTAGTTTCGCACCTAGGATGTAAACAAAAGCCCTCGCCAATTTTAACTCCAATTAACATACATTATATCTTAATTATTAGTTTAAAATAGAATAAAATCCTTTTTATTTTTATGTAGCTTAAAACCAAATAGAAATATTATAAACTTTTATCCCATACGAAAATAATTGATAGAAATAGCTCCTCCGATAAAACAAAGATGGCTACCGTAATTAACTACACGATGTGAGCTGTTCAATGTGCTTTATTTTAAACCTTACATCGTAATGCTTCTTTCTTTCTAAGAATTTTATTTTACTTTTTTTTTTATGTGTATGTGATAGGAAGAATTCAACATAAAAAGTTGGCATAAATATATTGATTGACGTTAAGTAACAGCCACTTTCTACCGATTAGTCGCAATAGCAAAACAGGAATCTGCCCTCCAAACTAGTATTGATCGAATTTGATCATTTTGTAACTGTCCCTACTCTAATAGAGGAATAGTCGGCGCAGGAGATTCTTTTTCTGCTCGCCAACTCACAGCTGTCCCTGTGCCTTATGATCGATTCATAGAGGATTGATTGTATGTCCGTTGGTAATGATGCTCCTACTGTCGCAGTAGAGTAAGTGAAAACAATGTTGCCGCCTAAAGAGAAAATTCTTGGCGGAAAAGAAAGCCTCTTTATTTTTTACCCCGAAGCCAACCGCGATTTACAGTACCGTTTGTACAATCTGATTTCCGTTTTTGTAGTCTGAATTAACTTCTTGCAACGGTGTTGTATATTCGTCACTGATCTCATGCTTTGCAAGAGAAACAACAGAACACTGAAGCCCTTTCTGTAGGCGATGAACGCCATAACAAAATGTTGTTTTTTTTACTCCCGAAACCACCTCATCGAATCCGTAGAAAGATAAGCTTTTATGTCATCTGAAATTCGGTCTTGCTCCATGTTTTGAAGTTTTACAGTTGATTCTTGGATCGATCTTTACTGGTCTTGGAATTTTATTTGGTTATAATTAGTGATAGGACGAGTCTAATATTTTTCCGATTCCGATACAATTAGCGATCCCATTCTTAATTGTGAATTATGATACAATTACTGATTCCGGTTCCGATTCTTTGGGAATATTTTAATGTTTTATATATAGATTGTTTGTTTAATTTTAATTTTTGTATTGCCGCATAACAAGACAATGTGTGCATAATTTTTCGCAAATGTAAAAAAAAAATGCTTTTGATGAATCGATTTTAGTTTAAAATCAATAAATATTTATTATTTTATCACTAGTACAAGCAATGGAAAGTTTTGTTTAAAGAAAGAATCGCTTTGGGCAAATAGTCTGAATTTGTTCCGATGTTCACAAAAGCTCCGATTTTCCGATTAATCGTCCCAACACTAATGTATATATATATAAATGTATATATATATATATATATATATATATATATATACATATATATACACACACACACATATATATACACATATATATACACATATATATATATACACACATATATATGTATATATATACATATATATATATATATACACACATATATATATATATATATACACACATATATATATATACATATATACACATATATATACATATATATACATATACACGTATATATATACATACATGTATGTAGTCATCCACATACAGTACTGTTTCGCTATTTCACAGCTCATTGTGCGGCTAGACAGGCCAGGATCGAAACCCGACGCGCAAATGAC
>NC_136510.1:19929694-19947194 GCF_053919585.1 Euprymna scolopes | reverse complement strand
GGCCTAAATCTTTGACGAAACAGATTTAAGTATCTACCCTTTGTTATGAAAACTATTTTAGTCAAAGAAATAGATGAAAATCTGAGTTAATTTGATAAATAACGAAATCTATTTCTCCTCGTCCGTTCAGAGAGAAAACAGATAATCTTCCTTGTAAATCTTACTGTAGACAAACAATCGGAGTTTATAAAGTATAAAATGAATGACGTGAAATGCCGGTATAACGAGACAAACTAACAAAGCGACAAACGCACCAGTCAATGCCGGATGATTCCAGTCGAGTACTCCCGGATAGAGAACATTATCTTCGGTGTTGCACGACCAGTAGGCCAGGCTAAACACGGTGTATATACAGGCGTAAAGCATCGGGTAGATCGCATGAAGAAGCCGCACCGGGTAGGCGCACACAAACACTTCAATCAATAAAAGGAGAGAGTTAATACAATGAACACTCAGATCGGCCAGGGACACCCCGTGGTACTGCCATTGACTGTCCTTCAACTTGGGAAATATTGCGCTTATATAAGCCAGCGAAACCAATATGGCCGCCACAAAAAGAATCTCGTAGAGAAACCAGCACAGCTGGAAGTACCAATGGGTAGACACCGAGTCGCGACTGAACGAAGGGTTTATGAATGATAACGGTTCGTGGTGGGTCTCGGTTGAGAACACGTGGGTTCGGACCGGTGTTCGGCTAGGAGTTGGAGTCTGTGGTCTTGACGTTATCGGACTCGACAGGGAATAGCTGCCCAGGACCTCTTGCTCCTTGTCCATTTTCACGCGCAGGTTCGATAACGTTCGCAGATCCGTTTCTTTGTAATACCCAGCTTCGACGTCCGGCTCGCTGGGTACCTTCGTGTAGCTACCCGTATCGAACTGCGGTGGCGGCGGTATTATCATGCTGTTCGGATCGCTATCGAAAACGAGCTTAGAGCCGGTTTTAACGCTCCGATTTCGTCTAGGCACTTTCGGGGCGGGGATAGTCAAGGTACTCTCGCTCGTTTTTAGCGCCGGGGTAGTGGTCTGGCGGACAGAAGCAGCTGGTGTCAGAGGGGTGAGGATGAAACCGGAGCTGGATGTGTGAAGGCTTGGGCTGGCTGCTAACAGGTTGGTCACTGACGTGAATTTAGAAGTCGGCGTCCAGGCAATATCGAATTTCCGCATCTGACGACGCCAATAAAAGTAAGCAGCCGTGGCGGCGGATGTGACAGCGTAGAGCACCAGAAGGAAATATGTCCACGTGGTCAAGTAGACGAATATGTTGTGTTTTAATTCCGAGTTCTGTGACGTCATTAGCAGGTAGTCGATCAGGCTTGTGACAGTAAATAGAGAAATTCCCAGACGATACATTACAAATATGTAGCCGGGCCATCGCCACTGAAAAATACGGATAATAAAAAAGGAAAAACGTATTAGAAAACAAAACGAAACAATACAAGCTTATGAATTTTTTTCAAGTAAACACACGCGCGCGCGTGCACACACACACACACACACACACACACACACACACACACATATATATATATATATATATGAACAAATGATTAATAAAACATGTTAAAAGACATCTTGAGAAAGAGTTAAAAACATATTTAATTTTAAAAAAGGAAGCACAAGATAAGTGGATAGTCCTTAATCCGCGGAGTTTCGAAGAAATACTCTCCTTCTCATCAGAGGGCAGGAATTAGCAAAATGCAGGATCGGATTTTGCATATAAAAGTATTTAATGAAACTCCAAGTAAGTCACAGATCTTACTTGGTTAAAAAAAAAAAGGGTGAGGTAAAGGGAATAGGAGGTAAAAGAAAAATGATAAAAAGATTTCACATGAATGGATAGTCCAGTGAAGGGTAAAAGGGTTTTTTTAAAATTAAATATCTTTCTCAAGATGTCTTTTAACATGTTTTATTAATCATTTGTTCATATTATAAGCTCTATTTCCTTTTCGGTTTTATTGAGCTTTTATATCTGGTTGAGATTACTTTACTTGTAAATATTAACTCTTTAATATTTATAATATATTTTAAGTTTACGCTTTTGATTACCTTGGTAAACTTATTGTAATTTTTATTTATTTTATATATATATATATATATATATATATATATATATATATATATATATATATATATATATATACATTAGTGATGGGACGATTCCAATATTTTCCCGATTCCGACACAATTACCAATTCCGATTCGTTATAAATCTCTAAATATTTAACTGTAGACTTGTTATTTTTGCCCGATTTCCGTAAAAAAAAAAGGAAAGTGAAATGTGTATATATGTATATGAAATGCAAAAACACACTTGTGGGGGTGGCCTATAGTTTTTAGATTTTACATTTAATAAATATTAATTATTTTATTTTTATTACTGCGGAAGATTTTACTTCAATCAAAATCAAATAAAAAGATAATGAAAGGAATCGTTTTTGACATCGGAAAATGGGTATAAACTTTTCCGATTCCGCTACCAATTCTGATAAAAGAGTTCCGATTTTTCGTCCCAATACTAATATATATATATATATATAACACAGCCCCTTTAAGAAATCCGTTTCTTGTTGTTGAGCACTTTCAGTTGAATTAAAGTTGGTCAATTTAGCTCTTATGCATAGATCATCGTATAACGATTAGATCACTGTCTGGCTGACGTAAATGAACATTTAAAATTAAAATGTTTAAATTCAACGTTATTTCACGCGGTTAATTGTAGCCGAATAGATTGGGTCTTTGTTTAATCGAGCCAGAGATGTCTTGTGTTGCGGGGTTCGAATCGTTCGACTGGTATTAATCGTGACACCCAGCATTGAAGATTCCCGAAAGTATGAAACACTAGTGTCTGTAGATATTTAATTATTATAGTAAAAAAATAATTCCATATATATATATATATATATATATATATATATATATTGCAATTAGGAAGGGAAGACTTTTATGATTCATGATTAAAAGTAAATTTGTATAAATAAATATATATATATATATATATATATATATATATATTCCTTTAATCTTCTCTACAAAAAGGGGGGGAAGGGGGGAACAAGAGAGGAAAGAAAGAGAAATGGGGAGCCAGCTGACCGGTTTCGACCCTCGCTTCTCAAAGCTGTATCGAGGGAATTTTTAAAACAAAGGATGAAAAAGCGATTAAAATTGCGTTTTATTCAATTTACGGGGAGAAAAAAAAACGATTAAAATAAAACAGCGTTATGGTCGAATACCCTAGAGATTAATTACGTTCAAACCCAGGAAGCATTCCCTTTGCTTGCAAAGAGAAGGTTTTCTAAGTCGAACGTGAATAGTCTCCAAGATCTTGAGGTGATAGAATGAATGAGCACGACTAAGAATAGAAAAAGAGTCCGTGCTAAAGTTCGTTGCACAAGACGGGTTTTAAAGTAAATGATCAGTAATTGAGGACCTGTATGTGTTAGTAACAACGTCCGTTGCCCGGTAGGTTCCATTCCGTATTTTACTGGGTACATGTTGTTGGATTCTTCCATCTAATCTTAATGTCGTTCGACCAAGGTAGTTGGCACCGCAACCACATTCAAAATTGTAAATGACATTACTATTATGGGGGAGGGAGAACGTCTTTTCGAGAAGATGGTCATAAAGTTCTCGTAGAGAACACAACACGCACATTGGCAGCAAAATAACATCCATGAACTGCTGAACTTATTTGTTTGGCAAATTTCTCACTTAATGTACCCAACCAAGGCAAACGAAGATAATTCGGACATTTGGCCACTATATTCTCTTTAATTCGAGAGAATTCAGCCAATTCCTTTTGAATAACTGACCTAATCACATCTAGTGGGTAGCCGTTTTTGGATAAAGTATCCGTAATTGTTTCCAATTCCTCATCTAATTTTAACTTGGAACAAATCTTAAGGGCACGATGTGTTACGGTCCAAATTAGATTTATCTTGCGTTTTTTAGGGCAAAATGAATCCCAACGAGTGTACAAACCTGTAAATGTTGGTTTACGGTATATAGATGTATGGTAACTAGATGGCATTTTTGTTAGCAATACATTAAGAAAGTCTATGGATGAATTGCACTCTTCCTCATAGGTGTACTTTAACGCGGGATGCATTCCATTGAGTAAGGAGAAAAAGGTGTTTGCTTCCGTTTGGTTATTAAATAAACAGAATGTGTCGTCAACATATCGGAAGTACACTAATGGTTTTATGGGTCCAGATAGTAAGCGCTCTTCATAGAACCCCACAAAAATATTCGCCATGGTCGGTCCAAGTACTGACCCCATGGCTATGCCATCATTTTGCCGATACATAATACTGTTGAAACTAAATTCCACAGGTGTCGTGCCAAATTTCATAAGTTCAATAAAGATGTTTTCAGGAATAGGAGGAGGCGATATAAAAAAGCTGCACAGATATCTATAGTTTCCAAATCAGGGACACAAGTAAACAGATTGATAATGTCATAAGAGCACATAAATCTTTTTTTTTTACATAGGCGTCACCACTTATCAAGGCCGATCGGCCACTCAAGGATAAGGGTTAAAGAGTGTAGAGTAGTGAAAAGGACAATATAGTAATCAATAGTAATGGAAGTTCGGTAAATTTGTTAACTTAAGTGGAACGGCTCATCAGAAATTTGTTCACGTTGGACTTGAAGACAACCATATTATAGACAGCTGGAAAGCAGGAAAACGGAAGACAATTCCACAGGCGTGCAGTTCTAAGAAAGAAGCTTTGATCATGGAATCTATGTTTAGGTTTAGGCACAGATAAAGAGTGGGGGAAATTATTGATAGTGTTTTCAGCTAGTCTAGTGTTTCTTGTGAAAGTTTGGCGAGGGGGGACTATAGATTGAAGCTCAGTCGAACACTTTCCATGAAAATAACGATAAAGCAGAGACAAACTCGCAACATCTCTTCTGTGAGATAGAGGTTGCAGCGAAGAGAAAAGGACATCTCCCACCAGGCCACGAAGTCTATTTTGAACCCTATCAAGCAGGACAAGTCTTCTAGCAGCTCCTGGCTATATGTGACAACAGTATTCCATCCTTGGACGTATCTGGCTCTTATATAGATAGAGAATAGCATCAGCAGTGAGATATCTACTGGATCGATAGAAGGATCCGACCAGACTTTTTAGACTTTTTAATAAAATCAGCCAAATAAAATGAATCTTTAAGACAATATTTACTATAATGTTGTAAAACAGGTTGTAAAATGTCAAAGATCCATTTTGAGACCTTCTGTTGCGGTGACCCTACCATGGAGAGAATGGGCCTTAATGGGATATCCGCTTTATGGGTTTTAGGGAGACAATATAACCTTGGGCGGATAGATCCAGAGGGTCTTATCTCACTAGCTACGTTCGTAGGAAGTACACCGTTTTTGACCCACTTGACCAGTTTCTTTTGAAATTTGGTTTCCAAGAAGGCGGTTGAATCATGAGTTGCGACAGGGCCCAATTTTTCAAATTTCTCTTTGTCATCTAGTATTACTGACATTTTGTCAACGTACTCATGATGATTTAGTATAACCACCCCTGACCCTTTATCTGGTCTAGTAATGACTAACGATGAGTCTTGTCGTAGGGTTTTAATAACTGCCAAATGCTCCTTGCGCCATTTAAACTCAGAATGCGACACTGGTGTACTGGCGTAACTGTGAGCAAAGTCATTCAATTTTGCCTTGAGATCCCTAGTTTTTGTTTCAGAAACTGGTGCAAGTCTCTCCGCTTAGGCATTGAGGATTTAAAATTCCGAAAATACCCCTTCTCGTTTAATACCGGGCAAAGGAATACAAAAATCTAAACTATGATCAAGTACCATTAATTCTGAAGGTGATAAGTCATGGGAAGATAAATTAAGGACGTTGCTTTCAATATTTGGGTTGGTGGTACACCCAAATTTTTTATATATTAAGTGTTGCAATTTGTTATTTGATTTAAAAACTAATTTTTTTAATATCTCGTTCTTGTAAAATTGCAACATATCGTGCAAAGCGAACTTTATCAAAGCACGAAAGAATGCTCACTACTTCCCTTTTTTCTTTTTTTTACAAAGAGGTCACCACTTATCAAGACCCGGAGGCCACTCAGGGATAAGGGTTATTGCATGTACAGTACGTTGTACGTTAGTGTTGAGATTTCATAAAGTGTCTACTTAAGGGGGCGGTTCATCAAGAATTTGTTTACTTTGGATTTAAAAACATCCAAGTTATAGTCAGGTGGGAAACAGGCAGACGAAACA
Source organism: Euprymna scolopes (assembly GCF_053919585.1). Classification (NCBI taxonomy): domain Eukaryota; kingdom Metazoa; phylum Mollusca; class Cephalopoda; order Sepiida; family Sepiolidae; genus Euprymna; species Euprymna scolopes. The sequence continues at coordinate 19,940,957 of NC_136510.1, read as the reverse complement.
GAGTTCCACTGGCGTGCTGTTCTAAGAAAGAAGCTGTGTTCATGGAATCTACGTTTTGATTTAGGCACAGATAGAAAGTGGGGAAAATTTTTGACAGTGGCTTCAACTAGACGGGTGTTTTTCGTAAAAGATTGGGGTTCAGACGAGCACTTGCCATGAAAATAACGGTAAAACCAAGACAGGCTCGCAACGTCTCTTCTGTGGGAGAGAGGTTGCAGGGAAGAGGAAAGGGCATCCCCACTAAGCCACGAAGTCTATTTTGTACTCTTTCAAGGCAGTATAGGCTATTTTTAGCAGCTCCTGCCCAGATGTGGCAGCAGTATTCCATCATTAGACGTAATTGGCTTTTATATAGATAGAAAATTGCATCAGTAGTGAGATATCTTCTGGAGCGGTAGAAGGATCCCACCATATTTCCAGCGACCTTGGCAACAGACTTGATGTACGTGTTCCATTTTATATCAGGAGTAACGATCAAGCCCAGAAGCTTATCAAAACATTGAGCTTCTCCTAGGCGAGAGCCATCCATTTCAATTGATGCCATATGGGGATGGTGTAAAAGTCAAACCCAGAAGCTTGTCAAAACATGGGGCCTCTCCCAGACGAGAGCCATCCATCACAATTGATGCCAGATGGGGATCAGAGCGTTGATGATGTAAGGATAGGAGTTTGGTTTTAGATGCATTAAAGGTAACCAGCTACGTCTTCCCCCACTGAACTACACGCTCGAGATCAGAGGAGAGAGAATCAGAGAGAACTTTGTCATTTACAGCCTTTGATGTGTTGCCGTAGATGGTCGTGTAATCAGCATAGATGTCAACGAATGATTTAAGTATGTGTTTAGGGAGATCATTGATGTAGATCAGGAAGAGAGTTGGGCCCAGGATGCAGGCCTCTGATTTTTGTCCATCGACCACTACTCTTATGAGCCTATTAGAGAGAAATGATTTAATGATTGAGAAAACATTTCCAGTTATACCGTAGCTGGAAATCTTGTGAAGTAGGCCTTTATGCCATACCTTGTCGAAGGCCTAATCATAGGGTAGAATTAGATGCAAAGTTCTTTGCAAATAGTTTGGCCTTGTCTGATGCTGACGAGATGATCTCTGGCCCATTGATAATCTGTCCAGGATCCTATTTGTTATTTGCCAAAACTGGTGGGAACCAAGCCGCTGATCAGCTACTTTGGATTTGACGGACTGAGCATATAGCTCTCTTGCATTTTTATTACTCTTTTACAGTGGTTGCTGGCAGTTCTGAGGGCAGCTTTAGTCTACGTACATCTATTACGTTGGTAGCTATGGAAAAAGTGATTTCTGTGCGCAATAGCAGCGGCACATTCTGGGGAGAACCATGGCTGGCTGTTAGCTTTTTTTGGAATTTTTTGGATGGTATGAATCGGTCTATGTCTGCAATATACATTCGGTTAGGTCTGATACTATAGAGGACACATCCTTTTTAAACATGGAATGCAGCGGTAGATCAGATATGAATGTACGGAAGCTATACCAATCAGCCATGGAGTATCGGTATACAGTACATTGAACATTTCCACTCTTATATTTCTCTAAATTCAATGCTAGTTTATCCAAAAAAATTATGGATGAACGCATTCTCGATTTTTTGTCCAGGTTGCAAATTCGCTTTTTTTTTTAAAATAAAATAAACGAAGACACTCATCATTATTGACACAAGAATGTAAGAAAGTGATATTATCTTGCGTCGATCTAATTTTACTTTTAATTTTTAGAATAGAGTCTAATTTCTTAATTAAACTCGAATTGTACCTCGTCTTCAAATATTTCATAATGTTGTTAGGGATACAAAATTTAAATATTGCAATTAGGAAGGGAAGACTTTTATGATTCATGATTAAAAGTAAATTTGTATATATATATATATATATATATATATATATATATATATATATATTCCTTTAATCTTCTCTCCAAAAAGGGAGGAGAGGGGATGAACAGGAGAGGAAAGAAAGAAAAATGGGGAACCAGCTGACCCGTTTCGACCCTCGCTTCTCAAAGCTGTATCGAGCGAATTTTTAAAACAAAGAATGAAAAAGCGATTAATATATATATATATATATATATATATATATATATATATATATATATATATATATATATATATAACGACCCTGGTGTCTAACTCTGTCCCGTGGGGAGGCATAGTAAATAGGTACAAGGATCTACACCCGTCGTTGCTTGGTATTAAATGTAACATTAAATCCTGTAATAAAATTAAGTAAAAAAAAAAAAAGAACGGGAAAAAAAACAGAGACAAATACGATAACCATAAGCCTTGCTGCCACGATCTATAAAACGTGTTTAAAACCCTCGTGAAACAGTTGACAAACAGATAAAAATCCGATGACCCTCAAGTACCATTTTGTTCAATTTTAACCCCATTACCAACCCTTTATTTCCGGATAAAAACTGATGAAAAAGTTTTCCGCCCCTTTGAATTTGCCTATATACCAATTTTCAAGATCAAAAATATATTGAATGTATAGGTTAAGAAGTATCCTCACCCACATATTCTTACTTTATATATATATATATATATATATATATATATAGTGGCGTTCGTGTGTGTCTGTGTGTACAGCTACCAAACACCAAAGAAATATAAAGGCCCTCTGTGTGTACACCTCTCCTGGTCAAGAAATATTAATGCCCATATAAGGATACTTCTGTCAAAGGAGACATTATATTATATACCGACTTTCAATATATAGCATTCTTTAAACCACTTCTTCATTACTAACATATCACATTAAATGCAATCTATTTACTCACTTATTACCTTATTATTATTTAGTTTATTTAAATTTCAAGTTATGTTTGATTTAATTTATTTTATCTGAAATCTAAAACCGTTTTATTTTCAAACCAAAAACTAGAAAACTAAAAGGGGAAATAACTGTGATAGCTTAATTGAACAATTTGTTTTAAACGGAGCACGTTATTAAATATTTCCTGTTTTTGTTTTCATTTCGAAATATTATTCTAAGCTGAATTATTTGTTTTATTTTAATTTCGAGGGTTCTGAAAACGAATATCACAGTTATATTTGTGTTATGATATACAGAAATTATTAAGTGACAAGAAAGTGGGTGCTCATTTTACGTTAAATTTATATAAGAAAGTGATCCCCAACTTTTTGAAAAAGTAATTCCTTCATATCATGAAAACTAATTATCTGCCCTAAATTTAAACGTAATATTGGTTTTCAGCACCACCGAAAACCATTAAAAGTCGCCATTTTAATGTTTTGGGGGAGTTGGAAGGAAACTTGACATTGACAAAAAAATTAAGACCTGTTTTTTGTGGCCTAATACGTTTAAGCAGTCTTTATAAATAATATGGGAGAAGAAATTTTGAAAAAACAATTAGCATTTTAGCGTGGGGAATAATTTTTCTATATAAATTTAACGTAAAATAAGAACCCACTTTTTGGCCACAAAGCGTTCAACCAGACATGTCATCTCTAGCATGTTTTCAAGTTTGGCGATTGATGCGGTAGGTGGGGAGTGGATAAAACATGACAAATACAATTTTTTTTAGTTTTTTGTGGTGATGGTGGGGGGTGGGACTTTCATTTGAAACATAAAATAACCATAAATTTAATTAATTTTTATGAAACCATTATGTACTTTCACCTAAAAATTTTATAAACAGAACGAACCCCAAAATAGGACAAATTCAATTTTTTTGAAGGGGGAGGGAATGATTACATTAGAAATATAAAATGACGAAAAATATTATTTAATTGTTTTTGGAATTACTTTTTGGTAGATAGTTTTTTTCTTCTTTTTTATGCGATCGCACGGGCATTCACTGCCATTTTCAAAAGTTGTAATGATTTATTTTTAATTATCTTTTCTTTGCAGGGGGGGGGCATTTCCAATACTCAATATCCGGAGAATAGTTTCTCCTCTTTGTAGCCCTTCTGCCGAAATATCTGGTGGAGAGGGTATCACATACTTCTTTTTTTGGGTGATTATATTTACATGTTTACATCCGTTCTTTTATTTATGTTGTAGGGGTATCCACGTTTCCTATGATGAAAATAATTAGTATACCGGTGTGTTTCAAACGGAACTTCATGTCAACCCAGGTAACGCTGGGTACCCATGCTATGGTGGACATGTTAAAAACACGAGGGGGTGGTAATCACTGCGCAACGTAGTTTTAACAGCATGAAAATCTGTCAAGATACGTACAAACTTTGTATTTTTTTTCAAACATATCTGATGAGATGTAACTACGAAAATGTTTAAATAATATAAAATTTAAAATAGTGTGGTTTATGTCGAAACCCCATATCATGAAATGTACGTATTTACCCTAAATATAAATGTGATGTTTGTTTTCAGGACCCCTGAAAATTTGTAAAGTCAGTATTTTAAAGGTTTTGAGGGAGTTGGAAAGCAACGTGACATTGGTCAAAATTTCTAATATTATCAAATAATAAAAACAAATATTTTATTCAAAATACTTAATTTACTTTTAACAATAACATAATAATTTAATAAATTATTTTTATGATAATTTAATATTCATAATACAAGAAGTGTTTCCTTTTTTATTTCGCAATAAAACAAGGATTGTTTAAACTAAATTTATTCTTTTGAATAAAATATTTTCTTTCTTTGATAATACATAAGTGTTTCCTCTTTTTTTGTTTCGTAATGACACAAAAGTGTTAGAAACTAGAATATTTTTTTTAATATATGGTTTCGTTTTTTGTGTCTTGACTCCGTGACTTCGTGATGAAATTTATTTTTTTAAACAAGACTAAACAAATAAAAATAATTTTAAAATATATTGAGGTGGTGCGCAATCGCCTTTAAAAACAATATCTCCTCCAAGAACGGTAATAAAATGTGTTTTCAATTGATATTTATTCAATAATGGACCAGTTTTCCTACCTCACGTATTTATTCTAGGCCAACCTAGCGTATCATTTTATTTTTCCTAAATCATTTCAATTCTAATGTATATACCTAATAATGACTTTGAAATCCTGGTCATGGCACCAAATTAAACGTATGTTGCATACTGGGTGTTATTAGAAGGGATGAATTATATATATATATATATATTTGTTGTTGCGTTTCGTCTTAGATTGTTCATATTAGTGTGAGATTGACAGATCGGTATATATAAAGAGACACGGTACATTTTAAAGGATCGGGAATATGTAATACACATTGGATAGGGGGATTTATAGAAGAGATAGATTGATAGATTGACATTTATACAGTTTGACAGTTCCGGGAGTGTTTTTATAAATATTATCTTTCTTTAACACATATATTTTTGAGATGAAGATTTCAGTCTTTTATCATAATGAAGGAACATTAATTATTTGTATAATAGCTGAGAGGGAGACGCATTCTAAAGATGATAGAGACACATTTATAGATTAGTTTATACACAAAGTTCTTATAATACAATTGAGTGGAACACAAGCATTATAATTCAAATTCACTATACCTTTTTTGTTGAATAACATAACACGAAGACGACAGTTACAAAAATATGGTGATGTTCTTTTATACCATTTCGACCGGTCAATGGCTTTGCATCAAGGAATTCAAATCTTTACATGATTTCCTTCTTCTCACCTTCGCTTCCAAGGCGGAATGTCAGTTCTGTTTGTCCGACCCTGTCCGACCTCTGACTTCTCTCTCTCTGATTCCCCTAACTTACTGACTGACTGACTTACTCTAACTATATTGAGAACTCATGACGTCATTGCATGCCCAAACAACGTGCCTATCGGATTCGTGGCCTGACATGCCTCACGTGTCTGAACATGTCTTGTTACAAAGACCGATTTCTCTAACCTAATTTTCAAATAAGTATAACATTTTCCATTGTCCGTTTTTAAATTCCTTATTTTAATTTCATTTCTTTAACAGAAACAAAATTACATAATTATATTCCTTTTTCAATAAACAGATATCTAACTATTTTATGTGAACTAAACAATGGTAATTCTACATTCCATGTTCAATAACATTCTGTATTATTTATTTTAACTTATGATCGGAATTCTCAATTCCACTCTAGCTTCACAAGTTCGAATCCTCGGCTATCCTTTCTCATATTTATTCACAAGAACAGGCGATTTGTTCTTGTTACATCTAAAATGGATGAGTTTTCCGACTACGAATTTTCCGGGCACCTTTTTATATAGTAAAATAATTCACTTAACTTTTATATTCACATGAAAATATAAGGTTAAATATGAAATTAAATATAATAAAAACATTTTAGTAAAATATATTTTCAATTATTTAAATTTTTGTACAGACACGTTTTCAGTCTCCATCTTTGTATTTGCGTCTGTCTTATCGGTGTAAAGAATATAAACTTAACTGACAAAATTGCTTCAATTATAACCTTGAATCGTTTATTACTCGATTTAAATATATGGCCTTTATCAGCATATTGAAAATTTACTTTAATGACAAGTAAACATTACCGACAGGAGGTGATGAAATCAAAGAAATGCTGGCACCCAAATGTGTCGAGCGTAGAAGTTTGAAAAACCTCCAGGTCCACTAATTCATTAAAGTTTTTTGTCGATGACCGGGCAAAACCCAAAATTTTGATTTTTTCTTTATTAGCAAAAATAAAATAAATTTACATTTTTATGCTATTATTATGAATATAGATTTTAATAACAAATATTTATCAATTTATTTTACGTGCCAATAATGTAAAACTAAGTTAAACATGATTTTAAGGAATCGTTTTTGAAATCGGAAATTAGAGTATCGATTCCGATAAATCGTCCAAACACTAATACACACACACACACACACACACACACACACACACACACACACACACACACACACACACACACACACACACATATATATATATAATTATTTCCATAACCAAACAACGTCACAGTGCACAAGAGCCGTGACAGCCAACAGACTGGAAGCACAAGACTCGCGTTTCGCCCTTTTTGGAGGCCCATCAGTTAGACATATCCGAATTCGGAATTCGAAACCCGATCCTCTTGCATGTTCGGATATGTGTAACTGATAAGCCCCAAAAAGGGCGAAACTCGAGTCTTCAGCTTCCAGTCAGTTGGCTGTCATGGTTCTTGCGAACTGCGACGTTATTTTGCTGTGGAAATAATTATATAATCCCTCACGCAATAAATGTTCATATGAAAAACATTGTTAATATTTATCAGCATTTGTCTCCTAGATTTTTTAGGAGAGTTATCAAGACGGTTAGAGGTTCGATCCCGTGTTTCAGATGGGTGCTAGCCTGACCACTCTGAGGAGCGGTGATGCAGTGAAACAATCAACTTCTGATAGATCCAGATTGGAGGTGACATAGGCCGATTCCCTAGTAGTCAAGGGCTATGTAGATCTCAGTAAGTATCGAAATGTAAAGCTAAGAAAATTATTGGAACCACATCAATCGATTATTTCGGAATATAAGCTACAATCTTACCTTTTCATCCGGGTTTTGAAAACGTCATTATCAATGTCTGGGAGTAGGTTACATTTAAATTGAGTCACTTTTAGTCCACTTTTACGCTGACCTGGAAGGTAATGTACTGAACACCCTCTCCCATACATACATACCTAAACACTCTCCCATGCATACATACCTACATACGTAATATATATAATGCACATACATATATACCTTGTTCCTACACACACACAAACACATACACACACACGCACACACATATATATATACAATATATCTATAAAAGTGAACGTTTGTCTGTGTGTGTGTGTGTGTGTGTGTCATTCTGTCTGTGTACATTTTTCTTAGCAATAACTCTGTTAATTTTAAGTCTACAGACTCGAAATTTGATATACAGGGTACTGAGATTTGGGAAAATCGATGGAATCCGTTTTCGGCCAGACATTTTGCTGTTAAGGGGTCAAAATTCAACGATTTGACCTTTGAGAACTCTACCAAACTCCTCCGACAATTTTGGGTTTAAGCACTTGAAATTTTAGATATAGGTTTCTTAGACATGGATCTAACTTTATAACTCGATTTGAGCCCAAAACAATAAATGTTAAGGGGTCATAATAGGAGTCAAATTTAAAGAAATTGACCGTTTTTTTTTTGTTTTTTTTTGCTCAGCATGCACCTCCAAACACCCAGGCAACGCCGGGTTAAAATGCTAGTATATATATAATGATAAAATGAACGTAAAACAATGCGGGGTTTTCTTCTCTGCGCGCGCGTGCGTGTGTGTGTGTGCGTGCGTGTGCGTGTGTGTGCGTGTAAAAGGGAGATGGATGGCTTTTTGTTTTTCCATTCTGTCTTGAATACAGGCCCGAAACAAAAGCGGAATGAAATCGATTGTATCCATATAAGAAATCGTCGATCAATATCTGTTATAGCGACGAATATCTCCGATGACATTTTGCCAGATACGTTATATAGGCAAAAAGGACCCGGGAAATGACAGCGACAATCGAAGAGCAGGAAATATTGAACAAAGACAAAGGAGGAGAATCCGATGAGAAAGAAATTATGATTCCATGCGGATCACGGTATGATCCACTTCTCTTTGCAAGGCCGAATCTGATCTGTATACTTATGATGAAATATGACAGACGAAACTTCGAGAAAAAAAGTTTCTTTTCAGCAGGATAGCATTGTTCGTTTCTATGATATTCCCTAACCCCAACTCTACCCCATACCTGTCAATTTCCTTCAAAACATTCACAACAAAAACTTGTCTATTTACAACCATTTCCCTCTTACCTACCTTACTACCTAACTACGTACCTCCCTCTCACTTCCTTTTAAAATATTCACTAAAGACTCATTTAGTGCATATGAACGCGTCTGAAAATATCAGCAGCAGCGAAGGGTAGCTAGCTTGCGATTAGATTAACAGCAGTAGTAGTAGTTTTCGAAAAACGAGCATATGCAAATTAGGAAGTGTGCGCGAGAAGATAAAAGAGAAAAGGAGGTAAAACTACATTGTTACTCGTAAGAAACAAAGCCGGCGTCGAAGAAAATGGGTGTGTAAAGTCGAAGGCGAGAAATGGTCCGGCTGTGGCCAGCATGCGGTCGGAAGAAAGAAAAACGTGGACCAGACTAAATGGACATGTAGCAGCGAGAGACATTTTAAGTGGTGTCGAGACTGGAGAACTACGGTAATAAACGTATTGTGTTAAAAAAGAAAAAAATCATGGCCCAGATTTTTTTTTTTCTAGTTTTATTTTTATGAATTGCTAAAATAAAGTGTAACGGCCACCGTACATATTGTCAATTGGCCAATAATATTTTCCTACTCCCAGCACCTGTCAGACTGAGGTACGCTACCTGATTATTACGAAGAAGGTCCACCTTCCCAGACCTTGTCACTAGGCTTTCGGATGAGGCAAGTTTATCACCTATTGCCTTAGTCACCACCGTCGGGGAATACCGATGTTGATACCCAGGTAATATTTGCTGGGCCCATGTTGATACCCAGGTAATATTTGCTCCTTCTTTAAGAGGCGCTGACTGGACATTCTAATTTTCTGAGCTTGTGTCACATCTTGGTGAGGTGGGCAGCAAGTAAATATCTACTTCCCTACTTCCATTTCCCGTGTAAGGCATTAATAAAAAAAACAGATCGCTGAAACTATGGTAAATATTTCCCCCTCACTTTCTCCAAAACTAAACTGTCAATAGTCTCTCTCCCTCTCTCTCTCTCTCTCTCTCTCTCTCTCTCTCTCTCTCTCTCTCTCTCTCTTTGTATATATATATATATATATATATATATATATATATAAATGAAATTGTCTCTATGTGTGTACATTTCCTACCAAACTACTCTGCCCATTTTTGATCTAGAGATTCGAGATTTGACATAAGGAGTATTGAGATTTTGGAAAATCTTTTACGTCGGTTTTCGGCCAGACATTTGGCTATCAAGAAGTCAAATTTCAGCGATTTGACCTTGAAATCTCTACCAAACTCCTCCGACAATATATATATACTAATAGATTACCCAGCGTTATCCGGTATTAGTTGTAACGTTAAATTTATTAAAAAAGATGAAGTAAAAAAAAGAAAATAAAATAACGGAAAGAAACTGAGAGATGTGCATGCGAGTATCATGTTTTTTTTTTATAAACCCTTTACTTCTTGTAAGTAAAAAAAAAAAAATTAAGCGGGCTGAGATCGAAACAAAAATCTACAGACAGCGACTCAAGTGCGATACCTCTTCCGCCAGCTTGCCATCTACTCATTCTTTACATAAGGAAGCTGTCATGTACACGATTCGCGTATGTGCAGTCGCGAAACGATTGACAATCATAAATATCCGATGATCTCCACGAATAGGTTTTGCAGTTTTGACCCCATAGCTATTCAGTTTTCGGATGAAAGCTGATTAAAAACTTTTCCGCGTATCTGAATACCCTATATACCAAATTTCAAGTCTGTAGATAAAAAAAATCGTAACGTATATAGGTTGAGAGTTGTCCTCACACACTCACATTATCACTTTTATAGATATACTAGCAGGCTTCCCGACATTGCCCAGTATTAAGCGTAACATTAAATTGTTTATGAATATTGAAAAAAAAAGAAGCTTAGACATAACCACGCGAGTATTATGCATTTTCTAAACAGTTCACTTCTAGTAAGTAAGTTAAAAAAAAAATACTTGAACTGAAACCGACAGTGAGCCAAGTGGGATAACCATTAGGCCAGCTTGACACAATTTCAAATATGTTTTCCACGTATTTAATCTTAATATAATGTAAACGCTTCACACATGCGTCATCGTGAAAAAGTTACCAAACATAAAAATCCGACGACCTCCACTTGGTTCAATTTTTACCCCTTAGCAGCCTTTTTTCCGGATGAAACCCGATTAAAATGTGCCACATGTCTGGATACCCTATATACTAAATTTAAAGTCTATAGATAAAAAATTCGCTGAGTATATAGGTTGAGAAGTGTCCTCACGCACATTCTCACTTTTATAGATATATAGAGAGATAGAGAGATGGATATATTATATCTATCAATGATATGCAGGAACATCTTGTTCTTCGCCTGATAAGTATAAGCTGCTATCCTGAATTGCTTTACACTGAGCGGATCATAAGTTGTGGAATTTATATGTATTTCAAAGATAACATTTGTCAATGCAATCTCCAGGATATTCTCGAACTGAAATTCGTGATTTTTAAATCTAGTTAAAGTATAGCGATAGATAATTGTATTTGCTATCGTGA
>NC_136510.1:19917194-19924694 GCF_053919585.1 Euprymna scolopes | reverse complement strand
ATAGTATTGAGCACTCTCTTCAGGTTTTTACTAATTACCAGTTTTACTATATATATATATATATATATATATATATATATATATATATATATATATATATATATAAATCTCTCTCTATATATATATAAAGTCTCTCTCTCTCTCTCTCTCTCTCTCTCTCTCTCTCTCTCTCTCTCTCTCTCATACACGCACTGATTCCTATTCTTAAATCTTCACTCTTTATTATCTCTAAAATTCCAATTCAATCCGATTTTTATTTCATTGTTCCCCTGAGATTTCGCATTTTTCAAACAACGCCTTCTCTCTCTCACAGTTTCGACTTTATTTCTTTTGCCTCCTTTTGTTTTTTGCAAAGTGTGAATGGCCGGTTCGTGTGTTTTTTTGTTTAGTTGATCAATAAATTGTAATTAATATTTAATCAAGGAACTAGAGAAGCCGGACATCTTCCCTTCCCTACCACAGGCTATCACTCCACTTTCCGTTGTTCTCTCTTATTCTCTTCTCTTAGTTCTCTCGCTTTCTGCGTCTATTTTTTTATCCTGTTTCTTACCCTCTCCCCCCCTCTCTTTCTATCTCTCTCTCTCTATCTCTCTCTATTTATATCCATCTTTCTTTTTTCTATTCTTCTCTTTCATCCTCTACCTGTCGTTTTTCTTTTTTACCTACTCACCCTTCTATTTCATCCTTTCCCTCTTCTTTTCTCCCCCTCCCTGTAACTTATTCTCTCCCTCTTTTTCCGTCGCTATTGTTTGTGTTTCTCTCTTTCTGTTTTATTAGTCTCTCTCTATCTTTCTCTCTTTCATTCTCTCTCTTTCTATTCTTTTCTCTTCCGCATGTAACTTCATATCCTTCACCTCTTTTCTTTCTATCTCTTTTGTCCTGTTATTCCTTCTCTTCTTTTTCTTACTCTCCTCTCTGACTCCCATACTTTACTTCTGATAACTTCTTTGTTGCATACCCGATTAACGGAATAACATATTAAAAGAATATACTCTCTTTCTCTTTCTTTCCGTGACTTAATATTTCTTTCTCTCTCATTATCTCCTTTAACATTTTGTTTCCTTATTTATATCCCTTCTTTTGTTCTGTTTTTTTTTTTTACTGTATCCTTCCCTCTATCTTCATCTCTCACTCACTCTGTCTCCGTCTGTCTGTCTCTCTCTCTCTTTATTAGATTCAGTAAACTTTCTTTGTATGTCTCTTTCTTCCTCTCTATTCATTCGTGTTTCTTTTACGCTCTCTAGTAACTTCTAATTTCCATCTTTCTATCTCATTGCTTATTTTGTTCTGATTTTTATCCCCTCCATCATCCTGCCTTCCTCCATCTTGTCCTCCTTCCTGTAACTTCCAATCACGCTGTTTCTATCTTCCCTCCTACTTTATTATTGTCTCTCTCTCTCTCTCTCTCTCTCTCTCTCTCTCTCTCTCTCTCTCTCTCTCTCTCTATCCCGTTTCCTTCTCTTTCTCCATCTCTTGGATTTCTTCATCCGAATTGCATAGTTTTCTTGTAATTTCCGATGATAATATCACTCACGTGGAATTATTTCCCAATAACGTTGTCTTTCATTACAATGATCTTGTTTGCCAGCCATATTGGGAGAAAAAGGAAAAGGATGCGGAGTGCAATCCGTTGAAACATCTTATTCCCACGGAGGAGGCACACACGGAAGAATTTAGAACGTGATGAATTTTGCAGGTTTCAAATTGTCAAACTTATCAAATTGGGGGAATTAATTAAAAAAAAAAAAAAAAAAAACGACATTTGAAATTAAATAATCAGATTTATCGAATTTCGCAAGGATAAAGAAAAATTGAATTTCTCAGATGGCAATTGTGTGATTTATCAGATTTTAAGGGATTTTTTTTTAGATTCTTTGGGTTAAAACCAACAATGTCGTTTGCCTTTTATTTTCAAAGAGAAGCGCCAAAGTTATAAGCTTCCGATGAGAGAAAAAAAATAATGAGATGAATATTAAAATAGTGCATTATCTACATACACACACACACACACACTCACACGCACACATACATACATACATACATACATACATGATGATTGCAACGTCTTGTCAGACGAGTGCCACTTCCTCAGATACGAGCCCCAAAATGACTTCCATCGCCACAGGACCATTTTAATAGACAAATGCGTGAGGGAGTATCTATACACATATGATGTTACAGAGTCTTAGCTTTGTACGACAGCTAAGTCTCTCTCTCGGTTCAAAATGTTGAGATCCAGCAACAAGCAAGAGCAAGATAGCCAGCAACAAGTTAAACTGCAGCTTAATACAAGTACTGGTCTCCCGCTTTATGGCTATTTAAATTAGAGATTTGCTTCTCCTAGAAAGGTTGCCTTCACCACGGCTTACGGGAACCCTCTCCACCCCAACGCACACATACATACACACAAATACACACGGTGCTAGTTGGCCGTTGACCCCCAAAAAGGGTTCATTCGCCCCTTGGAAGGTCTTGTTTTTAATCCTTCAGGGAGACTAGCCACCCTCCTCACCAAACAAGTCTGGTGGGGGAACCAGTTTAGTCGCCGGTGACCCGACCATGAGGCAGGTAGTACTGGGTTACATGGTACCAGTAGCATATGACATGGCCTGACACATACATACATACATACATAGGCAAATATCCTGAAAAGAACAGTGCTCATTGTAATGCAGATATATAATAAGCTCGATAGGCAAATATCCTAGAGCTACTGTTACAGTAGCTCTAGGATACTTACCTATCGAGCTTATTATATTACAACGAGCACTGTTCTTTTCTTTTATTTTAATTAAATTAGTAATTTTACTATCACATTAAAATACACTCTGCGCTCTTTAGACTAATGTTATACCCCCTTTATGTGTGTATATATATATATATATATATATATATATATATATATATATATATATATATATATATATATATATATATATATATAAGCAGAAATACCCGTCGTTGACTGGATTAAAAAATAGGCTGCGTTTTTTTATATTTCTATATTTTAGGGACTAGGCGCGTACACAGACCCCACAGCTTTAATGAACCACCACTGTTCAAAATTTAACATACACAATTTTGATACTCTATACTTATTTCTGTCATTGTATGTGGTCAGTTTTGTATAATAGTCAACCATATAGGAGCCTATCCGTGTATACACACACATTCAGCTTTATTATATAGATTATTTAAATATTGGTCAAATTCTAATTCGGTACCTTAATTGGTTCTGACATTCTCCGTAAATAACTTATTTTTCCTAAACTATATTTTAGTAAAAATAAAAAATTGAAATCCATTCTATGAAATCCAGATAGACCCCACAATTTTATCATACAACACCTATTCAAATTTAAACCTGCTTATCACAAGAAAAATTGTTAAACTGTGACATATCTCAATTCTGCGGAGATCAGGCGCGAACGCAGACCCCATAATTTCATTATACCATATTTCTTTAAACTGAAACATAATTATAAAAGTATATTTACTCAGACAGATATCGGAAGCCTTTATTAAAGTTTGTGGCATATTTTAATTCTATGGATGTCAGGCACGAACGAAGACCCCACAATTTTTATATACCATCCCTGTTCAAGCTGAAACATACCTGTCAAAGTATTCTTATGCGCATCTATATCAAAAACCCCTGTAATTTTTTTTAGTCTATTATTTCCATTTTATTTTTAATAAATCACTCCTGGTCAAAATGTAACATCCCCATTTTTGCTCCTTGATACTTTTTTCTATTATTGTATAAGGTCAGTCGTGGGTAATAGTAAACTATATAGGAGCCTATTTGTTTATAGACACACACACACACGCACATGCACACACACAGACGCACACATGCACGCACATACACATACATTAAGCTTTATAATATATATATATTAGTGTTGGGACGATTAATCGGAATTGGAATTGGGAATCGGAAAAATCGAAATCGGAATCGGGAAAATTTGAGCCAATTTTCCAATGCCAAAACCGATTCCTTTAATTATCTATTTTATTTGATTTTGTTTTTATAAAACGTCTTCCACTGCTTGTAGTAATAATAAAATAATAAATATTTATTGATTTAAACTTCCAGTAAGACTTAAATCTCGAGATCAAGATCAGAAGAGTGTTTTTACGTTTGAGAAAATACATGAATATTTAAGATGTGTTTTACGGGAATTGGGGCAAAATAACAAGGTCATAATAAAATATTTAGAGATTTATAAAGAATCTGAATCGGAATCGGGAATCGTATCGGAATCGGAAATTCAGTACAGCATCGGAAATTGTATCGGAGTCGGGTAAAGTATTGGATCGTCTCATCACTAATATATATATACATACAGGGTGACCCAAAAAACGGGCCCCAACTCTAATTAGGTCCCGTTTCTTAGTGTTTTGTCCGAATGAAATGAAACTTTGGTCATAACTAGTTTATTATATTCAAAACATCACATCAAAACACTAGGGTCTTTGGCCTTTTTTTTCTCCATTCTATAGCATATGTTCTAGATGGCCTCCATTTAGCTTTTGTTTTGTTTTTTGGGTCACCCTATATATATATATATATATATATATATATATATATATATACTAGCATTTCAGCCCGGCGTTGCCCGGGTGTTTGGATGCGTATGTTGAGCAAAAAAAAAAAAGTGGTAGTAGGAAGGCAGGCTCGAACCCGTACCGCAAAGGAGGAAAAGAATGGGAAAAAAACCTAACGTTTATGCTGTTACGACAACTGCCAAACCGGAAGCGACATTTTTGTTTGAATTAACGCTAAACAATCTAAAGGAGAGGATAACTTTCCAAAATATCGGCGAAAAAAGTGCCCCCCTGCTGTAGAAAAGTGCCTAGTTGAAGGGGAAGATGTTAATGTTTTTAGCCAATTTTTCGATATTTGTCGTATGAAAGGTCGAACTTTAAAACGATACTGATCTTGGTACAATCCGTCGCCTCTATTGAAAGTTTAAGGCAGACATGCAAACAGACGTACATGCATTTATATATTGGTAACTAAAAATTTTCGACCCAAACTGATGAAAAAGCTTGCCCTATCTCTGAATACCCTTTATGTAAAATTTCAAATATTCAGACCAGAAATTGTCTGAGTAATTTGGAAGAGACCGCAGAGGTCAATTTTTTTAAAACTTTGACCCTTATCATGACCCCTTAAAATTTATTGTTTTGGGCTCAAATCAAGTTATGAAGTTAGATCCATGTCCAAGGAACCTATATCTAAAGTTTCAAGTGCGTAGACCCAAAATTGTCGGATGAGTTTTCAAAGGTCAAATCGTTGCACTTTGACCCCTTAATCGCCAAATTTCTGGCCAAAAACCGATCACATCGATTATCCCAAATCTCAGTACCCTGTATATCAGATTTCGAGTCTGTAGACTAAAAATTGACAGAGTTATTGCGTAGGGAAATGTACACAGACACACAGACAGACAGGCACTTTCACTTTTATAAATATACTAGCATTTCAGCCGGTGTTGCCCGGGTGTTTGGAGGTGTATTCTGAGCAAAAAACAAAAAAAAAACAAAAAGGGGGTAATTTTTAAAACTTTGACCCTTATTATGACCCCTTAAAGTTTATTGTTTTGTGCTCAAATCAAGTTATTAAGTTAGATCCATGTCCAAGGAACTCATATCTAAAATTTCAAGTGCGTAGGCCCAAATTTGTCGGAGGAGTTTTGTAAATTCTCAAAGATCAAATCGTTGAACTTTGACCCCTTAATCGCCAAATTTCTGGCCCAAAACCGATCACATTAATTATCCCAAATCTCAGTACCCTGTATATCAAATTTCGAGTCTGTAGACTAAAAATTGACAGAGTGATTGCGTAGGGAAATATACACAGACACGCAGACACACACACACACACACACACACACACGGTCACTTTTATAGATATATAGATAGATATATATATGCATAATTATTTCCACAGCCAAAATAACGCCGCAGTCCACAAGAGCCATGCCAGCCAACAAACCGGCAGTCTAATATGCGAGCTTCGCCCTCATTTCAGTCAGACATATCCGGATCTGAGATTTGAAACCCGAACCTCCTGCATGCGAGGCAAGCACTCTACCAACTGAGCAAACGCCCCGCACTCAAAAAATTCTATTAATCAACACAGCTCAAGAAAACCGTGACGAAATTAAGCTGTAGAATAGACCTACTTCATCTCGACAAGGGACGTGGTTATCCAACCAGCTGAACCCCAAGCCTATGTCTCACAAGTAGGGATTTTGAACTCAAAATGACGACGCCATCCAGCAGTAATTGTGAGACAATGGTTGCGCAATCTCCAACCACACCTCTCCTGAATTGGCACTGTTTGAGATCATAGGGCAAGGAGAGGTCAAGGACCAGTGGAAACAATTTTAAGATGAGCGTAGAGCACATACGGCAACTGGAAGTCTCAAATGGTTACCCATTTAGTACTGAGCAGCTTCAACGTTGCTTAACTTCGGTGATCCAACAGAAACAAGTGTCACCGAGATTATCATATATATATATATATCATATTATATATATATATATATATATATATATATATATATATATATATATATATATATATATATATATATATATATATATATATTGAAAAGGCACCGGTCAGTACTTGGTTGACCATAGCTAAGGTTATTAACTTACAGACTCTAAGATAAGAAAACTAAACTCTCAAGTACCCTATGCCATAAAAAGCCAAAAGTTAGGTTAGATGGGGGAAGGGGAAAAGAAAAAAGATGTTTATCATCTTCAGAGACCTCACTTATCCTTTTACCGTTTTTTGTTTTTTTTGACTCCCACCCAGGTTGTATTTTTAACTTGATAAACGAAGTAGAAAAATGTATTTGGTGGAAATGTCACATTTGAAGGTAGTTCTTGGCCTGAAGACGTAATCCCCCAACGTGGGTGATTACAGAAACATGTATGCACATATGTAGCCATTAATGTTTGTATAAATAAAATTAATATACATGCTCTGTTCACTCATTGAGTACTATTTTGGTAGACACGTGTTGTTTCATTGGATGTACTTCTAGGAAACTAAACTCTACTGGCTATATATATATATATATATATATATATATATATATATATATATATATATATATATATATATATATAAATGTGTGTGTGTGTGTTTGTTTGTGTGTGGGGGGAGCATTTGTTTCTTTTTATGCATAATTCGTTAAATTGAATAAACGTTTTTAGTCCCTCAGTTGTACATTGGATCCTTTCGATTTTCGTATTGTAATCTTTTGCTTCATGTGGAAACTGGCTGATGTAATGACCCTAATTTGGATTTGTCCAAGTTATTTTTTTTTGTTTACAAAGAAATCACAATTTATCAAGGCCCAGAGGCCACACGAGGATAAGGGTTAATAAGCGTACAGTTAATGGGGCAGTGACGTAATAATCGCTAGTAGTGGAAATTTGGTAAATTGGATTACTTAAGGGGAACAGCTCATCAAG
>NC_136510.1:19892194-19909694 GCF_053919585.1 Euprymna scolopes | reverse complement strand
TATTATTTCTCGATCTGAAATTACTTCTCCATTTGGATTATTTTTCCCTCTAAAACTCACTTGCACATTCTACTGGTTTTGAAACTCTGACTATTTGTAGGGTTTTTATAATTTCTTTTGCTTTTTGGATTTACAATCGAGTGAGTCTTCATGCACGCTGAAGCTTTTACTTCCGGTTTGTCCCCCCCCCATTCTCTCCCTATTAATTTTTTTTTTTTTAACTAACATGAACACATTTATTTTGCAATTTATAACTAACCATCAGAAAGTGCTGTTTTATTTAATGGCTAACCAGAAAATTTTAGCTCAGTTATAATAATAACATGCTAATTTCTTTCTTTCCTCTGAAGAGAAGAATAAAAAGGATAGCATTCTTTGAAACTCCGCGTAATAAAAATTTATTATAAATTATTTTTGGAGTAATCTCTCGAGCAATACATTTACTTGTAAACCTTTCCAAGAATGTAATCAATGCTAAAAACAAAAACAAAAATTCTTTTTCCTTATATATATATATATATATATATATATATATATATATATATATATATATATATATATATATATATATATATATATATATATATATATACAACTACTTCATTTTCATAAGCCTGCAGAATCCTAGAGTGGATGAAACGCGGAATATTCAGTGTAGCTTAATCGCCATATATATATATATATATATATATATATATATATATATATATATATATATATATATATATATATATATATATATATATATATATACTAGCAGAAGTACGCGTCGTTGACTGGGTTCAAAAACAGCCTACAGAAAATGGACTGTGATTGATGAAATTATGATAGGCTATGAAAAGGAGGAGGTTGTAAAGAGATAGGTTTAAATACTCAAAAATTTTACCCAGAGCAAAATATGATCAGAGTAAAGATAATTTTCGCGAAAATATATTTTTCATATCAACTTTTTTTCCATTCGTAGCCAAGAGTGACCAACAAAATTATGTTTCCTTACAAAGAGAAAATGTTATATATATAATAATATAAATATATAAGAAATAAATGTTACCATAGTCAATAAAAGGTACTTTTATGGTAGAAAAATTCATTGGTTTGTATTTTTAAGTAGTTTGTAAAAAAATGTTTTTTAATTCACGAACTCGTTTAAAAACAAATCCAAATGGCAGCGACTTTGAAATGGAGAGCCCCATTTTCAATTTGAAGGAGGGACACGTGAGCATTCTGTGTTAATAATTTAAGAAATTTCCGTCAACGTAAGGAATATTTATAAACATATTTTAATGTTTTCCGTTATTTTGTGCTTGAGGAATAATCGATTATGTCATGTGTAGTTTATATAAAAATTCATTTAAGTAGTTACCGCCTCAAATTTCGTTTTAATTTCGGTTGCTGAAATTATTTCAAGTAAACAGCATTAAAAACTATTTCAAAACAAAAAAAAAACATGAACTGAACTTTTATTGACAATGGCAGCATTTATTTCTTGTATATTTGTGTTTTCGGGTAGTCGTTTGTTGTCTTTTCTGCTAAACACTCTTACTAAATAATATCGATGAAATATCGAAAAACAAAGAAACAAAAACAGTTTTGAAAAATAATGAAGCTTTACTTACTTTAGTAAAATAATCCGAAACAGCAAAATGGGATATTAAAAAAGTAAACACGTAATTACTTTAGTTTTTTAAATAAAAAAATCGATATAAATATGAATAAGAAGAAAATGGCGCCCTTTTCAAGCAAAACAGCTTCGTTTCCGTTTTATAGTATTGAACGGTGTAGTATTGCGCCGTCGGATTCAGGGTTGTTCTATTGTAACATAAGGAACACGCAGAAAGGGTTGTAATCAACTGAATTCCTTCTAGTACACTGATAAAAAAAGCTTAAACAGTTATATAAATAAAAATACAAAGGTTATGTAATTGTTTTTAAAAAGACACGTAATCACGTGAGCAGAATTTTTTCCTTCTTTTGACACGATAACAAGTAAGGTTCTTATTTTTAATTATTTATCTATTTATCTACTTTCGAAAGAGTGTCACGTGCAAGTGGAGAAGGAAAAAAACAGACTTATGCTAAATTTGTGTCGAGAATTGTCTAAAATTCCGACATATTTTTTTTTTTTGGCTTTCACTTTAATAAGAACGTGAATTTATGAGGTGAATTTATTCGACGCAATATGATTCAACTGAAAAAATTAAATAAAAGCTAACGTAAATTAAGATAAAAGTTAAGGTGTTATTGCGGACTCTCACCCCGTTTAAAAGACCTTGTTAAACTTTGTGACATATTTACATTATATGGAGGTCAGGCGCGAACGAACACCCCATAAATTTATTATACCATATTTCTTCAAACTGAAACATAATTATCAAAGTATACGCAGATTGATATGAAAAGTCTTTATTAAAGTTTGTGCCTATTTCCATTCTATGGAGGCCAGGCGCGAACGCAGACCCCACAATTTTATTATACCATGCCTATTTAAGTTGAAACATACTTATCAAAGTATTAATATGTACATCTATATCAAAAACCCTTGTAAACGTTTTTTTTTTTCATTTTTTATTTCCATACTTTGCGGACCAGGCGCGAACACAGACCCCACAATTTTTATGAACCACCGTTCTGCCAGATCTAGCATACACATTCCTGATCCTCAATTAATCTTTTATCATTATATGTAATCAGTTTTTTGAAATAGTCAACCATATAGGAGCCTATTCGTGACCAGACACACACACACAAACGTTTAGCTTTATATATATATATATATATATATATATATATATATATATATATATATATATATATATCGCTACGTAATTATATACCTTTTTACGTATGGATTGCATTTTTTCTATATACCTATCATTTGTAAATCAGAAGCTCAATGATTTTAGGATATAATAACAGAGCATAATATTGGTCCATGATTTTATTCTCTTTACAAATCTTTTTTTTTTTTTTTCAAAACAAAATATTCGATTCATTTACGGTTCTGTTTCGTTCATAGGTGAACAAAAAATATATATTTGTTTTATTACAATAATATTTTTAATACATACAGACACTAGTGTTTCATGCTTTCGGGAATCTTCAGTGCAGGGTGTCACGATTAATACCAGTCGAACGATTTGAGCCCCGCAACACGAGACATTAGCGAATACCTAATACATTCGGCTACCATTAACCGCGTGAAATGACGTTGAATTTAAACATCTTAATTTTAAATGTTCATTTACGTCAGTCAGAAAGTGATCTAATCGTTATACGATGATCTATGCATAAGAGCTAAATTGACCGACATTAATTCAACTGAAAGTGCTCAACGATAAGAAACAAATTTCTTAAAGGGGCTGTCATAATTATTTTTTTACTATAATAATTAAATACCTACAGACACTAGTGTTTCATCCTTTCGGGAATTTTATATATATATATATATATATATATATATATATATATATATATATATATATATATATACCTTATTAGTATTTTAACCAAAATTGTAATATATTAAAAGTCAATAATGTTCATATACCAATAAAATCAAGGTCCAAATTAATTGACTCAATTATTTAAGCTTCATGACTATCAATTTTCCATAATTGAGCATGCATAACAAAACATTCACCGTAATGCATCTATTTATTGTCAATACGTAATCCTTACTCACTAACCCAAATTCTTCGTAAATTCTGAAAGCATGACACAAACTTACAGACGAACATGAAAAATCCGACCCTTGCTAATTTGTCTGTGCAAGAACTCTCCGGAAACAACGAATTTGTTTTCAAAAAGACGATACTCTAAACGCAAACGTTTAATCCGACCGTAAAATGAATCGGCTCGAATTTGAGATTCTGGAATTTCCAGTTGATGCTTAAAAAAAGAAAAAAAAATCGAGAAAATAAATCGTTAATTGGTGTTCTGTGCAGTTGCATGCAAAGCACATTTTTGAAAGCGCTGTTATTACATGGATATGCAAACATTGTGTTTCTGCATTTTTGAGATGAGAATGTGCATTGTTTTGATAATTCGGATTACTGTTCTCATCTTGGATATTATCACCGTTTTAGCTGATGTAAACTCCGACTTTCTTCCTGTATATAAAACTTCGAGTCTGTAGACTTAAAATATTATGTAGAGAAATGTACACAGACACAGACAGACAGACAGACAGACACGTTCACTTTTATAGATATACTAGCATGGGTTCCCGGCGTTGACCGGGTGCTTTGAGGTGTATACTGAGCAAAAAAAAAAAAAAAAGGGTCAATTTTTTTAAAATTTTGACCCCTATTATGACCCCTTAACAGTTATTGATTAGGGGTTTAATCAAGTTATTAAGTTAGATCCATGTCCAAGGAACCTATATCTAAAATTTCAAGTGTTTAGACCCAAAATTGTCGGAGAAGTTTGGTAGAGTTCTCAAAGATCAAATCGTTGAATTTTGACCCCTTTACAGCCAAATTTCTGGCCGAAAACCGATCACCTCGAATTTTCCAAATATCAGTACCATGTATATCAAATTTCGAGTCTGTAGACTAAAAATTGACAGAGTTGTTGCGTAAGGAAATGTACACAAACAGACACACAGACAGATACACAGACGCGTTCACTTTTATAGATATACTAGCATGGGTTCCCCGCGTTGCCCGTGTGTTTTGAGGCGTATACTGAGCAAAACAATAAAAAAACAAAAACAGGTCAATTTTTTTAAATTTGACTCCTATTATGACACCTTAACATTTATTGTGTTGGGCTCAAATCAAGTTATTAAGTTAAATCCATGTCCAAGGAACCTATATCTAAAATTTCAAGTGTTTAGACCAAAAATTGTCGGAGGAGTTTGGTAGAGTTCTCAAAAGTCAAATCGTTGTACTTTGACCTTTTAACAGCAAAATTTCTGGCCGAAACCCGATCACATCGAGTTTCCCAAATCTCAGTACTCTGCATATCAAATTTCGAGTCTGTAGACTAAAAATTGACAGGGTTATTGCGTAAGGAAATGTACACAGACACACAGACAGACAAACACACAGACACATTCACTTTTATAGATATATAGATAGATTTCAGTTTTAGATTGAAAGGGGTTGGACAAAGTAGATGTATAAGGAAGCCGAGCATGCGCACACAATTAGACCATTACCCGACTCCACATCTGTAGGATTCGTGGCCTCAAAAAAGTCCACCATAAAGTATAAGACGAATAAACTATGATCTAGAAAATGGCCGTCTCTATAATTGACGAGACAGTTAACCTTAAATAAGCAAATGTCAATGTATATATTAATGTGATTTTTATTTCAACGCGGAATGTTTTTTTTTTTTTAGAAACTTGATGTAACAGAGCCGCTATCGCTGTTAACAGCAGTGTATGACAGCCAACCTAAGCAAATGACAAAGCCGACTGCGCGATGTGATATCACAATAGAGACAATAAAAAATATACATGTGGCGAAAACTAGGAAAAGAATTGCGTTCAAGAGAAGCATTTCTTCGAGACATGGCCAAAATATAACAGCGAGCGACACGTGGGTGACGAGAGCGTCTTAAAAAGACATATTCATACGAAAAATGAACTGTTTAAAACAAGATGCAGTGCGTTGTTGGAAATATGAACAAAGGCCTTTTATGTAAAACTGAGAAAACAAGTCGAATTTCTCTGCTCTTATATTTTACTGTTTCCTTGCGACGGAATCTACATGTTAACAATGTTTAGTCTTCTTTGATACCTAATAATGATTACAGTTAAATGAAATGAAATTCTCTAGAAGCAATATCAGCGAAGTGTTAGTAAGTAAAAGATATCTATTGAGTGATTGTAAATTTTACCTTCAGTCAGAGAATCCATATGGCCATGAAATTTATACAAACGGCGATGCAGAAGGTCTGTACGAATGAACGGTTTTAGTTCATCCAAATTATCATTACGGATTAAGGCAGTCTAACAAAAAGTCAAGAGTGTAGAGTTAAGGCGAAAATCTCTATCAGCAAACGCCATCTTGTCTAAAATAAAACTGAAGTGTTTGGCAGTCATGCTTGTGTGGTCTGATTGCAATCTGATGTCTGTCACGGCTTTTTGGCAAGGATACTCAACGCCAATAAAATAATGTTCTACTGAATAAAAAACGGTTTTTACAAACAAATGTTTTCCTTAGAAATACACACACACACGCACACACACACACACATATATATATATATATATATATATATATGTATGTGTGTGTGTGTGTGTGTGTGTGTGTGTGTGTGTGTGTGTGTGTGTGGCGCAGGTTTTACATTATTGTACCACAATCTCAATTATTTAGATTTTTCGGACTATTATTCTCATTTTTACGCAAAGTTTTAGTTGATGTAATCTACGACCTTCTTAAGGTGCATCTTTTCGAACATGGGAATCTTTATATCGATTTATTGGGATTGTCGGACTGACTTCCTCGTCTTGGTTGTTATAGTCACAACGTTTCGGCCGTTTTGCCCTCCGGCCTTCATCAGGTGTTTTGTATCGAACTGGGGAACCGTTTTTTAGGAGTCTCGAACCTAGTGACATATGGCCGAGTGGTCCTAGACGTTGTATCAAAGTTTACAGTTACCCAAAGGTGCTGAGTTCAATCTTGAACGAAGGCAGTGAAAGGTAACATTCAAAACAGAGAATCAGCAACTATGTCCCAGAGCCAAGCTGGAGTCCGAACACGTAATAATAATAAAGGGTTGGGTTCGAGACTCCTAACAAACGGTTCCCCAGTTCGATACAAAGCACCTGATGAAGGCCGGAGGGCAAAACGGCCGAAACGTTGTGACTATAACAACCAAGATGAGAAAGTCAGTCCGACAATCCCAATAAATGAAAACACCTCATCTCAAATATACAGACAATTACTTTATATCGATCTTCGACAGAATTTCCTTAACTCAATGAGATAGATTGTTCTTGTTCTGTCATCATGACGATGTAAATGTATTGACTAATTACTATGTTATTCTCAGTTATTATCGCATGAGAAAAGGGATTAAGTCTTTAATGCCATAAGACTGTTACGAAGTGCCGTCAATAAGTTTCAAGACTTTTTTGTATGGGCACTTTTATTGATAGTACACACATGAAACTTCAGTACCCTTCGCAGTAATCACCTCCGGCTGCAATGCACGTGTTGTACCTATCTAACAACTTCTGGAAGGCTCCATGGAAACCTCTTGTGTAGGCGTGTCAATGACCCTCGTCACAGCCTTGTCCATCCCCTCAATTGTCCTATAACGACAGCCTCTAAAGTTTTCCTTGAGCTTAGGAAATATCCAAAAGTCACGGGGAGCAAGGTCTGGATGATCGGGATGGTGACGAATTGTCTTGCTGCACATATTGGTTAAATAGTCTGTGACAAGGATGCGGTTGTGGACAGGTGCAAATCTTCCACATCTTCAGTTCCCCGTGAATAATTGTGAGTACAGTTCCCACACTGACATCAAACTGTGCACTTATTGTCTCTATAGACACACGATTATTCTTATCTATGAAATTCTTTATTTGGCCAATCAACTTTGGTGTTCCTACTTCCTTACTCCTCCAGAACCCTTCAGCCTCCCTCACAGACTCCCTGCCTTTCATTGAATCTCTTATGCCACTCAAAAATTGATGCTCGATTCATGCAAGATGGTCCAAAAGCAGTCTAAAGCATTCCATACGCTTCTGTGAAATACGTATGGAATGCTTTAGACTGCGTTTGGACCAATACGTATGGAATGCTTTAGACTGCTTTTAGACCATCTTGCATGGAGCGAGCATCATTTTTTTTTTCCAAAAACTTGTTTTCCAAGTTTAAAACAGTATTTTATTGCATATCGTTCTTCTAAAGTGTCCTCCTGTTCAGATTGCATTTTTGAAATTCACCAGCTGTGACAATCAGGCTTTAGTAGGGTGTATTCCAATTGCTGCTGTAGCTGTTCATTGGAACCTGAAATCATAAAAATTGGACACTCATCTCATAAAATGTATAGCAATGACAGACTAAATTTTCAAGAGTCTACGACAATTTTAAAATGGCCGTACAAAAAAAAGGTCTGGAAACTGATTGAAGGCAATTCATACTTAGAACTGCTTGTTAATAACTAATATACACCGTTATACTACGGTTTCTGGCTTTTGATTTTAAAACAAATATATAAAATGGATGCTTGGAATTTTAATGATTTCTTTGTGTTTTCTCTTTCTGATTATTTTCTTGTTTTTTTTTTTTTTTTGATTGTTTTTTTCTCAAGGGATACACCTACCTAAAGGTCTCCATTTTGAACTTCATGCGTGATTACAAAGTGTGCCTTAACTCTGAGGAACTCTTAATCCCATTTTTGAGATAGCTTGGCCTTTTGGGCAAGATCAAATCGCTTTTGTGTAGTATCTGTTCCGGCAGATACTGCAAGCTATGACTAGCTAGGACTAGCTATGACTAGCAAAGACCAGATGTGGGGGCAACCCCACATGCCTGACCTTTAACCAGTTCCCATTTCCCACCTCTCGGGAGCTGGTCCCCCCTTTCCCTTCCCCCTCCCTTCACTCCTCACATTAAAAATCGGCCTTGTGCCTAATTTGCTCGGTGGGGGAGCAAATAAATACCATCTGTTCCGGCAGATACTGCAAGCAAAGACCATATGTGGGGGCAACCCCACATATAAGACCTTGGTCAATGTAGGGGCAACCCTTCATACCAATTGTCACTATCCAGCTCCCCTACTCCCCGGGGAGTTGGTCCCCATTTCCCCTTCACTCCTCACTTTAAAAATCGGCCTTGTGCCTAATTTGCTCGGTGGGGGAGCAAATAAATACCATCTGTTCCGGCAGATACTGCGATCAAAGACCATATGTGGGAGCAACCCCACATATAAGACCACTGATCTTGTAGCAATCACATATTGGTCAATGTAGGGGAAACCCTTCATACCGATTGTCACTATCCAGCTCCCCTACTCCCCCGGGGAGCTGGTCCCCATTTCTCCAATCTCTCCACATTAAAAAACGGTTTTGTGTCTAATATGCTCAGTGGGGAAGCAAATAAATATCAACTTTGGGGAACAATTCGATCGCATTACTTGCTTCATTTGTTTCTGTTAATTAACATGTCAGGGTAATTAAATCACGGGGTTCACTCCAGACCCCATAAGTGAGATATTGATGCTTGCATAGTGATATGGAACACGAAGAAAAAAGAAGCAACCTTAGCAGAAGTTAGTCTCCTTAATGATACTAAGGAAAACAGCTAAGAGGGAGAAAATAACGAAATATCACCGTCTTATGCATGACATAAAAAGAAACTGGAATCTTAGGAAGATCTCTATCATTCCAGTAATTATAAGAATAACTGGACTCATGAAAGTAAACATTTATAAATTACCTTACAAATATACCCAGTGACTCAAGTGCAGGATAGATTCTAACGATTGGATTTACAGAGACCGTAAGAATCTTTAAAAAATCTCTCAGTTGGAATATATGAGATAGCAGGTGAATGCCTTACTTACGGATGCACCATTCTCAGCTTAGACAGATAAATGAACTGATAAAGAAATTGTGGAAAAAGTCATGCCCTGCTATCTTGTTCTGTAACGAGGAGAGAATGACACTGAAGACCTTTGTAACTACGCTGTTTCGCTCTACTAATGGCTGAGCTCCTCCTTAACTTCAAACTAACTACTAGCCCGAGTTATCCATCACTCATAGAATTATCTGATGGTCTTTGTGTTACTGACGGACTATTTGCATCCATTATAACTAGGGCTATGACAACAGCATATTCTTATCAATGTTTTTACTCTCAAGTATATACCCGACACAGACACAGTTAATCAACCGAGAACCACATCACTTTATATAAAAGAACATATCAACAGATACACACTCGAGATTCAACACAATAAAAAGAATATGCTGTTGTCCTAGCCCTAATTATAACTAATCCAAATCTCTACATCATTACAATTTTTACTTATTTCACTTATGATAAACCCCAAAACAATGATTTTCCCTACAGAAAATGTCACAAAATTATACAGGAGCTTTTTGTTCAAAACGCATATAATATTAAAATAAAACAACATTATTTCTGATTCACATAGTTTTTTTGTAATCAAAAATTTTGAAAAATACTTACGTCAAAATCCTGGTCACGGCACCAAAAGAGTCAGTCCTATATTATTTTACTTTGAAGATAACGAGCATTTTGATGTTAAACTATCGTAAAATATTTTAACATTAAAAAATCGTGAATTTCTTTACATTTGGTAAATACCTAATATTTATTTATTTAATAACACTAATTACATTCCAGACCTCTAACTATTTGAAATTTCAGTTTGAATTTACTAGTGATTTTATTTAACGCCGTACATAATATTTGAGCATCGAGGTATTTTGGGGGAATTAACTTTTCTGAAAATGCTGAAATCCGGAAGTTGAAATTTTTCCTGTTTAATTTTCATAAAACGCGTAATTAAAGCGCTGAAAGTGATAAAAAGTAAAGTCTCCCAAATTCCTTACACACACAT
This sequence comes from Euprymna scolopes, assembly GCF_053919585.1. NCBI lineage: Eukaryota > Metazoa > Mollusca > Cephalopoda > Sepiida > Sepiolidae > Euprymna > Euprymna scolopes. The sequence goes on along the minus strand of NC_136510.1, from coordinate 19,899,146 downwards.
ACAGATATATATATATATATATATATATATATATATATATATATATATATATATATATATATATATATATGAGAAGTCTACGCTGATCAATCAACATTTTGACTTATATGTCGTCTTAAGGATTTGGAATCCTGACGACGATATTGAAATGTAGAAACGTTGATTGATCCGCATAGACTCTTGATAATGTATTTACAATTTTATTTATAAAAGCTCTACACGGGTATTGAGCATTAAAAAAAAAATTTTATTCATGCTAAGCATTATGATTTAAGGAAATTAATCAATTATTTATATATACATACGTATATATGCGTGTGATATTTTTTTAATTAATACTAACAATTATTTTTATATGTACAGAAGGGAAATTTATTATGTATAAATGTCAAGTCAACAAACATAAACAGTAAACAGTCATAGTATTCAACGACAGAAAGTCGGAATATTGCATGTGAGTTTAGGTTGATCGTTTCTTCTTAATTTCAGATGCCTCAACTTAACTTTCTTAAATGGGCTTTATAACGATAATAACATTTAAAAAATAAATATTGCAATCATTTTTACACAGAAAGACATTAGTGTTTCGTGCTTGCATAATGATCAGTATAGGAAGTGATAATTACTGCCATTTGGGAGATTCGCACTCAATCACAAAGTTAGCCTTGACTTCGTGTGATTATATTCCACCTTTATGTCACCAGAAATAAACACATGGGGAAGAATTAGATATTTATAAATGCCAAATTAGCAGGTGTGAACAGTAAACAGTCGCAGAGTATTCACCGAATATATATATATATATATATATATATATATATATATATATATATATATATAAGAACAAAGAATTAATAAAAAATTTTAAAACACTATAAGAAGTATGAAAAACATTTAATTTTCAAAAAGGAAACACAAATTAAGTGGGTTGTGCTTAATCCGCGGAAGTTCGGAAGAAATACTTTCCTTCTCATCTTTATATATATATATATATATATATATATATATATATATATATATATATATATATATATATATAGTCTTTGAAGTTTTTAACCTTTAAAACTATACAAAAATATTTTTTATCATTCGTTAGAAAACCATCTAGTCAGTAAGTCATTTAATCACCTGCAATCACTGCATCAACTCGCTCTCGAATTTACTATAATATCAATAATTTATTTTTCAAGGGATTATCAGTTGTTTACCATGAAACACTGTTTCGGGGATTTAATATATATATATATATATATATATACACACACATATATATATATATATATATATATATATATATATATATATATATATAGCAACGTCGTACCTGGTCAGTACTAAATGGGTGACCATTTGTGACTTCTAGGTGCTATATGTGCTCTCCGCTTATCTCGGCATTGTTTACAGTTGTCCTGAACTTTTCCTGCTACTGGACTCAAACAGTGCCGATTCAGGAGAGGTGTGGTTGAGGATTGCGTAACCCTTGCCTCACAATTTCATGCGCAGCTGCCCCTACAAGAGGTATCCTTTGTCTTTCGAGACTGAACATAGGCATCGATATATAATGTGTGTGCTTGTATTGATCATCATTATATATATATATATATATATATATATATATATATATATATATATATAATGTGTGTGTGTTTGTCTAAAACAAGATATCTGGAATCATGTCGAATTGAGAAACAATCGCACAATAAAATTAGAAGGGAAAGCGAGAAAGACATTGATAAAAACGATTTCAGAATAAATTGATCCATTTATTCTGAAATCGTTTTTATCAATGTGTTTCGCTTCTCCCTCTAATTTTATTGTGTGGTTGTTTCTCAGCTTGACATGACTTCAGATATCTTGTTTAAAACCATTATAAAGTTTTGTACCGCCAAAAACGTTATGTATCATTCGAACACTGTAGTGTTTGACTACATGGTTAAGTAACAGTTTTAGCCATTTAGAACTGCTTTAAAGCTTCACCGTTCACTCATTTGTCGACCAAATTGCAAATATTTATTAGTCTATAGATCAAATTCTCAGCTATATTGTGAAAATTTCTTTCCAATTTTCGTTCAGAAAAAAAAAAGTTATGATGAATTTACTGGTGTTAAAAACCGTAAAATTCGAAAGGAGGTGAGCGACGTTTTTATGATTGGTTTCTATTGCATCCACGTCGCTTCAGCGACTAGTGTTGCTATTAATTCACCGCTATTGTGGGGAGAGGAGTAACAAGTGAAACAGAGAGAATGAAACCAGACGAGTATATTGTTATTACATATATGTATGTATGTTTATGGGGGCAAAAATAAAAAAGACTGAAATTAAACAAAGAACAAGTGAATTTATTGAAAACCTGGAAAAATCATGGATTACAATAGAAAAATGCGAGCATGAAAAGTAATATGGTTAAGCTTAAACATAAAAATGTAAAGGACAAGATATTCTAGTAAAATATAATACATTTATAACTTAAAATATTGAAGCATTATGAATTTTTTAGTTCAGTTTAACGTTATATAATCAATTCTTAATACTGCAATATTTTAGTTTATAAATTTATTATATTTTTACTAGAATATCTTGTCCTTTTCTTTTCCATGTTTATGCTTAACCATTTTTCTATTGTAATATATATATATATATATATATATATATATATGATTTAATATATATATATACATATATATGATTTAATATATATATATATATATATATACATATATATGATTTAATATATATATATATATATAATATAAAAATTATAACACGGAAATTACATAATTGTCGATGCAATTATGTAATTTCCGTGTTATAATTTTTATCTTATTGCTCTGTTTACCACATTGAGCTCTCATACCCGGATTTCCTCTGGATTTATTCCATTATAACACTATATATATATATATATATATATATATATAATAAGTTATAAAATATATATGGCGATTAAGCAACACTGAATATTCTTAGAGTCCTAGAGTGGATGAAACGCGGAATATTCAGTGTAGCTTAATCGCCATATATATTTTATAAATTACTAACTAGCTCTACCTACGTATTGGGCACTTTTGAAGTAAATACTTAAAGTTTACGCATAAATTTATACTCTCGTATATTAATTTTATGTGAGTAAATGAAGTAGTTATATATATTTATATATTACCTAATATACAACTTGGATCTGATTACCCAACTGCTTTAAAGAACGTCCACCATGGATTTTACCACGCAATCGGAATCTACAATTTTCATACCTTTTCTTCAAATCCTCTTGACTTCTGATTAAGTGAGATGGTGTTGATTAGATATATATTATCAACACCATCTCACTTATTGAATTTAAGAATTTCTTCTTGTAAAAGATTCGCAGAAAAAAACTTATGTAAAGATATTCTCTTTTTTCTTCCGTGTTCCTAACATCAAATAGAATTTCCATGAACAATGTTCCTTTCCAAGAACGTCTTATAGGTGGGATACATTACCGCTGAACTGCTTTCCTGCATTCTACATCATGGTCGTTTTTAAATCCCATATAAACAAACTTTCATTCAATTGATCATTTTCAATCCTCTAATATTATTCTTCATCATTCAATTGATATCATATTCATCTTTTAACCCGTATCCTTTAGGGGTTTTGCCTTGGTAATCGGGGATTCATTAATGAAGAAATAATTAATGAAGAAGTACCAAAAATTTAATTGAAAAATTGATCAATGTCCTGTCTTTTTAGTATTTTTTTTACTAGTGAGTCACCACTTATCATGGTCCAAAGGCTACTCGAGGATAAGTGTTAATCAGTGTACGGTGATAACAGAGACAACAGCTTCTTGATTAGTTTTGATGGAAATTGGGTGAAATTTGATTATTTAAGGAGGCGGCTCAACAAGAACTTGTTTACATTGGACTTGAAGACGACCATGTTGTAGTCTGCAGGAAACGGGCCAGCGAAACAAACTTTCACATGCGGGCAATTATAGGACAGCAACTTTGTTTATGGGATTTTTATTTAGATTTAGGCACAGATAGAGTGTGAGGGAAATTTTTATAGTGGTTGTAGCTAGTTGAGTATTTTGTGAAAATAGTGATAGAGCAGAGACAGGCTCGCAACATCTCTTCTGTGGTAAAGAAGGTCGCAGGGAGTGGGAAAGATGATCAACCACTAGATTTCGAAGCCAGTTTTTAATTCTGTTTCGAAACCATCATCAATCATTTCAGGAATTAGTTTTTGATCTTTTTTATTTAATCATTTCCACTCCATCAAGGCAAATTGTCACTAAGGGGCTACTATGAGTAGGGAGTTGAGAAGAGAGATGTTTGTTCACATTTACAGTTTTGCATGTTAGTACAGTTTGGGAAGCAGGAAACGGGGATGGAATTCCAAAGTCAAACATTTCAATTTTGTTAATATTTCAAATTATTCGAATCTCATGTAATCTGATTGTACCGTAATACAGTGTATGACGTATCTTTTAACCCATAAGCTAATGTTGAGAGGATTAACCGTATTGGTGTCGAGAATCGGAAAATCGGAATTTTGGAAGGTATCGGAGTCGGTATCAAAATCGAAAAAAATGTATCTATTTTCTGATGCTGAAAACGATTTTTTTTAATTGCCTTTTGTTTTTTATTTTTTAAAACTTGCTGGAATTAATGATAAAATCATAAATATTTATTTTAAACTACCAGTAAAGCTAAAATCTATAGATCAAACACAGAAGAATAATTTCTACGTTTGCGATTGAATATGCATATATTGCGAAGATGTATACGATAATATACGACATTTAAAAACAAAACATACAAAAAGACAACTCCATAATTAAATATTTAGAGATTTTAAAAAAATAGGAATCAGAATCAGTAATTGTATCGGAATCGAAAATATTATTTGTATCCCCCCCCCCATATCACTAGTTAAATAATTACTCATTAGTTAGTTCAATTAAGAAAGATATTTATTTCCTTCCCATCGCAGGAAGATGTGACACAAGGTTAGAATAATGAAGTGAATTAAGACTGCTTCTAGACGAGCTCTCTTGTATATTAAAAATTGCCTGACCAACCCTGTTGGCATTTTACGGTCGGGGCGCTTAAGGTACAATGTGAAACGATAAAATTGCCGCCCTAGAAAAGACGACATAATTTCATTTCAATTTGAGGAAAGCCGGGTTTCGTTTTTTGGTTGTAGACCATCTACTAGTTGGCCAGTTGTGTACAAATCCCAAGAGCGATAGGAGCCTTCTATCATGTCTGAAAGCAAGATCAGAGATGCGCTGCCGTACAACTTATGCTTTCTATTGATCCAAGTTATTGCCAGCATCTTCAAAATGCATCGCCATGTTGACACAAATAACAGATACGTGCACAAAGTGAGAAAAACAAAGTTTCCGGCCACAGTTATGGTTTTTGGTGTGGTTTTAAGTGAGTTGCACATCATGTCACCCGACAACTTCGAAGTCAGTTTCAAAGTCAAAACCTAAATGTACCTTGAGGTGCTAAAGTGTGGTGGGGGATCTGTGCCTAAATCAAAACGTGAATACTATGAACAAAGCTTCTTTCTTAGAACTGCACGCCTGTGAAACTCTGTTCCGCTTGCCTGTTTCCCTCCCAACTTCACCCTGGATGTCTTCAAGTCCAACACAAACAAATTCCTGATGAACCGACCCCCCCTCTAAGTAATGACACCTTACCAATTCTCCAATACTATTGCTACACTATCCCTTTGATTACTGTACACACAATAACTCTTATCCCTGAGTGGCCATTGGGCCTTGATAAGTGGTGAACTCCATGTAAAAAAAAAGAAAAAAAAGGTGTATCTTGTCAAACTCTGAATTTAGACTGAATTTCGAGCAGAACCCTTTATTTACTTCACGGGGGGGGGGGGTAGCATGCTCTTGTTTCGTCAACTATGACTTAATAGAGGTTCTGAAGAAATTAAAAATTGTATTTTTTAGTCGCCCACTATGGGAATTGAACCTTCAACCCTCAGAAGAATAACACGTTTACACTAGATTTGTCCAAGTATTCTAACACTGCGCCACGGGTTTCTTCATACTAAAATCAGGAATCTGTAAAAAGTTTTGAACGAAATCCTGTATTTAATCCACAAGAGTAGCTTGCCCTTGTTCTGTCAGCCATTACTACGTAAACATCTTAAATAATTTCGTAACGGTATTTTTGGTATCATCCGTGCTCATGATTGAACCTTCAACCTCCAGGAGAGTGTAACTGAGAACTGAATTTTACTTAGAAATAGTCTATTTTATGTCACAAATGATGTAAAAATTCTCGAGTTCAAGTCGCACTTGAAGGAGTTCGGAGGTTAGATCGCCCGAAACGTTTTGAGAACATAAGTCCAAATAATCCAAATAAAACAAATTATTCGCTCTCATCTTAATAAGAAAGAAAGAAATATAAGTGGCAGGTTTAATTCTTATTACAAGCAATTTACTTTTGGGCGACAGACTATATATATATATATATATATATATATATATATATATATATATATATATATATATATATATATGAAAAAAGGGATTATAGATGAATTAATATATATATATATATATATATATATATATATATATATATATATATATAATAAAACTCTGTGTGCCTTGCAAGGTTTAATATAATAATTGATAGAGAATTGTTTCTATAAGAATAATTTCATAATCCGTATGAATTAAAATATTGTATCGTAGGACCGGCAACGCCAGGCGGCCTGCTAATGTACACACACACACACACACACACACACACATATACATATATATATATATATATATATATATATATATATGCAAACAAACTTGCATGCATACACATATATAGGTACATTTCTTTGCGTACTTATGCAGAATACAAACATTGCTGAATATGGAAAAAAAAAAACAATTATTATTTAGAAGCGCATTCTAAATATGGAGGAAAAAAACGGAGCCTTT
>NC_136510.1:19869694-19887194 GCF_053919585.1 Euprymna scolopes | reverse complement strand
TGTGGACAGTTTGTGAATTCCCCATTTTTCTTCTTTTTTTGGGGACTAAGGAATATTCACCATTATTTTATCCTGTTGGTAAGATCGTGTTTTTGTGTTGTCCAATAAACAGATATTTCACCCAAAACCGGCGGCCATTTTGTTCCCGTTATTATTTCTGGTTTATAGTAATTAAAAGGTTCACTATATTGGTAGCAAGGCATTATAAAATTGTATTTAGTATATACGTGTTGTGAAATCGCATTTAGTATTATGGTAATTTGATATTGTAAAATCATACTGTGTATTACAGTTATTATAAAGTTATATTTAATATTCTGGTATTATAAAATCGTATTTTTTTTATTATTATGGTACGCATTTTGGTATTACAAAATTATTTTTAATATTATAGTATTATAACTCATACTAGCAGTTCAACTCGGCTTTGCTCGGGCCCTATGTACTGTTCATAACTTTATGTGCATATGTATATATTAAAAAGTATGCATGTGTACGGTAATCCTTTTTATATAATAGGCTTCCTTTACTACCATATAGAAAAGTTAATAGAGACCGCAGAGTTCGAATTTTTTAAAAACTTTGACCCAAATTTTGAACACTTAACCTGTATTGTTTTGTGCTCAAATAAAATTTAAATGTTTGACCATGTCCATGTAACCTACATCTAAAAGTTCAAGTGTTTAAACCCAAAAATTGGCGGAGGAGTTTGGTAGAGTCTACAAAGGTCAACTTTGACCTCTAGGCAGCAAGACTTTCGCCCCAAAAACTGATTAAAAAGCTTGCTGCATGTCTGAATACTTCTTATGTAAAATTTCTAATGTTTAAATTCAAAATTGGCTTAATAGTTTGCTAGAGACGGCAAAGGTAAAATCTTTTAAACCTTGACCCCTTGGAAACCAAATATCAGCAAAAAAAAGCGATTAAAAAGCCGGCCCTATGTCTGAATACACTTTATGTAAAATTTAAAATGTTTAGACCCAAAATTACCTGAGTAATTTGGTAGAGACCGCACTAGTGAATTTTTTCAAACTTTGACCCCAATTATGACTCCTTAACATTTATTTTTTTGGACTCAAATCAAATTATGAAGTTAGAGATCCATGTCTAAGTAACCTACATCGAAAATTCCAATTGGCGGAGGAGTTTGGCAGAGTTCTCAAAGGCAAATCGTTGAACTTTGACCCCTTACCAGCAAAATTTCTGTCCGAAAACCGATTAAAAAGAAGTTTCCCAAATCTCAATACTCCTTATGTCAAAACTCGAGTCTCTAGACCGAAAATTGACAGAGTAGTTTGGTAGGGAAGTGTACACGCACAGGCAGAGAGAGAAACACACATGGATACATTTTCACTTTTATAGATATACTAGCGATGGGTACCCGGCGGTGCCCAGGTGTTTGGAGGTGTGTGTGGAAACTCCGGGGGCGGGGGTTAAAAAAAGTAAGTATGAGGATCGAACCCGAACCCTTGAGGCAAAGTTGTAAATTTAAGTGTGAAAAAAGAAAATGTGCGACGTTAACGATTGCCCCAACGCGAGATGCTTACGGAAACACGTTTGAATTTATTTAATTACTTGGATATGGCAGGTGCTCGTTTTAATGAGTTAATGAGGTCAAGTTATGTTATAGGAAAAAGACTAACCCACATGCGGCGAGCGACAAATGTTGAATATTTATCTTCCTGAAATCGAACAAATTAAATAGACAGGCGAGCTTCGTTGTTAACTGTGAGATATTACGATTTATATGTGATATAAAAAATTTTTCAAGTTGTGAACCGACCGACCGCTTCTCTGAAAAAAAGCCTTTTGTAGACATACAGAAAAAGCGAACACACATACATACATACATACATGCATAAATACATACATACACACATACATACATACATGCATACATACACACATACACACATACATACATACATACATACATACATGCATGCATACATACATACATACATACATGCATGCATGCATACATACATACATACATACATACATACACACATACATACATACATACATTTTCGCTTTTATATTTATAGATGGATTTAGTATTATGACTATTATAAAATCGTATTTAATATTATCTCTACTATTATACAAAAAGAACTTTTCCTGTGTGTCTGTAAGCTTGTTCATTATGAACTCGAAAACGGCTGAGCCAATTTTTATACACTCTATTATTTGTTCATGTTGCGTTAAACAAAACAGTTACACTTTGTTCGTTTGAACGTACGGTTATTTTGATGATATCCTCATTAAGCACGACATATGAGTTCTTATTATTTTCTAAGAGATCGGATTACCGCAAAAACCAGTGTATTTTCGCAAACTTAAAATGAAAATCATGGAGATGATTTATAGGTTTTAGTTTTCCTAGTAGTTGAAAAAAATAAATCTTTATAGATTTCGTCATTAATACTAGCAAGATAAAATTAAGCTTTAAATAAATTGAAACATAATAAAGAATGCCAAAAAATGTCAGATATCGAGCATGCTTCTTACAAAGCAAATAGAAACATCAGTTATGCGACAATTTTTGTAGGAACTTTTGACACCCCTAACACGAAATTGCGAATAAAATATAAAATACTCGTAATTTCTCCTTTAAAAGTGGGTTGTTTATTTTCTTTATGGATTATACTTCCAAAATAAACTATTAAAGTTGTTTTTTAAAGTAATGGAAATATATTTTTTTTATTTTTTAAAAAACAGTAATGAATTTTACGAACTCAGTATTTTTCAATTTTAAAACTTTCAAAATCTATCAAAATTTTTCTATTGATTCTATTTTTACGATATTTTCAGGGTCAATGTGAAATTTTATGCTCTTTCCAATAAACTGAATATAATATTTTAGACAAACGTTTTTTTTTAATTCACGCCCCCCCCCCCATTTTCAAGTGTCTATTAAAAAAAAATTCCTTAACGCATAAAAGAATATACTGCTCAACGTTAATGAAGCAAATGCAACTAATGTCAGCACAGTTAGGAGACGGGTTCATCGATTTCAGAATGGCGACAGAACTGAGTGAAATACACGCCCCAGACGCCCATTCACAGCCAAAATGTCCTCACTGGCAAAAGTGTATTGACAATGGTGGTGATTATGTAGAAAAATAAAGTGTGGAGAACAAATATCGCTCGTTTTAACGGTACCACTCCCATCTTCCTAACTTTTCAACTGTTTTTTTTTTAGTTAAAGAATAGGATGCGTTATTTTTGTAACGACCCTCGTAATATGTAAGTTAACAAGATATGATGCAAATTTATTTTACTTGTAATTTATCTCTTTATTTCATCACAAATATTACTTTTTTACGAGTCGTAAGAATTCAAGGTGGCGAAAATTTGCCTTCCTGTTTTTCTTCTTAAGGGAGGAGCGAGGGGTCTCGTTTCCAGGTTTGTTTTCGCGCGCAATTTTAAAGACTGAAAAATAGAAAATAAAATACTCAACAGAGTGGAAAAGTGGTCACAAACAAATATATATTTAAAATAGAAAATAAAATGAAAGACTCGTTCCCCGTAAGTTCCCTTTTTTCGGGGGAAGGTGGAATTACGGCTCTCTCTCTCTCTCTCTCTCTCTCTCTCTCTCTCTCTCTCTCTCTCTCTCTCTCTCTTTGTATATGTACATTTTTAGGGATAGATATCTCAGAAAACTGATTTTTGTGGGGATAACTTACCTTTTGTGGTATAAGTACGGAACAGGACCAGAAGGTATTTATGCAGAGAAATACGATACTATTTTTTTTTAAATAGTGTTTTTAATTTTTGTCAAAATATTTGCATGAATTTTCAAAAAAAAGTACCGTAATGACGAGAATCAAGGAGAGAGGCGCGGCATTTCGCAAAGAACGAAAAACAAAAGTAGAGAAAAAACATAAATATACAAGACGTGTTTTCTCTTCGTGAGGCTCGACCTCTTAATAACAACATTATAAAGAAAAGAAAACTACATCGGACTTTCCTCTCCTTGGTTTTGGCGACAATTCAGATTTTAACAACAACAAAAAAGTACATGAAAATGGTTTTATCATTTCATAACATTTTCAGGTTTTTAAATGTTCTCATTTAAATTTATTATTATATTTGTTTACGTAGCCAATTAACTTAATTTAACAATTTTTTTCAATAATTTGAAGTATACGTTTTTGTTTTGAAAAAGTTTTGGTTTTCTTTGACGACAACTGTATATGTATAGGAGTATTGTAATAAGATGAAAGTCTATGACTAATAGCAACAGTTTAAAATTAGATATTGTAGTTCCATGAAAATAAATATTTTGAGTGGTTTTGTTTTAATTTTGAAGGTTAGCAGGTCATTAAATACCAGCAGCGGGGCGGCAAATCTTACGACTGCCTCCGCCGGCCAAAACAGTTGCTACGCTACTGGATTGAATTAAAGTTTAAAATGTTGAAAGTCAAGTATAATACTCCAATTGTGCTCTAACCAGAAGAGTACATTTCGAATGCGCCCCTGTCATATCAAAGACCTTATGGTTGATTTTAGATGTCGAGCCTTTGGGCTTGCGTGGTAACAAAACTTCTCGAATGCACTTGTGATATAAGGCTGTGTAACACCAGTTTAAATCGTTTGTTATTTATTTCAGCGAATTATTCCGATTATCGATTATCGATACTTATTGAAGACATTCTGATACAAAACCTAACTAAGAACACTGCCAGGCACATCGTGCGAAATTTCATAAACATTGGCACAACCGTTTTTGAGTTCATAGGGAACGAACTCACAGACACACAGACAAAGTTCCTTTTATATTAGATAGATAGATAGATAGATAGATAGATAGAGAAGAGCTTATATAGTTCACATCAATTTGATTGGAATCAATTTACGAAGGCCAACCTGAAGCTCGTTATTTATACTTTTAATGAATAAATCTAGCAAACGAGCAATCGACTTCACAGATGGACAGTTGCAACTGACCGGACCACAAGCTGCTATATTATCGAACGTCTGGAATTGTTGATATATATATATATATATATATATATATATATATATATATATATATATATATATATATGTATATATACTTTTATTTACATATTTATTTTTGAAGGGTGATGCATTTAGTTTTTCTTTCCACACTAGAAGAAAAGAAAAACAAACAAGATGGCTGAACAAAGCAGTAATCAAATCGCTTTCGGCACGAAGGCTAGTACGAACGGTAGACGACACAGTATTGGTTAAATTGGTCAGTCGACTTGCTGGGTATATATATATATATATGTGTGTGTGTGTGTGTGTGTGTGTGTGTGTGTGTGTGTGTGTGTGTGTGTGTGTGTTTACGCTTCGATGACAATCAAAGGAGACCCGACGCGGAAGAAACCAAGCGACCTACGGTCGGACAATCGAATTACTTTTTCTCTGTTTTTTAGCTTTTACGTCGAATGTATAGTTATGGATTGGATAAATTGTGGCACTGGTCCTTCGTACTTTGCATCGGTTTCTTCATTCTCTTTTGTCTTTATGGATGGATCGATCGATTCTTTTTATTGTTATTGATTTCCTTGTCATCATGATTCTCTCATTTGTTTACCTCGACGTTTCTATGTGTCTCACGATTTCTTTCTTTGTTTCTTTGTGCATTAATTTGTTTCTTTCTCCTCTTTTTATATCTTTCTTCCTTTCTGCTGAACTCGCATTTTGTTTTCTTTCTTTCAAATGGTCTTCGTTTTGATGCATGTTTTCTCCAATTTTCTATCCCAATCTCTCTCTCACCACCCGCTTTTCTATCCCAATATTCCCCCTCTGTCTGTCTCTCTCTTTCTCTCTCTCTCTCTCACTCACTCACTCTCTCTTCACTCACACAAACAGACATATAAGTGACCTGGCAGGGTCACAGGTAAGAGAACCAAGCAAAAGAAAACAAAAAAAAAAAAATAAAAAAATAACAAGCAAAATTCATGCCAAAGCGGCACAAATAAAGCTGGCCTGCCAGGACACTATATATACAAATGTAGGCAAATTTGGGCATAATCTATTGGTTTGAAAATATAGGTTCTTTTTGTAGCAAATCTTATAAAATTTTAACGAGAGAATAGTATCATAATCTTCAAAAAGCCTGCAAATGTTCATAGAGTTTCGTCCTATAGAATCAAAGATAGGAGCATTTTAATATTCATTTTGGCTTACGAGTGTATATATATATATATATATATATATATATATATATATATATATACATATATATGTGTGTGTGTGTGTGTATGTGTGTGTGTGTTATATATATAAATACTTATCCAACAAATGATGAAAATATAAAAATTAAATAAGTTTTTATATAGTTTTAAAAGTTCAAAAACTTCCACAACTAACTATATATATATATGTGTGTGTGTGTGTGTGTGTGTGTGTGTGTGTGTGTGTGTTACCCTTTATTTGTTAAATTCTGATAAATAGTCGCTGAGATTTCGTACTTATAAAATTGCCAATAATGGTGTTATATATATATATATATATATATATATATATATATATATATATATATATATATATAAGAGCAAATAGTTAATAAAACATATTAAAAAATACTTTGAAAAAGAGTTAAAAACATATTAACTTTTAAAAGGAAACACTAAATAGTGGATAGTATTTGATGAAACTGAAAGTAAATCAAAGATCTTACTTGATAACAAAAAGTGAAGCAGGTGAATATGGCGAAGAAAAAGGTGATTTCACGTGAATGGATAGTCTGATGAAAGATAAGGTATCCAATGACGGTCAAATCCAAAAAAGTAAATCCAAGAAGGTTAGTAAAATTTCCATTCGCACAAGTAAAATCCAAGGAAATAACATAATTGGAAGATGGTCCAAAATAATCTAAAAGGCCGAAATCCGTGGAATAATTCACAAATAAGCTCTATATCCTATTTGGTTTTATCGAGCTTTTACATCTGGTTGAGATTACTTTATAAATATTAATATTTTAATATTTATAATTTATTTTAGTTTTACCATTTTTGGATTATTTTGGTAAATTTAATTGTAATTTTCATTTTATATATATATATATATATATATATATATATATATATATATATATATATACTAGCTGTACCTGCCACGCGTTGCTGTGGCTTAATTTCGTGTAATGGAAAATTCTGAGGAAATGCATGTTTCATATATGCTTAGTACAGCAATCCACTCCAAAAAGTTTTTTAAAAAAAGGCGAAAAAAAAAATGGTACTCTTGCAGAATTGGATCAGGATCTTCGGGAGTTACCATCAATCATGGCTTGGGCTCGACCAAAATTCAGTGGATTAAGCCGAAAGTTGCTAAACCATTGAAACGCTAAATAGTTTTCTTTTTTATTGTATTAAAAAATGTGAGTTTTTAATTAATATTTGGGTAAGGGGGGTTTGTTACTATACACAGATTCGAAAAAGTTGTTTAAAAACGAATAAATGAAAGCAAAGGTAAGGTAAATTACGTTTCCATCTAACTGGATAATTTTTTGGTGTTTTTATTTAATATAAAATGTTTAATCGGCTGAAAAACGCAGTGTTTATCTATGTATTTGAAAAAGACGAATGGTCGCGGACTCTGTTGAATACGCGTTAAGTTTGGGAAAATCAGTTAAAAACTATACAAAACAATGTCAGACACCTACTGAAAATATGTTATTGTGACATAGGCTGACATATTCGGTGGGTTTCTGATAGTATTTTCTTTAGTTTTTTAGTTTTAAATCATTTTCTCAAACTTTACATCATCAACAGTGCCCATCACCGTTTGTATTTTTCAAATACACTGATAAACACTGTTCTTCGAGCTGACTAAACGTTATTGTAAATAAAACGGGTTTGTATTACTAAACACAGAAACGAAAAAGTTGTTGAAAAATAAATATAAAAAATAAATGTTATCAAAGGCAAGATAAGTTACTTTTCTACCTAACTGGATAAGATTTTAGTGTTTTTATTTATTGTAAAATGTTTAATCGGTTTGAAAAAATGTAGTGTTTATCTTTATATTTGAAAAATACAAATAGCGGCAGACTGTTGAACACATTAACTTTGGGAAAATGAGTTAAAACTAAAAAAAACTATACAAAATACTGTCAGTAACTCACTCAAAATATGTTACTGTGACATAGGCAGACATGTATTCAGTGGTTTTTAACAGTATTTTGTATAGTTTTCTTTAGTTTTAACTCATTTTCCCAAACCTAATGTGTTAACACAGTCTGCCGCCATTTATAATTTTCAAATATAGCAGTAAACGCTGTGTTTTTTGAGCCGAATAAAAATTTTGCATTAAAAAAACAAAAAAAAATATCCATTTCGGTAATAAAGTAACATATCTTGCCTTTGATAATAATTGTTAATAAGGTCACGTGAGTCCATTAATGGGTGCTAATGCACTTACTGATCCGCGCTATTTTTTTAAATCGTATTTCCAAACGTAATTAAAATTTTATGTTTTTTTGGTATTTTTTTTTAGATTTGGTCCACCTCCACAATTTTATTTTAAATGACGACTTTTAAAGGTTTCCGACTATGCTGAATACAGAAATCGCATTGAAATTTTGTAGCAATAAGTAGTTATCGAGATATAGATAGTTGTTTGATGCATTGTATTCTTTGGCGGCCATCTTTGTTACGCGCATAGATTTGTTTATGACGCGCGCAAGCGTGTAAAAAAGACGGCTGCCAGAGATTACAATGCATTATACAAATTTTTAATATCTCGATAACTACTTATTTCTGCAAAATTTCAATGCGATTTCCGTATTCAGCATAGTCGAAAACCTTCAAAAGTCGTCATTTAAAAGAAAATTGTGGAGGTGGACCTAATCTAAAAATTTACCGTTTTTTTTTATTTAATTGTAAGGTTAAAGTACAGAATAGGTACAAAACACCCTCTTCTCCCAATGTTAAGAATGGTTATTATTTCAGGACAGATCAATAAGTGCACGAGTACCCAATTTCTTTATAAGCATTCATATTTTCTTATATAAAAACAACTTCCGTAAAAAAAAGAAAAAACGTGCACTTTAAATTTTTGTTAAAAAAGGTTTTCTTGAAAAAAAAACAAAAAAAATACGGTAAAAAAAGCAAAGAACAAAACGTTAATCGGTAGTCATGTAGAGAGTGATCCTTGTTGAAATAATAACGTTATTATTTAAAAAGCCATTCTTAACAGGGGGAGGGTTTTTTGTACCTATTCTGTACTTTAACCTTACAATTGAATAAAAAACATATCATAAAACTGTAATTAAACGTGGAAATGCGATTTAAAAAATAGCGCAGATCACTCTCTGCATCAGCACCGAAAGTACAGAATAGTTAGAAAACATCCCCCTCCCCATGTTAAGAATGGCTTTCTAAATAATGTTAATGATTCAGTACTGTTCCTTGTCTGCTTAAATTTAACTTTTGTTTATTAAATTGTTAGGTGAAAGTCCAGAATAGTTACAAAACACCCCTATCCCCATGTTAAGAATTGCTTTCTAAATAATAACGTCATTATTTCGGCGGTGTAGCTTCTCTGCATAAGTACCATGTTTTGTTTTTAAATTGTACGGTGAAAGGACAGAATAGTTACAAAATACCATCCCCATGTTAAGAATGTCTTTCTAAATAACATTATTTCAGCACGATATTTTCTATGCATACGTACTATCTATTTTTGTTTATTAAATTGTAAGGTGAAAGTATAGAATAGATGCAAAACTCCCTCCCCATGTTAAGAATAGCTTTCTAAATAACGGTATTATTTCCGCACGGTACCTTCTCTGCATAAGTACTATCTATTGTTTATTAAATTGTTAGGTGAAAATATAAAATAGTTACAGAACACTCTCCCTTTCCCATGTTAAGAATGGCTTTCTTAATAGCGTTATTTCAGCACGGTACCTTCTCTGCATAAGTACTATCCTTTGTTTATTAAATTGTTAGGTGAACTATAGAATAGTAACAAAACGTCCTCCCCATGTTAAGAATGGCTTTCTAAATAACGTTATTATTTTATTATTATATTCTAAGTACCATGTTTTTTTTATTAAATTGTTAGGTGAAAGTACAGTACTCATGCAGAGAGTGATCCGTGTTGTAATAATTACGTTAATATTTAAAAAGCTATTTTTAACATGGGGAGGGGAGGGTGTATTTTAACCTTACAATTGAATAAAAACATAATAAAACTTTAATTAAACCTGGAAATACGATTTAAAAAATAGCGCGGACCATTCTTTGGATTAGCACCAAAACCAATTTTATATCGAAAAACAAAAAAAAAAAAAAAACTCAAAAAGCAAGCGACAAACTTTTTGGGGGGCCTTATATAAGAAAAAATGTGTAAATTAAAAAATTTGGAAGATAAACAAATGAATTATGTTTTCTTTTTTGTTTTTTTTTAAACAGAAAATGAAACCAACTTCTTTTTCGTCAATTCGTGGCTGTGAAATGAATCAAACCGGAAGTTCAGTTTTATCAACAAAGCAGGTTCGCACTAACGGTTAAAAAAATATATTTATTTTATTTAATATTTTAATAATTCGCGAGGTAAATTTATTTTAATAACATAAAAACATCCCTCGACTCTAAAGATGGGCTGTCTGAAAATTTCAAATAAATTGGTAACGTAGAAATATGCTTTTACTCACTTGTAACAAACCAAGAATTACATTTATATATATATATATATATATATATAGAGAGAGAGAGAGAGAGAGAGAGAGAGAGAGAGAGAGAGAGAGAAAGAGAGGGTGAGAGAGAAACAAAAAGAAACAAACCGTATTATGTGTTCATCAACATTTCGTCTTTATTTCAAGACTTCCTCTGGAAGAATGAGATTAAGAAACAAAAAACACCAGTACAAAATATTTAAAAATGTTTCACGTGCAAAGTATGACGCTGTTCTATTTCAGAAAAACGGAAAAAGACGTTGGAAACTCAAAAAGCAGGGTGGAGGGGAGCTTGCGCTGTTAAAGAGAGGGAAATCTTAGTGACGTCATATAGTCGTTAATGGAATTTTAAAGGTATGAACGCAGTTAATATTCTTACTGGAAAGAAATATATCTGTTGAAATTCAAGTATAGGTTTGTAACAGGAATTAAATGAGTTATTTTGTTATGTAATTTATTGATTGAGATTATATGTAATAATTATCACAGGAGGTGTTTGAATGGTGTGAGAAGGTTAACCTGTGTCTACAGTAAAATTATGTTCTTTTAATAAAAGTTTACTTATTAATGGCGCTATTTTATAGAAACCTGCACGTTGTTTAATTGTGCTTGAATTTGCGATAAGAAGTAAACAACGTGCAGGTTTCTATAACATAGCGCCATTTATAAGTAAACTTATATATATATATATATGTATATGTATATATATATATATATATAAATATACACATATATATATATATACATAAATATATACATATATATATTATACATATATATATGCATACATATATATATAAATATATATATACATATATACATAAATATATATATACATACATACATATATATACATACATATATATACATAAATATACACACACACACACACACACACACATATATATATATATATATATATATATATATATATACTAACAAGTCGCCCGGCATTGCCCGGTCGTAAAATACGATTTAATATGCTATTTTGATTAAATCAAATTTCGTAATAATTTTGATAATTTATTGGACCCACGTATAGTAATAATTTTTTAAAAAATTAAAAAATAACTCGTGTGCCACCAATGAATATCGAAACAAAAACTTTTTGCTTACGATTTATTTTTTCCTCTGGCGTTAATACCTGAGCTATGAAGATATGTTTGCTGCAGGTCTAAAAATTAAAACAGGAACCAATAGCTACTACATTACGCATGCATATCCGTAATGCTGTCGTTCCACGTTCACCTGAAAATTTCTTTTTTTTTTCAATTTTCACTTTTTTGTACTTATTGTCACCGGCTAAATCTCAAATATAAAGTTTAGCATGGGTTCGAATACCCTATATATGTTACGCTTCATGTCTGTAGACACAAAAACTGACAGAAGAGTTTGGTAGGCAAAATTTTGTAAACAAAAATATATATGCATACATAAATATATACGAGAAGAGTTTTATGTTTTAACGCAAATATTATGCAAGTATAAGTCCCTTAAAATAACTGCATGAATATAATAACTCGTAATACTTACTTAAAGATGATCATCTCGTTAGAAAACCGAAAAAAAACTAATCGGGAATTAATTAAAATGAATGTTTAAAAGAATATGCAAATTAGCTACATCTTTTGTAGATGAATGCAATTCCACAACTCATATATAACAAAATTGTATATATTTTTTTAAATTAATAGGAAAAAAAGGGTTTTTAATAGGAATATCAATACAAGAAACCCCTAAATTTATAAGAGTGTGTAAGTATATATATATATATATATATATATATATATATATATATATATATATATATATTAGCAACGTCGCTAGGACTATTACTGAATAGATACACAATGCTTTGAGCTTGATCAAACTGACTGCATTTAACTAATAGTTTTTTCTCATTACGGTACAAGCACCCTTGCTGGATTGCTACGTATATCCAATATGTACTTTGCCTCCAAGACGACTGCCTATATGTGATTTACATTTTAAGTTCAAAAAAAAAATTTTTCTTCTCTTCTCAAATTAAACTTTACTTGACACTCCAAACTCTTATAATTAATCCTAACTGTATTCTGTAAGTTCAATCCTGTCCTGAAAACTAACAATCTGCTCTGCTCCTCCAGCTGCTACTAATACTCATGCAATACACTCGACTTAGATGGGGGTCTTTAGCTTTCAACCCTTAACCTTCGCATGCTGACTGATTGGAAGTCATGATCACTAAACATCTGTACATTTCTACCCCTGAGGCATGCATTAGTTTATTCTTATCCAGGTTGATACTCACTAACAACAGTCTGTACTTAAATATACAACTATCTATATTACATAGCAATAGCTGTCCTTTCCTTAGCTTAGCAATGTTAAATACAAAAACTGAACCGATACTCTATAATGCAAAATACAACTTCCTGATTTTTAAACGAAAGCTGGTGATATCTTCATTAGAAATGGTAACCTACTTAATACCTACAATCTCCATATATTCGCATCTACTGGAAATATGCCCATATATCTCTTTATTGTACTATACATACTGTATACGACATAGCATATAATTTACTCCCAATTATACCTGCACTGTAATGTACTTCATATCAAAAATGACGTTACTTCTATCTATTGAATATACAACTTAACCCTCCTACTATCTAAAATATCCAGAGCTTTTACAAATTTTTCTAGTTAATTCGTAATACCATACCATTCTGCAATGCATTATCCTATTCCTAAGCCAACATAAAAATAAGAAAATGAAACTTTTTTTTAACCTAAAGGAAAAAACAAGCCATGTTAACTCTTTCCAACAGACCTGCTTGCAAATATAGCTGCTTCCACTGCATGAACTCTTACTCAGCCCCTCCTCCAGTAACAAACAATGAAATAGCAATGCCCTGTAATCACTTTGAGGAGTATAATTTTTCAGTTGATATATAACCCTTTTAAACTAACCCGTTAACATTAACCACCAACGCGGGGGCGCAGAAATACCTGGATTAGGACCCAGGCGCAGGGAAAGCTCTCTTGATGCTGATTGACCGGCAGATCTTCCCAGGTCATCCGTCTAGGAGAAGGAAAACTCTGAAGCTAAACATAAGGGGAGGAAGGCCTCTCCAGTCTTGGATGACAACCTTCATAGAGCTGGTGACTCAAACAAATTACCGATATGCAAACCTAAACTGCTTAAGGAGAAGATAGTCACTGTCTACCCCCCGGCTTCCATACGCCTTCTTTGCCTATTAGCTAGGCGTAAAGGTCGAATCACAGGGAGTCGACAGACCTTCAGTGGTCGATCTTGTTTCCTGACTAGGGCAATGAACGCCGTTTTCCCCACTCCCGACACATCCCATCCCTTAAACTGGGCACTTGGGAGTGCTTGAATGCCATAATGCCAGTACAAGTAGATTGGGTTGACCATCGTCTGATGGGTTGAGGGTACCGGATAGAAAGTTCCTGGCTGCTGTTCCCGACTGGTAGTACAGGGGCCCTAACTCTTTGGTAACGCTTAGAGCGGCTGCTCCATAAACGGTTGTATAATATCGGGTTGTTTGTAGTGCCATGTCGCGCATGGAAAGGGGCCATACATTCATTCCGGTGGGCTATCGCGAGGCAACAATCCTAGTAGATGGCAGGACAACTGATGGTCTGCTTGTGTTGCATGTCTGGTGTTCTGTATAATCACTTGTTCAGTATCCCTTACCTAAACTGAAACTCTTTAAAAAATGACAGTACAATAAAATGTTACGCTAAAACCAGGCCCAAACTCAAACAAAACCAACCTGCCTTCTCCCTTGAGGCTTGCATTTACGATCATCCGCGGGCTTAGAACTAATTTAAATGATGTCGAAGCATTTCTCCTAACAAACACCTCTGATATCTTAGCACTAAATGAGACTAACCTACACTCCTCCATCCCCTCTAACTACTTTAACATGCCTGGCTATCTCCCACTCTGCCGTAAGGACTCTAACAGACATATGCACTACTTGGAGTCTACATTCGTAACACCCTTCCCTTGACTAGAGAAACAAACGTTTTATTTTCTTTATCGCTCTCCCTCGACCCAGGACTGCACCATAATAAACAAAGTCTCTGACAGCATAGACACAGCACTCTTCCTCGACACTAGCGCAAAGTACATGTATTTGATGACTTTAATGCCCACCACAAAAACTGGCTTCGATTGTCTACTTACAGAGATGCAGCGGGCAGCACAACACATAGCCTCGCTATATCTCACTCCCTAATGGTTACGTTTCTAACCCGTTTCCCTGACCAGCAAGAACAACACGCATCATTTCAAGATTTCTGGCCACAGTCCCCGATGATTGTATAACAAATGCTGGCAGCCCACTCGGGAATGCTGATCATGCAGTGATAATGGTCGAAATCGCCCTAAACTCTAGATCCAAAACTAAAGAGCCAGTGCTTAAAACAACGAGATATTATAAAAAGGCTGACTAGGAAGCCATCAGAGATCTTATCAGAGATGCCCCATGGGGAAATATCTTTTCTCTTCCTGCTGAACAGTGCGCAAATGAGACCACTGAATGGTTCAAAACGGCAATTGAAGCACATGTTCCCATGCGGAAATTTTATAGCAAGCCCCACTCTCCCCAATGGTTTACTTCTACTTTCGCAACTGCCAGCATGCATACCGCAGCTTTAACCGACATAAGTCCAGTTCAAACAGACAGAAGTATATAAAAGCTAGAATTAACGTTAAGAAAGAAATAGCGACAGCTAAGAGAGAATTTACTGAAACCACTAAAAACGCATCGAAGCACAAAAATTAGGAACGCGTTACTTCTGGAAAATCTACAATAGTGTAGTAAATAATGGGCAATCAACAATTCCCCCACTAACCAACAATCACGAGGTTGTTTGCTCAGCAACCGAGAAGGCTAATATGCTTGTCAGTCGGGTTGCCTCAAACTCCACACTGGACCCTACCAACCACCCCCTGTCTGACTTTACTTTGCGGACAGACGCCACGCTAGACAATTTAAAAATCCCCCCTGCTCAGGTGCATACTATCATAAAAAAACCTTTTCAAAAGCATGCGGACCCGATCTCATCCCAGCTGTGCTATTAAAAAAGTGCTCAGCCGAAGTAGCTCCAGTTCCCTCCAAACTCTAAAAAAAATGCGTTAATGAATCTTGCTTTCCGGGCTGTTGGAAAACTGCTTCTGTGGTACCAGTATTCAAGAATTCTGGCGAAAGAACTGACCCATCAAATTATCGCCACATTAGCTTCTTCCCACTTTTCGCCATAATAGTTGAGACCATAAATAACCATGCTCTAGTCCATCACCTTACAGATGCTAAACTTCTGACTGACAAACAATATGGATTTAGACAAGCCCGTTCCACAGCAGACATCCTCACTGTAATCTCTAAACGTATATACCATTCACTGGACAAAACGGGGGAGGGCAGTTACATAGCTCTAGATATATCTAAGGCTTTTGACAGGGCTTGGCATGAGGGTCTCTTCAGGAAAATTAGATCATACGGTAGAATACTTACCATAAGTAAATCTTTCTTAGATAAGAGAAAAATCCAGGTTGTCCTTGACGGTCCTACATCTAAACAATATGATATAAATGTGGGAGTGCCTCAAGGGTCTATCCTTGGACCTCTATTGTTCCTAATATTCATTAATAACCTCCCCGACAAAATTGTCTGTGAGATGGGTATATATGTTGATGACACCACACTCTATAATAGGCATGACAGGAAAACAAATGAATACATATCTAAAGAAATGGCAGAAACACTAGAGAATGACCTCGAATCTGTAGTGGAATGGGGACAAAAATGAATGTTCACATTCAATGCAAGACTAAACTGGTTTCCTTCAATAATTACAAGAAACCTTCTCTGCCACCATGGGCGATGGTGGCCTTATAGAGGTACAGGATATTTTCGAGTGTTAGTAGCTTTCTAGCACGGTAGAGAGAGAGCCTACCTTCCTCGCAGCGGCCCTGGCAATGATTTCAATATAAACTAGACAAAATACTATTAGAAATTCGCTCAATATATGTTACCGTGACATAACTTGACATATATTCGGTGTTTTTTTAATAGTATTTTGTCTAGTTTATTATTTATAACACCTTTTCCCAAACTTACCGTGTTAAAGAGCGAGTCGGGCGCCATGTTTCAATAAATCGGTAAACACTGCATATATTTCGAGCTGAATAAACATGTTACATTGAATAAAAACACAAAAAATATATCCAGTTTTGTAGAAAAGTAACTTATCTTGCCTTTGATAACATTTATTTGTTATATATTTGTTTTTTGACAGCTTTTTCGAATCTGTGTGTATAGTAATACAAACCCGAAAAGTCTATTTCGGCGATTGTATTTTGAAACGATGGAATTGTGCGTTGGCAACGCGAGATTAATGTCAAGGGTGTGAGTTCCAGTAAAGAAACATTGATTTAATTTGAATAAAATAAAATACACATCAAGTGTGCTTGAAAGCCAGATCATAACGTAAACAAATATACATATATATATATATATATATACATACATATATATATGTGTGTGTGTGTGTGTGTATTTAGTTAGCATGTATTCATATATGTGTGCGCGTGTGCGCGTGCGCGCGTGTGCCTATAATATGTGTAATACTATAAAAACTAATTGTTCATTCTTTTGCGGACTGTTTTGCTCATCTTCATAGTTGTTGTTTCACTACGTTTCGGCCAACTCATCCTCTGTCCTTCTTCAGGTGATTAAGCGCGGCGGGACAGGAGTGATGAGTCTTGTAACCGTATCCCCAGTAATTACTGCATTCCATAGTCGTTGTCTCGCCAGGTTTTCA
>NC_136510.1:19859694-19864694 GCF_053919585.1 Euprymna scolopes | reverse complement strand
TGTGTGTGTGTGTGTGTGTGTGTGTGTGGTCACGAATAGGCTCCTATATGGTTGACTATTTTTTAAAAAAACTGATTGCATATAATGATAGAAGATGTATCGAGACACAGGAATGGGTATGTTTGATCTGGCAGAACGGTGGTTCATTAAAATTGTGGGGTCTGCGTTCGCGCCTTGTCCACAAAGTATGGAAATACAAAATTTAAAAAAAAAAAAAAAAAAACGTTTACAAGTGTTTTTGATATAGATGTACATGGTATAATAAAATTGTGGGGTCTGCGTTCGCGCCTGGCCTCCGTAGAATGGAAATAGGCACAAACTTTAATAAAGACTTTTCATATCTATCTGCGTTTTTTTTTACACGGTGGTAAACACTTATCAAGGCCCGGAAGCCACTCAGGGATAAGGGTTATTGCAAGTACAGTACGTTAGTGTGGAGATTTAATGAAGTGTTTACTTAAGGGGGCGGTTCATCAGGAATTGTTTACGTTGGACTTGAAGACATCCAGGTTGTAGTTAGGTGGGAAGCAGGCAGACGGAACAGAGTTCCACAGGCGTGCAGTTCTAAAGAAAAGAAGCTTTGTTCATGGAATATACGTTTTGATTTCGGAATAGATAAGGAATGGGGAAAATTTTTGACAGTGCATTCAGCTAGACGGGTGTTTCTCGTAAAAGATTGGCAAGGGGGGGCAGAGATTGGAGTTCAGACGAGCACTTGCCATGGAAATAACGATAAACCAAAGATAGGCTCGCAACGTCTCTTCTGTGGGAGAGAGGTTGCAGGGAAGAGAAAAGAGCATCCCCCACCAAGCCACGAAGTCTATTTTGTACTCTGTCAAGGCAGGATAGGCTGTTTTTAGCAGACCCCACAATTTTAATGAACCACCGTTCTGCCAGAACAAACATACCTATTCCTGTGTCTCGATACATCTTCTGTCATTATATGTAATCAGTTTTTTTAAAAATAGTCAACCATATAGGAGCCTATTCGTGACAACACACAGACACACACACATTCAGCTTTATATATATATATATATATATATATATATATATATATATATATATATATATATATATATATACTAGTAGGCCGCTCCTCGTTGGCTGGTCGCAAAATGCACCTTATAATGTTATTTAAACTCATGGAGATAACATATTTGTTATTATAGAGACTATTCTTCGTCGATTATTATATTAAATCTTATATATAGTAATGAGATCAAAAGTAATAAAAAGATGATTTGGGTGCCATCACCTAGAATCGAAACCAAAATATGTAACTCTCTAGCATGACTCTTTAACCTCTGAGCCCCGCTAATACGCACGTAAATAATTAAAAAATAATGTCATTTAACTTATAGAATGTAGAGTTGTTCATGTAAAGAGGTATAGTCGAATAATCCTGCCGAGGTCAGCTGCTTTGTTTTCAGCTTTGACCCCTTTTGCGGCGATTCTTTCCGGCTAAAAACCAAATCGAAAGTGTGCTACGTGTCCGAGTCCCATTCCGAGAGGAGTTTGATAGAGACTTTTTGCACACACACTGACAAGGTCACTTTAACGCAATTATGCAGAATTTAGAAAATATGTATAAATAGAATTTAGCCTAATAGTGAAATTAAACAAAAAAAAGTGTAATTAGTAAACACCCATTTTACAAACGAATATGCAAATTAGTTACTCTTCATGTAATCGCTCGCATATCAACGACTGAGTATATTAAGAAGTTTGTTTCAATAATTTTTATATAAAAAAGTAAACTATTACTATCAATGTCAAAGCGAAAAAAATTAAATTTTATAGGTATGTATATTGGAAGTAAGATACACATAATTTTTCGAGTTTCATCCTCGTAAGGATTCGTCAGGTATCAAATTGATGCATCGAATTGATGTTGCCTTATATATATATATATATATATATATATATATATATATATATATATATATATATATACTAGCTGTTCAACTCGGCTGTGCTCGGGCCCTATGTACTGTTCATAACTTTATGAGAATATATATATATATATATATATATATATATATTAAAAAGTATGACTCATGTCCAGGTAACCTACATCTAAAATTTCAAGTGTTTCGGCCTTAAATTGGTTTGATAGTCTTTAAACTTTTACCACTTGGCTGCCAAATTTTCGTTTAAAAACTGATTAAAAAGTTTGCTGCGTGTACAAATACCGTTAATGTAAAATTATAAATGTTTAAACATAAAATTGACTGAATAGTTTGCTAGACACCGCAAAGGTCAAATCTTTTGTATTTTAAACCTTCGGCAGCCAAATTGTCGACCAAAAGCCGATTAAAATGGTTGTCATATCTGAATACATTTTATGTAAGATTTCAAATGTTTAGACCAAAAATTGGTTGAGAGGTTTAATTTTTTTTTTTAATTTGGCTCCTTAACATTTATTGTTTTGGGCTTGGATCTAATTAAAAAGTTTGATCCATGACCAATTAACCTACATTCTAAAATTTCAAGTGTTTAGACCCAAAATTGGCGGATGAGTTTGGTAGAGTTTAAAATGTCAAATCGTTAAGCTTTGACCCCTTGACATCAAAATTTCTGGCCGAAGAGCGATTAAAAATATTTTCCTAAATTTCAATACCCTCATGTCTAATCTCGAGTCTATAGTTTGAAAATTGACAGAGTAATTTGGTAGGGAAATGTACACACACAGACAGACACACATACAGACAATTTCACTTTTAAGATATATTGTTCTAAAATCAAAAACATAATGCGTCTTTGACGCATTATGTTTTTGATTTTGGAAACTAAGTAACAGTTGGACGAAGCGTCTAACGCATCCAAATCTCGAGAAATAAAAAGGAAACAGGATAGACTAAACGGTAAATAAAACAATGGCAGTTTTTTTATTTTCTAATGGAATTTTCAACCAAGCCCAAATTTCAAAGATAAACGATAAAAGCCGTGAAAAAGTTAAGATCATAGAAAAGGTTGGAATTTTTAGAAGCGGGAAAACTTGAAAGCGAATTACGAGAGTTGCACAGCGAGATTCACGCGCATTACTCGGCAAATGTCGTTGATAACGCTACAAGTTTTAGAATGAAAAAAAAAAAAAAAAAAAAACAAAAACAGCGTATCGCCTAAATTCTAATGAGAAAGAGGCTGGCCAATCCCGACATACTTCGAACAAAACTGTTAAAGAGTGGGTGAAATTTTGGAGCTTAGTTTTCAGCGTCCATATTTAAAAAGCGAAGAGAAGGAAGGTCCGTCTTAAAAAGAAAACTTTGAATAGATGAGAAACTTAACGATAAAAATTAGAAGAACAGAAAAAGACTTTATGCCAACTTACGCCTGCCATGTTCGACGTTGTTGTTTTATATTTTTTTTATTTTTGACCTACAGCAACTACAGGCTAATAACCAAATCTAATTCGTTGCACAGATTCAAATTCTCTAATATGAAATCGAAACAACCTTCTTAGTGACATGCAATATAGTTTCCGCTCTGCAAGATCTACAGCAGATGTGCTAA
This sequence comes from Euprymna scolopes, assembly GCF_053919585.1. NCBI lineage: Eukaryota > Metazoa > Mollusca > Cephalopoda > Sepiida > Sepiolidae > Euprymna > Euprymna scolopes. The sequence goes on along the minus strand of NC_136510.1, from coordinate 19,861,178 downwards.
CGGTTATATCACATAAGATTAGTGAATCTCTTGGCAAAGGTTTCCTTTCCAGGGCAATTGCTCTTGACATATCAAAGGCCTTCGATAAGGTTTGACATAAAGGCCTACTTCACAAGATTTCCAACTACGGTATTACTGGAAATGTTTTCTCAATCATTAAATCATTTCTCTCTGATAGGTTCATAAGAGTAGTGGTTGATGGGCAGAAATCAGAGGCCCACAGTATTAACGCTGGAGTCCCTCAGGGGTCCATCCTGGGCCCAACTCTCTTCCTGATCTACATCAATGATCTCCCAAAACACATACTTAAATCATTCGTTGACATCTATGCTGATGACAGGACCATCTATGGCAACACATCAAAGGCCGTAAATGACAAAGTTCTCTTTAATTCTCTCTCCTCTGATCTTGAGAGCGTGGTACAATGAGGGAAGAGGTGGCTGGTCACTTTCAATGCATCCAAAACCAAGCTTCTATCTTTACATCATCAACGCTCTGATCCCCATCTGGCATCAATTGAAATAGATGACTCTCGTCTTGGGGAGGCTCCATGTTTTCACAAGCTTCTGGGTTTGACCTTTACTCCTGATCTGAAATGGAACACATACATCAAATCTGCTGCCAGTCTCTGGCAACAGATTTGATGTACGTTTCCATTTCTGGGAAAATAGTGGGATCCTTCTACCGCTCCAGAAGATATCTCACTACTAATGCAATTCTCTATCTTTATAAAAGCCAAGTACGTCCAAGGATGGAGTACTGCTGCCACATCTGGGCAGAAGCTGCTAAAAAAGCCTATCCTGCCTTGACATAGTACAAAATAGACTTCGTGGTTTAGTGGGGGATGCCCTTTTCTCTTCCCTGCAACCTCTCTCCCACAGAAGAGACGTTGCGAGCCTATCTTTGTTTTATCGTTATTTCCATGGCAGGTGCTCGTCTGAGCTCCAATCCCTCGTCCCCCCTCGCCAAAGTTTCACGAGAAAGACCCGTCTGGCTGAAACTAATGTCAATAATTTTCCCCACTCTTTATCTGTGCCTAAATCCAAACGTAGATTCCATGACAAAGCTTCTTTCTTAGAACTGCACGCCAGTGGAACTCTCTGCCGCTTGCCTGTTTCCCACCTGACTACAACTTGGACGTCTTCAAGTCCAACATAAACAAACTCCTGACAAACCGCCTCCTTAAGTAAGACACTCTATCAAACCCCCCAATACTAATGATTACTACAATACTATCTCATTGATTACTGTACACGCAATACCCCTTATCCTTGAGTGGCCTTCGGGCCTTGATAAGTGGTGACCCCCATGTAAGAAAAAAAAAGAAGAAACGACATAAACCCTATGTGGGTTTAACCGGCTTACTTCAAAGGAGAAAGTTCCATGGGAGTATGAAATTCACAAGCGATCCCCAGTCGCATGTATATACAATTCTCTATATATAAAATTTTAAATCTTTAGAAAAATATAAGCTGACGATATTT
>NC_136510.1:19799694-19854694 GCF_053919585.1 Euprymna scolopes | reverse complement strand
GAAACAAGAAAATTTAGACACGGGTCGAATATTTTTGCGCACAACTGTATATATATATATATATATATATATATATATATATATATATATATATATATACCTTTAGTTGAGCATATTAAGAAGTGAAACACGAATTACCATTAATTAGCGACGCTCTTTGTGTAAACAAATCGAGCGGAGGTATTTCGGACGATATCAAAACATCGTTAAACTCACTACTCGCTCAAGCAGCCGCCAATAGCGTAATGGTTAGGAGCCTTGACTGCCGTACAAACGGTCGGGTTTCAATCCTGGCTTGAGGTAGTTGCCTGTCTAGCCGCACTGATGAGCTGTGAAACAGCGAAACAGTACTGTATGTGGATGACTATATATATACATATATATATATATATATATATATATATATATATATATATATATATATATATGAAACGTCTGGTTTGTTGCTTTTTAACAACTAAAAAACCACCGAACCGATTGCTTCGACATTTTGGTATAGTATTATCAGTTTACTCACGCGGTTTGTTATATATTTCTTTTTAATTATAACATTATACTTAGTTTTCTTTTAATTAATTAGGTGTTTTTATTTGTTACGATCTGCCGATTTCTTTCTCCCTCACGTTTTTATTTGTTTATTTATCAATATATTCAATTATTTATATATTTTTTGCTCTTTCTCTTTCTCTCTCTCTCTCTCTTTCTCTCTCTCTCTCTCTCTCTCTCTCTCTCTCTATATATATATATATATATATATATATATATATATATATATATATATATACGGTTCCGAGGCATAGGTTCCGTGTCGCCATCACATCAGGCTGCTGGAGTCATTTCACATCAGACGACTACAACAAGTCCTCAGCCGCCATTGATGGGACAAGGTGTCTCATTCAGAGATTCGTAGGAGAGCTGGAGTTACCCCTCTAGAGTCACTCCTTATCCGTCGTCAGCTTCGATGTTTGGGCCACGTCATCAGGATGCCCTCAAACAGACTACTTCAAAGAGTTCTCTTTGGTCGGCTCACTCATGACCAACGAAACGTCGGCTTCCCGTAGAAACGCTAGACTGCATCAAGCCCAGTCTCAAGCGCTGCAATATCCCCTTCAATCTTTTGGAGACTTTGATTGTGGACAGAGACAATTGGCGTTCCACATGTGGTAGCGGGATGGCCTTCTTCAACGACGAGCATGAGCGAGCAGCTATGGAACGTCGCACGCCGAGACACCAACTAGCGGCGGCCACTCACCACCCAAACACAAATCCTGTCTTCCTGTGTTCTATCTGTGCAAAGCAATGTAAATCATACATCGGCTTCAGAGTCATCAACGGAGTAACAGAGTCAATTAAAAAATGATAGAGAAGATGTCATCCACATGTATGGACTACCATAACTAACTAACCCAATATGTAACATACAATTATATACTGTATATAACACTTTGGAACTTGATAAGCCACTCCACTTCACTTGTAAATTGTAGTTGTTTTCTTTTTGTTGACTTACCTAATTTCTAATACATCCGTTAGTAAAATTTTATGAAAACTTATTCATTTACTCATAATGGACTTTTTTAACCATTACAAAACCCCCGAGTCTAATTTTCTTGTGCGGAATTATCGCGACCGAACGCGAGATTAACAGACTGTTTAACCAATAGTTGAAATATAATGACACCATTTTCTTTGTATTCACTTCCTTGCACAATATATTCCTTTCTACCCAAACCCGTTGTTTGAGTTTTTCTTGATGACTCTTCCTACGACCAAAACATAAACGTACCTTATAAATATTAAAGCTGTTCCACGTGACTAAATCGCTCATTCCTGTTCCGCTTTCAATATTGAACCCCAAATCAAACACTGTCAATAATTCACACTATTTCTCTACGCTTACATCCGAAAGTACGAAGTGCCTTCAATAAGTTTCTTGACTTTTTCATATAGGCATTTAAAATTGTCGTAAACTCTTGAACGTTCAGTATTTTATTGTTATATATCTTATGAGATGACTGACCAATTTTTATGATTCCGCATTCAAATGAACAGCTACATCAGGAATTGGATTACACACTACTAAAGCCCGACTATCACAGCTGGTGAATTTCAAAAATGCAACTCGGACGTGAAGAGACTTTAGATGAAAGATATGCAATAAAATTCTGTTTTAAACTTGGAAAAAAAATGCCAACAAAATGCGTGGAATGCTTTAGTCTGCTTTTGGACCATCTTGCATGAATCGAGCATCAGTTTTTGATTCGTATAAGAAGTTCAAGAAAGACGGAGAGTTTGTGAGGGATGATGAGAGATTTAAGAAGAGTAAGGAAGACAGAACATTAGAGTTGATTGGTCAAATAAAGAATTTCATGAATAAGGACCGTTGTGTGTCTATAGAGACAATAACTTCACAGTTTGATGTCAGTGTGGGAACTGTACACACAATTATTTGCGACGAACTGAAGATGTGGATGATTTGAGCAAGGTTTGTTCCAAGTGTGCTCAGAGAAGATCAGAAAGAAAGACGTTGCTAGGATACCAGGGAGATGGTCCAGCTAATCAGTTTAGAACCTCACTTTCCCTATAATCTAAACCCTGTTTCCTGTTACTTTCGGTTATACCCTAAGCCCAAAGAAAACTTTAGAGACTGTCACTATGTGACAATCGAGAAGATAATAAAGGCTGTGACGGGGGCACGCTCACACAAGAGGACTTCTTTAGGGGCGTGAACAAGTTATTGGAGCGGTACAAGTGCATTGCAGCCGGAGGGGATTACTTCAAAAGGGATTAGAGTTGCATGCGTGTACTCTCAATAAAAGTGCTCATAGAAGAATGTCTTGAAACTTATTGAAGGCACCTGGTATATTACTGGTAACTTCATCTGCAACAGGACAATATTCTTGTATTTAAACGGAAGTGCAAGAAAACCGAAGTTTTTTCTCCAAAACATCCCCCACGCACAGACAAAAATAGTTTTAAGGCTAGGCCAAAGAATTCAATAATTATTTTATTTGAAAAAATAATTGGAGATTGGTTCACGTAAAGAAATATCCCGGTGAGTTTCCTCATCGGATTTTTTTTTTTTTTTTCAAGAATAAAATAATGGCAATTATCTGTTCATTCTTTTTCATGTGATGTTTTGCTTCTTTAAAGAACTAGCAGGCCGCTCGGCGTTGCCTGGTCATAAAATAGTCATAATTATTATATTCTAATTCATGCAGAATTCTTATTTATTATAAACACAAATACCGTAGGTATTAAACGTAATGTTAAACTCCTTTTAAAAAAATGAAATTTAAAAAAAATGGAAAGCAACTGAGACATGTGCATGCGAGTTTTTTTTTTGTTTTTTTTTTTTCGAAGCAAGAAAAACTACTCCCGCTGAGATCGAAACTAAAATCTAAAGACAGTTAGTCAAGTATGATAGCAATTAGAACATCTTGATATGATTTTTAAACAGAGTTTTCAAATCAATTTATACTTAACATAAAGAATCTGTCATTTTTCAGGATCCCGCATGCGCAGTCGTGAAACAGTTGAAAACATAAAAATCTGATCACTCCCCTTGTATCAATTTTTCAATCCCTTAGCAGCCCCTTTTTTAGTATAAAAACCAACAAAAAATTTTCCACGTGTCTAAATACCCTATATACCAAATTTCACATCTGTAGATCCAATTCGTTGAATATATAGGTTGAGAATTATCCTCACACACACATTCTCACTTTTATAGATTTATTGATTACACGAAGCACTATACGTGGATTATTATCTTTATGTAAATGAAAATGGAAACTAGAAAGGCCACTTTTAATGCTTCTTTGGTTAGGAACAAAATTTAGTATCTGTTATGATACTACATCTCACTTTTTCTGTTCTCGGTAGTGAAGGAGAAATCCTTCATGACTAAGAAAATTTTATTTTTGTTTCTATCCAGAGTGTCCCTTTTTAGGGAGCTGGATTTTCCACACTTCAAAGACAGACCTTGTATCTAATTCCTCCTTCGTGGGGAGGCAAGTAAAAAGGAACTCTATCTTCCCTATTTTGCCCCTTAATCTTTATCTACTCCGAACAATGCAATGCTGTACCTCCTTTCAATCTCGAAAGACAATGGATACCCCCTGTAAGGGTAGGTGCGCGTGTAATTGTGAGGCAAGAGTTGCGCAATCTCCAAACACACCTCTCCTGAATCAGCACTGCTTTAGTCCAGTGGAAAGGAGAAGTGCTAGATGACTGGAAACAATGCTGAGATAAGCGGAGAGCATATACAACATCAGGAGATCACACATGGTCACCCATTTTAGTAATGACCAAGCTCAACTTTGCTTAACTTCGGTAATCTAACGGGAACCGGTGTCAGCGTGAATATCGAATATTGAACGATGTTTCTGACAAAAGGTGAAGCAAACTCTGTCTAGTCGATGTGTTGTTTTGTCGGGACAGACGCTTGAGATAATTGCTTTCCATTAATATTCTTGTTGGCATTTCATTAATTAGGGTGCACGTTTTATCTGCACAGATATCATCCACGTGATAGTAAAGGGATCCTAAGCTTGGATTAACCACAAAGGAGGCCGCCTTGTCAACAAACGCAAAATACTGAGGCTTCTGCGTTGCCATGTAGTGAATGGATTATGGACTATGTACATGCCATATTCGTGGAAACTGTCACATTAGGGCTGGTGCATCTGCTACTTGTCTCCCACTCCTGTTTAAAAGGCTTTAAAAGAGAGTCGCCAACCTGATAGGTCGTGAACTGTCATCTAAGCTTCAACCTCTGTCCCATCGACGAAATGTTGTATCCTTCTGCCTGTTCTACAACCATTTTAACGGTGAATGCTCTGATGAACTACGAGCACTTGTACCCTCTCGACGTAAATACCCTCAACAAGCCCGACAAGCATTTAAATCCCAGCCCTACACAGTAGAGATCCCCATATGTAAGAAAGCCTTCTACTCAAATAGTTTCTTCCCCAAAACTGTTAGACTTTGGAAATCCTTTCCGGGATTCTGCTTTCCCAACTGTACTGACATGCAGAAGTTCAAGTGTAATGTGAACAAACATATTGTTCCTCACCTCCCTTCATAATACCCCTGCAACTTATGTCCCCGATAATAGCTCCCTACTTCAAAGTGGCACTGTGCCTTGTTTGAGGTTAAAATGAAAAAAAAAAAAAAAAAAAAAACTGATATGCTATCTTCGTTCGTCTTCAAATATCCTCCTATTTTACTCAATTTTTCGTGGCCAGGTTCGAATCTCCTGACCGGTAGTAATTGTGTCACCCTGCACTGATGATTCCTGAAAGGATGAAACACTGGTAGGTATTAAAAAATTATTACTATAATAATAATGTCAGCCCCTTTAAGAAACTCAGTTCTTATTGTTGAGCACTTTCAAGTTGAAATGAAAGTCGGTCAACAAAGTTCGCATGCGAAGATCATGGTGCTATAATCATTAGACCAATATGGCCGGATGTTACGACATTTAAAAATGAATTTTAACATTACAACGATATTTCTCGCGGTTAATATTGTCCGTGAGGTTTATTCCTTGCTAACAGAGTCAGAGATAGCTTCGTGGCTGGGTTCGAATCTCCCGACCGGTAGTAATCATGCCACTTTGAACTGATGATTCCCGAAAGGAAGTGCCTGTAGGCATAAAACTTATTATTGTGAGATATATATATATATATATATATATATATAAACCAAGTTGAATTAAAACCTAACCGCGCATAATATTATGCGCGGTTTGTATTTATTTATTTATTTATTTATTAATATTCAACATTTTTGTATTTGTTTTTTCTTGGCAGTTTATGACTAAAATAAATTGCGGTTTCACTTAATTCCATAACTATCAAATTCTATCATTGCTACAATTATAATTTGCTGATTTCTTTCTGTCCTCTGATGACAAGAATAGCAAGGATAGCATTCTTTGAAAGTCCGCGGAATAAGGACTTTGTAAATTGTTTTTTAGAGTATTACGTCATAAAATAAATTCGATTTTAAATTTTAACTTACAATTTTAATTTTGTTTCTCTTGTAATATGTTCTACTCTTTATTGCGTATTGAGGTTTTGTATTTGGTTGGGATTAAATTATCTATATATAAATACTTGGCATTTGTATTAGTTTGAAATTTACGATTGCGTATATCAGGTAAAGACTTTTTCCTTTTGTGGTCATATATATATATATATATATATATATATATATATATATAAAATAAAAATTACAATTAAATTCACCAAAATGATCCAAGATGGTAAAATTAAAGTATATTATTAATATTAAAGAATTAATATTTATAAAATTATCTCAGCCAGATGTAAAAGCTCGATTAAACCAATTCTCATATATATATATATGTATATATATATATATATATATATATATATATATATATATATATTAAAATTCCATAATAAATATATATGTATATGTATATATATATATATATATATATATATATATATATATATATATATATATATTAAAATTCCACAATAATCAAGACAGCGATATATCACAACGTATATTTTTGGTGTTACAATTGTTTCATAATCATTCGGACGAGCTTCGATTGTATCACGTCAAAAGATATTCCAATATTGCTAATCTTCAGACACGTGATACAAATGTAATACATATGTAAATAATTGTGTGTGATTTAACCCTTATCCGAATTGTAAAACAAAAGAAATTCATTTTATGACAAAGCACATGTTCTGTTATATGGCCGCTTGGTTTATTGTGGAATTATAATAATTAATTTTTCGCTTTTTGAAATCAGGAACTATGGTTAAAATACTCATTTAGATGTTTGCTATAGCTTTTTACCTTATTGAATGATGAATTTTAAAAGGGGGGCGACGCCCGTGCAATAAATTATTTCCGTTAGTGTACTTTTGATTTAAAGACGCTACGGTTTATATTTCGAATGTTGTTTGTGTAATTACATTTTGTAAGGGGAGATAATTGTCATATTAAAAGGTAAATTTCTCTATATCTTTTTATATATATATACCTTTATATCTATGTATATGTATATATGTGTGTCTATTTTTTCATATATATGCATGTATATATTTGAAATGTGGTACTTAAAGCAAACTTATAATTTAAATTCAAATCTATATTTTAATCTATTTCTTTTCTATCTCTAACCCATATTAATTTTCTTATAAATTTTAAATCCAGACCTTTTATTTCAATTTTTTTCAGATACATCTTCCTTACTTTTAATGCTAGGTTTATTTATGGTGTCTTTTAAATTTAATAAAAACCCTTCAAAATTTGCTGACGAGGAGACCTTGCTTATTAAAAAACTATATGTAATTATTGTACGTAACTTGATGTCTACCACAATAAAAAGCATTGCTTTCCGAAACGATCGTACAGATAATTGATTTTGTTGTTGTTCCTTCTTATGAAACGGATTTTTAATTTAATTATAACTTGATTTTTAAATTTTAAATTATCAATCACATTACTTAATATTGAATTAGCTCTAGGATATTTACCTATCGAGCTTATTATATATCTAAATTACAACGAGCACTTTCTCTTTCCTGTATTTTAATTAAACTAGTAATTTCACTGTTACATTGAAATACACTCAGCTCTTTAGACTATTGTTCTAATCTCCTTTAAATTATATATATATATATATAACTACTTCATTTACTCACATAAAATTAATATACGAAAGTACAAATTTATGCGTAAACTTTAAGTATTTACTTCAAAAGTGCTCAATACATAGGTAGAGCAAGTTAGTTAGTTATAAAATATATATGGCGATTAAGCTATACTGAATATTCCGTGTTTCATCCACTCTAGGATTGAAGAGTCATAGAGTGGATGAAACGCGAAATATTCAGTGTAGCTTAATCGCCATATATATTTTATAACTAACTATATATATATATATATATATATATATATATATATATGTGTGTGTGTGTGTGTGTGTGTGTATACGTCTATTAAATATATATGTATTAAATATACATATTATATATATATCATATATATATATATATATATATATATATATATATTAAATATATGTGTATTAAATATACGTATACTAGGCACCAATAAAACTGAGGGGGGTAAGTACTTTTTGACGGACCGTCTTTTTAAAAATCTACCAAAAATAGGTAATTATCCAATCAATACGAAATTTTCAGCGATTATTAAGAGAAGAATAAACTTTATAACAGTTTTCTTATTGTTCATAAACAATTTTTTTTTTTTGCTTTTTTTGAGGGGGTTCCAAATATGCTTAAAATAATCATCTGAAACTGAACAAAACATATTGTGTTGTTGTAAGGGACGGGATTATAGATAAAAATAAACTTTTTTTAACTATTTATATACGTTTTTTGTGCAAAATAAAAACTGCCAATTGTTAACTGTTGGGGAAAATTGAACATTTAAAATTGTATTAAAAATAGTAGAAAAAGTTTTACAATATTCTGCTTTCTATATGATACAATTCAGGGATTTATCTTTCTGGGAAAAAAAAGTTAATCAAAAATAATGGATTTTAATAAATGTAATTTCGTTTTAAAAAGCAACAATAACTTGATTTTTCGGCCATTTTTGGCGGTGCCTAACATATATATTAAATATATATGTATATATTAAATATATAAATATATTAAATATATATATATATACATATACTAAATATATATTTAATATATATATATTTAATATATATATATATATTAAATATATATATACTAAATATATATTTAATATATATATTTAATATATATATATATAAAATATATGTATATATTAAATATATAAATATATTAAATATATATATATACTAAATATATATTTAATATATATATATATTTAATATATATATATATATATTTAATATATATATATTAAATATATATGTATATATTAAATATATAAATATATTAAATAAACATATATATATTAAATATATGTGTATTAAATATACATATATATATTAAATATATATGTATATATTAAATATATATGTATATATTAAATATACATATATATTAAATAGATATGTATATATTAAATATATAAATATACTAAATATATATTAAATATATATATATTAAATATATATATTAAATATATATATATATATTAAATATATATATATATTAAATATATATATATATTAAATATACATATTAAATATATATATATATATATATATATACATATATATATTAAATATATAGGATAAACCAATGTTCCACACTTTCATACTTTTATGATAATTGAAATCGATGGATTCACCCTAGTTTTAATCAAATCGATTTATTGTCTGCTCTAATTAGAGACTCCTCCCTGTATTTTTTCGGGAAGACGTTTCACATGCTTCCTCGGAATGACGTAATCCACAATACATTGTAGTCGATATTGCACTGTAGAGAATTTACTGTGAAATTAAAAAATATATCTGTAAACATTGGCTTCACTTAAATTTTAAAATTCAAAAGTCAAGTATTATTGTTCAATTGTGCCCGCAACAGAAACATTCATTTCGATCGCGTCTCTGTCTTATCAAAGAACTAAATGTTGATTTTATGAAATTATTTTTACCAACCAGTTGGATTAAACGTACAACCGTAAATAATAATGTTTCAGTTCGGACGCGCCCCTGTTTTGTATAAGAATCTGCAGTTGATTTTATAGGCTAGGGGTTTCTGTTTGTGCGGTGATAAAACTTCTCAAATGCACTTGTGATGTTAAGTTATATAAAAGTGTTAACTTTTGTCAAAATGGGACTCTTCTTTTAATTGGATATTTTCGATTATCGATTTTCGATACTTATCAGACGTGCGCGAGCCTTTTCTTGTCCCACATAGTGGTAAATGGCGTGAGGTACGCGCGTGCGGTCGTATGCCGAAAAGGCACGCTGTCGGTCTGTAGACCGGACAGCTCGAAAGCTGGTCCTAAAAGGAAGAAGCCGCTTATTGCTCTTTCTTTTATACTTGTTTCCGGTGGTGTCTTTTGCGCATGTGTAGATTTCCTTTGAAAGGGGAAATGACGTTGTCCTTGTGTGCGTACGTGTGCGCGTGTGTGAGTACATGTGTGTACGTTAGCGTGTGTGTATATACGCGTGAATGTGAGTGTATGTGCGCGAACGTGAATATATATATACGTGTGTGGACCTGGGCGCGTAAGTTTGAGTGCGCGTATGTATATGACAAGTAATATAGCTTGAAATGTGAATGTGTGTTTTTGTGTGAGACTACAAAAAGGCTTGCGCAGACACTTTCCGACACAAAGCTTACGTAAGAATAATCGTAGATTCCCTGAACAACGCTTCTTTCTTAGAACTGCGGGCCTGTGGAACTCAGTTCCGTCTGCCTGCTTCCCACGTGACTACAACTTGGATGTCTGTAAGTCCAACGTTAACAAATTCCTAATGAACCGCCCTCTTAAGCAAACACTTCATTAAATCTCCACACTAACGTACTGTACTTGCAATAACCCTTACCCCTGAGTGGTTTCCGGGCCTTGATAAGTGGTGACCACCGTGTAAAAAAGAAAAACTCCTCGACACAACAAGTACCCTCGTGTGAAAAAATTTTAAAAACCGGCCCAGCCGTTTACAAGTCCAAAAGGAACAAACTCACATACACAGACAAAGGTCCGTTTAGATTAGGTTGATGCAAAAAATAATGTCGTTTTTTACGTTAAATTATATAGATATATAAACACGACATTATTTTTGCACCAACCTAATATAATAGATAGATAGATAGGTAGATAGATAGATAGATAGACAGATAGATATATCCTGCTCTCAACAACGCTGCTGACCTATTCCACAATTTTATTTAAAAAAATAATTGGACGTTCGTGAGTTTTCTTATTGATTTGTTATAAAATTTTTTTCAATTATTAAATTTCTTGTATGATGTCTTTTTCAAAGAACGTGATTAGATGCCTCCAAGCGTGAAATATAGAATCCGGAAAATAAGAATCGTTTAGCCCCCCCACACACACACACACTTTGGCTGCTATGTAACCAAGTTAAAATCCCTCGTTAATGATTAAAGTTCGAGTAATTAAAATAAATATAATATAGTTAATATTAAACTGGTTGCTGTCTCCATCTTTAAGAATGGAACATCTTCATCTTGCCCATCCCCGGGAAAACTATACGAAAAATATTGGATCTTATTTCGAAGATATGAATGAGAAATTGTTAGAGTTTTGAATTTTTTAGATGAGGATTTTTAATCTATATATTAATACGATAGAGTGTGTATTGTTTTCTGTATCACGCTTACATCCGGGTCGTTTAATTGTTATGTACTGCAATTTATTGTCATAAATAATTATACCAATAATTCTTCATAAGTTTTGCCTTCGATTTCAATTATAAGTCATTTAAATCATCTAGTTTTTTTTTTTGTTGTTGTTTTTTTTTACAAATAATCTTACCAAGAATTCTTCATAAGTTTTGGTTTCGGCTTCGATTATAACTGATGGCACTCCAGTAATCTATTTTTTTATATAAATAATTTTATCAAGAATTCTTCATAAATTTTGGTTTCGGTTTCGATTATAGCTGAAGGAACGCAAGTTATATACATATACATTTATTTTTTACATAAGATTTTATTTCGATTTCGATTCAAACCCAAGTCATATAGATATATATTTTTTTTTTGAAATCGCAACTTTATAATATATAAAAATCGATAGAACATTAACTCTATAATAATACAAACGAACTCCGCAAGAATTAAAATATCATATTTAAGCGTACTTTACGACCGGGTTAGCTTAGATAAATGCTTTTGTAGTTTTAACAAAAAAGCTACAATAATATCAGAGAGTCTTCATTTACACTGAACATCTACAGAATGTCAACATCAATATATTACATATGAATGAGTCCACTGTGGAATTTCTACATGTCCCGCTGGTTATTATTATTTGGATTATTCAGACTACCATTCTCATCTAGTCTATAGTCCCTGTGACTTTCGGTTATTCCCTAAACTCAAGAAAAACCTTAAAAGCTGTCGTTATGAGACAATAGAGGAGACGAAAGAAGCTCTAATGAGTCATTGATACGCTCACATAAAAGGATTTTCATGAAGCCTTCCAGAAGTGGTTGGTACGGTACAACAAGTGTATTGCAGTCGGAGGAGAAAACTTCAAAAGGGAAGTAGAGTGTCATGGATGTACTATCAATACAATTGATCATACGAAAACAGTCTGGAAACTTATTGAAAGCACGTGGTAAATAGGAAATCAGTTAGCAGTTAGCAAGTTTGTCATGGCCGGACTTTTCTCCTTATGCCACGCATTTTAAATAAATTTACTTTGTAATTATATTGAAAAGAATAATGGAACAACACCCATGTCCAATTTTAACCATACGAGTTGATTTTTAGTCTACTTAGTTTGGCCAGTCTGGACGCTTTAAAAACAGAACCGGAACCTTTGGTGAGGGTTGTGAGTTGGCTGGCTTCTAATGAAGTGGAATTGATTTTAAAGTACATTTTTCTTCAAATTTATTTCGTATTTATTGTTTGTTCTTTCATCTTCTTGAAAACCTACTCGAAACACAAGATTCTCCCTCTCAAAGAAATGGTTAAATTTAGCCCCATTCTTTTAAACATATTTCCGAGTTTACTTCATCGTTAAATGGACCCCCCCCCCGACGTTTGACCCAGTTGTAATTACGTTTATAAAATTGCATATTTTAAAAACATTATCACATACTTCACTTTTTTGTTCAAGTGGAAATTATTATTTTCTACTCTAGTATACACCGTCCGCCATTAAGTTCTGTATTCTGCGACGTTGGGTACGTAAACGACCATCGTTAGTAAAAAGGCCTTGTCACTGAGTCGCATTTATCTACTGACGTCATAGTGTTTAGTGTTAAACAGATAAACAAAATGATTCGAATGGAAGCGATGGTTACAGATACACATGTAAATATTACCGTCGTTACTTCTGTATTTCAACTTTGATCCGGTAATTGTGTGCTACTTAAAGGAGACTAGCTGGACGCCCGGCGTTGCCCAATCATACAATGCGCTTAAGTATGATATTTTAATTTATGCAGATTGTGTATGTATTATTACAGAATCAATCCTCTATTGATTATTATATTTTGCGAGGAATTATTTACCCGATAGACTATTTCGCAATTTTTTTCATTATAATAAAGATAATGCTGTCCATCGAATTCCGTCTGTGTTTGTTTAGAATATCGTCAGCTGATATTTGGCCTTGACGATTTTAAAAATAGTCTTCCTACTCTTATAGATGAAAAATAAGAATTTTTATACGGGAATATTTCACGTTACACCGGTCAAAGTTGCAGCGATGTAACGTAAAATATTCATTTGTAAAAATTAATTTTAATTATTTTTAATACAAAAAAAAATCTATGCAGTCGAATTGAATCGTCCGCCATTGAATTTTGGCAAAATATAAAACAATATGGCCGCTCTCGGCCTCTTTATTACTTTTATTTACAAAAGTACGCCCACTTAGCAAGGCCTGATTCGCCTAATGCATACGGAGTGCAAATATCCGGGAAAATTTTGGGTACAATTTCTTCCAATGATAGACATGAAACCAGGGGATAAAACTTGTATCATGTCCACCCTAAATTATCTATGCAGTCTATCGTTAAAACACAGAATGGCGACTGGATTAACTTTTGATCAACCGCTATTTTGGAAGGAGTCTGAAATTGTGAACGTTGTTACAGACGATAGTCAAATTAGGAATGTGATACTGTTGCTTGGCACTTTCCATACTTAATGAATGTGTTGGGTGGCATTGGGACTTTAATGGATGGCACTGGACTCAAGGAGATCATGGAGACAGTATATGGTGAAAATGTCGTCGTACATATGATAAACGGAAAGGCAGGGCAACGAGCATTTCGTGATCGCCTGCTGGTGGATCAATGTCTCACACGTCAGATTGTTGCTTAGATCATGGAGGATGACCCTGGTTTTCAGGACCAAGTGGAGGAACTTGAGTGATTGTACATTTTGATGGAGATTGGTGAGTGTGATTTAGATTCACTGTTGGAATCAAATTGCATAAACAGAATTCATAGCACTTTCACTGAGAAAAAGGATAAACTTGCAAGGACCTCTAAAGCCAGCAAACTATGGATAAATTATCAGCACATGCTAAGTACAGCTATCTCACTTGTTTTAGCTGATTGAATGGAGTCTTGGGAGATGCATCTCAGTTGATTAATGTAAACAAAGGCGGCAATATTTTCTAGGAAAAGGAATGATTTCTGTGTAGAACGAAACAAACAAGTAAGAACTGATCTAGCTGATCATGGAACGAATGAAGCAGGAGGAGATGCTGACATTGGGATGCAAAGGGAGCCATCATTATGTTTGCTTTCAGACCGACAAGCCTTGTTGGAGGAGACACAGATCTTCTTCTTCTCTTGCTGTTTCATACAGATGTTTCGAAATTTACTGCATTGCTAGCTTTTGAAGTTCCTTCTTTGCTTCCTGTTTCCCTGATTTACCAACATGCAAAAATTAAAATCTAATGTGAGCAAACATCCTCTGAACAACTCCCCACTTAGGATATCCCTGATGTATATAGCTCTAAAGTTACAGTATCTTCGTACGTCTCAGAGGCGATGTGCCTTGCTTGAGGTGAATTAAAATAAAATTTTAAAAAATGTAATCGATCCTAAAGAATATCATATTTAGCATTCGATAATGATCGTGAATTTTTGCCAAAATGTTGCGCAGGTTTTGTTTCGAGGATTGACCATTAATGCTAGCATCGATTGGAATCAGCGATTCCCTCGTTTTTTCGTTGCTTTCGAAAGTATCTGACTTTTGCAGGCATTTCCAGACATCGGTCTTTAGAAAAGAAACCAACCAACTTTGATCGAATAAAATAATTTCTTGCTGGTATCTGCCGATCATTATATCACTTCATTCATATGGAAAGAAATGGTTAGTATTAACATACCTTAAAAATATTCCATCGAAGTCTAATTTGAGTTTGTGATCCTTCACTTTGTTGGAAAGTATTGGCCTCTGTAAAGGTTAAAGCGGTGACGTCACCGCTCACACACTGACAGTATTATATATTCGAGGTATTTTATTCGAATACCATCAACGCATTCTTCACGAAATACCAACTTTGACTTTTCGTGAATATTAGTTTCACCAATACTTTAGAAACAATCTCGTTACTATATTATTAAATCATAAATACATATTATCAAACCTTACTTTAAAGAATTCCGAAACATAAATTAATTATCAACGTTTATTATTATTATTATTATTATTATTATTATTATTATTATTATTATTATTGTTGTTGTTGTTGTTGTTGTTTTATTATTATTATTATTACTATTATTATTGTCATTATTATTATTGTTATTACTATTATTGTTATAATTATTATTATTAGTGTTATTATTATTATTATTGTTATTATAGTTGTTATTGTTATTATTATTATTGTTATTATTATTGTTATTATTATTATTTTTGTTATTATTATTATTATTGTTATTATTATTGATATTAGTGTTATTATCATTGTTGTTATTGTTATTATTATTATTGTTATTACTATTGTTATTATTATTGTTGTTATTATTATTGTTATTATTGTTATTATTATTGTTATTATTATTGCTATTAGTGTTATTATTGTTGTTATTATTATTATTGTTATTGTTATTATTTTTGTTATTATTATTATTGTTATTATTATTGTTATTAGTGTTATTTTTATTGATGTTATTATTGTTGTTATTATTGTTGCTATTATTATTGTTATTAGCATTATTTTTATTATTACTATTATTATTATTGTTGTTGTTATTAGTGTTATTATTATTATTGTTGTTATTATTATTATTATCATTGTTAGTATTATTGTTAATATTAGTAAGGGTTAGAGTTAGGGTTATAGTTCGGGTTATAGTTAGGCTTAGGGCTATAGTTAGAGTAAGGATTAGGGTGAGAGTAAGGGTTAGGGTTAGAGTTAGAGTTAGGCTTGGGGTTAGGGTTAGGGTTAGAGTTTGTTTTAGCGTTAGGGTTATGGTTAAGGTTAGGGTTAGGGTAAGAGTTAGGGTTTGAGTTAGAGTTAGGGTTAATGTTAGAGTTAGGTTTAGGGTTAGAGTTAGGGTTCGAGCTAGGGTTAGGGTTAGAGTTAGGGTTAGGGTTACACTTAGGGTTAGAGTTATGTTTAGGGTTAGAGTTAGGGTTAGGGTTAGAGTTAGGGCTAGGGTAAGGGTTAGACTAAGAGTTAGGTTTCTTGTTAGGGTTAGGGTTAGAGTTAGGGTTAGGTTTAGGGTTAGACTTAGGGTTAGGGTTAGGATTAGATTTAGGGTTAGGGTTAGGGTTAGAGTAGGGTTAGGGTTAGGGTTAGAGTTAGGTATAGGGTTAGGGTTAGAGTTAGGTTAGGGTTAGAGTTAGGTTTAGAGTTAGGTTTAGGGTTAGGGTTAGGTTTAGAGTTAGGTTTAGGGTTAGGTTTAGAGTTAGGTTTAGGGTTAGGGTTAGGTTTAGGTTTAGGTTTAGGGTTAGGGTTACTTTTATTCGTCGCTTTTGTTTCCTCGCTGATAATTGACTTCTTTCTCCTCTCTGTCTTCACCTTTTCGTCGTTGCTTTTATTGTTTTTCTTTATTCCTTTTCTCTCTTTTTTTAGTGTCCGGTTTTTCTTTTTTGTTTGTTTATTTCCTCCTTCTTTGTTTCCCTTCTTCGTCTGTAACTCCTTCTTCATCCCCTTTTCTTCTTCTGTATGTTTCCTTTGTTTATTTTTGTCTTTCTTGTCCCTTTCCTTTGACTTCTCCATCATCTCTTGCTTTAATCTTACTACTACTACTACTACTACTACTACTACTACTACTGCCGCTGCTGCTCTTCCTTTCTTTTCTTCTTGTTCCTCTTCTTATTCTTTTTCCTCTGTTCCTTCTTTTTCTTGTTATTATTATTATTATTATTAATCTTATTATTATTAATCTTATTATTATTATTGTTGTTATTATTATTGTTGTTATTATTATTATTATTATTATTATTATTATTATTATTATTATTATTATTATTATTATTATTATTATTATTATCCGATCTCTTTTTTGTCGCCTGTTTTTTCGTTTCCCCTATTCATAATTTTCCTTCTGGTCATCTTTTTCCTTCGTCTTTTACTTCTCCATCTCTTCTTCTTTTTTTTTCTTCTCATGTTGCTTCTCTTCTTCCTCCTCTTCCTCCTTCTTTTCCTTCCTTTCCGTCGCTAACCCTTCTTTTTTATCTTCTTCATTTCTTTCTTCTGATTTTCTTCTCCCCCTTCCTTCTCCTTTTCATTTTCCTCCCCCTCCCTTTCTTCACATTATGCTCATACTTCAAGTAATTTTTTTAATACCTTT
Organism: Euprymna scolopes; assembly: GCF_053919585.1. NCBI lineage: Eukaryota > Metazoa > Mollusca > Cephalopoda > Sepiida > Sepiolidae > Euprymna > Euprymna scolopes. Next base: position 19,837,263 of record NC_136510.1, on the reverse strand, counting down.
TTAATGATTTTTTATTTCAGTCTCTGTTTTTCTTTTCAATTCTTCATTTTTATTTTTATTTACTTATTTAAATCTATGGTTTTTTTTTTGTTTTTGTTTTTCTTCGTGTACTTCTTCCTTCATCAGGGTATTGCTTCCTTCTGCGGTCCTAGGTATGGTCTAAAACTACATTGAAGAATGTGTAATTAACCATTCACTTAAAATTAATCCCTTGTCCACTGGAACGATACTACTTATTAGATTTTCACCTATGTCTTCCCAAGATTTTGTTTCCGGACATTATATATCATACTGGTCTCCATATAACATGGGAGATGTAAAAGGTGTACGTATAAAACATTCTGCAATGTTTTTACATCAATGCATAGCAAAACGCTCGCGTGTATATAGCATCCCGTTTTTGTCCCTCTGTGTGTGGGTGTTGGGTGGGGGGAGAGGGTAAATATACACAAACAGCATCAATTTTTTTTCATCATTTCATCTCTTTATCTTCTTCACAACGCCTGACAAAGTTAGTGATTTCATAATCTTTTTATTCTTCAATTATCGTCCGGGTTGCGATTTCACTGTTTCTCCCCCCCCCCCACACACACACGCGCGCGCGCGCATCACAACTCGTATCGAGTTATTTACCTCATGCCAGGCCCGGACAAAGTTCGATACTCGACTGAATCCCAACAATGGAAAAGAGTCATCTTCCATCATGATAATGCTTGTCCTCACACAGCACTCCTGAGTAGAAAAATTTTATTGGGAAACCTAGCGCCATCCTACATATACTCCTCGTCTAGCTAGCTCAGATTATCACTTATTTCGAGGATTACAAAACTATTTAAATGTTCCAAGGCAGTGACGTGCAGATAACGTTTTCAGGGCAGGTGCTTAAGTAAAACAAAAAAAAAAAAAACGGCAAAAATATAGTAATAGTAAGATACAGGGTTATAATACATTCCTTGGCACACACACACACACACACACACACACACACACACACACACACACACCCTCTGCGTGTCTGTGTTCTTAGCTTAACATCATAAGAAGATATTGGACATGAATTAGATTCCTATGTCTTATCAAAGCCTAAAGAATTTTATAAGCTTGCTTACAGATGAAACCATGTTATAAAGCGCAAATGAATAAAGAGTTTTAAAAACACAGTTTTCCATTTACAAAATGATGTTTTCAATCAGTGAAAATTTTGCACCGACCTCATATTTACTTTGTCATGATTTCTGCTGATTTAACAAGACTTGCGACGCTATTTATTTATGAACTAACTATTTATATTAACTATAAATTAACGATTTATTTATTAATTAACTAACCATGGGTGCTTGTCCTTGTCGGGTAGTAAAATCTTATTATAAATTTTCCTAATGTCTGTCTATCTGTGTGTGTGTGATGCGGTTTATCTCAGCCTACAGGCAACCCACCCAGGCAAGTAAGGTACCGAAATGAAGCTTATGACCCAGCGGATGTTTTAGTGATATTTATATCCATGTTTTGTGTATGGAAATGCAAAAAAAAAAAAAAATAAATAAATAACGATTTACTAAACAACGTTTTATTTATTGGATATTTTTCGGTAAAAGGACTCAAGTTTGCCCGGCTGGGCAAACTTGGTTTCTTGTACAAGCAAATATATTTTAATCCATGCAGATTTCGTGTTTATTATTATAGACGAAATTTTCTGTTGAATATTATATTGTACCTAAGATCTATATATTAGTAGGATACCGCGTGTCTTTTTTTATTTATAAGAAGTGTGTAACGTTTACATCTGAGTGGCTGCCGTTTAATTATTATGGACTTCCTTTTCTTATAATAAATAATTTTACTAAGAATTCGTCATCAGTTTTGGTTTCGGTTTCGATTATAGCTCATGGCCATCCTACATATACTCCTCGTCTAGCTAGCTCAGATTATCACTTATTTCGAGGATTACAAAACTATTTAAATGTTCCAAGGCAGTGACGTGCAGATAACGTTTTCAGGGCAGGTGCTTAAGTAAAACAAAAAAAAAAAACGGCAAAAATATAGTAATAGTAAGATACAGGGTTATAATACATTCCTTCGTTCGTATTCGAGGAGTATATGTAGGATGGCCATGAGTCATTTATTTTTTATAAATAATTTTACTAAGAATTCGTCATCAGTTTTGGTTTCGGTTTCGGTTTCGAATCAAGCTGATGCACACAAGTTATATGGATATATCTTTTTTATTTTTGAAAAAAAATCGATAGAATATTAACTCTATAATAATATATACGAAATCTGCAAGAATTAAAATATCATATTTAAGCGTATTTTACGACCGGGTTACGCTAGCTTAGATAAATACTTTTGCAGGTTTAACAAAAGGGCTACAATAATATCAGGGCATCTCCATTTACGCTGAACATCTACAGAATGCCAACATCAATATATTACATGTAAAAGATTCCCCTGTAGAATTTCCACAGGTCTCGCTAGTATAGTAATTATTTCATAAGTTTTAAAAAAATATGACTTGGGTACCGTCAGCTAAAATCGCAACCAAATCATTTAGCACTGCATTCACGTCTCCCATCGATGTAGATGTCGAGAGATGGGTAATAATGGTGTAATATTAAACGGCTTGAAGAGAGCAATTGAATTTGAGCATGCGCAGAATGAAATAAAAATAAGTCGGCAAGTTGAAATATAAAGTTTACATTTCAACCTCCGATATACATATCTGTATGCGTTTTTCATCCATCGAAACAAAGACTTTACTCGCTATAAACCATCCTTGGTGTATGATTACTAGGGCTGTGAGAACAGAATATTCTTGTCATTGTTTTGACTCCTGAGTATATATCCGTTAATATCTTATATGTTTTTATATAGACTGATATGTTTCTCGGTTGATTAATTGTGTCTTACTGTGTCGGATATATACTTGAGAATCAAAAGAATGAAAAGAATATTTTGTTGTCACAGTCCTAACGATTACTATTTCCTGTTAATTCTAATGTTATGTGACCAGCAGTTTAAAAGTTTATCGGTTAAATATTTACACATAGACAGACACACACAGTAACGCATAGATACATCTTAGTATATTGCTATTCGTCTAATGCGCCATTACTGAGGAATGGCGATATGACTGCTCAGACAATTTCATAAGCCAGAATGCATTTCAGCAAATGATTTTTTTTTTTTTTTTTTTCAAAACCCGACCTGGTCTTGCGTTAAACTACTGCAGAAGTAGTATACTTAAACTTTAATCTAAAAAAAAAATGATTACTTGTTCAGAATAAAGAGTAGGCTATCGTTAGATTTTTCGGGCATTTTATGTAAAATTCCGGAAAGTACCAAACGAGAGTTTTGTGATTTGTTTTTACGCCAAAGATGACAATTTATTTTACATGAAAAAATATATTTCTATTATTATCGAGGTAACGCAATGAAAAATTAATTGAAGCATGGGACAATTTTTTTCGTGCTATTGTAAGACTAAAATTAAAATTAAAATAAAAAAATACCTGTTGTAAGGTAAGTTTCATGAATAAATATTCATTCTTGGAATAACAAATAAAGAATAAAAAAAAACATTTTAAATTTTTACATGATGTAGAAAAAATTGTTTGATTTTTTTGTTCAAATCAAAATAATAATTCAGGTTGTATTAGTAATGGGACGATTACAATATTTTTATTGATTCCGATACAATTACCGATTCTTTATAAATCACTAAATATTTAAGTATAAAGTTGTTAAGTAGAAAGTTGTCATTTTTTTTCCCGATTACCGTAAAAACACATGTAAAATGTGCAAATATTTTCCTAAACGTAAAAATACACTTGTGGGTGATGATCTATGGATTTTAGTTTTATTGCTAACTTAAAATCAATAAATATTTATTATTTTATCATTGATATCAGCAATGGAAGAGTTTGCTTTGAACAAAACCAAATAAAAAAATGACAATTAAAAGAATCGCTTCTAGTATCGGAAAATAGACACCAATTGTTCCGATTCCAGAACCGATTCAGATACCCACAAATGTTCCGAGTTTTCCGATTTTGATTCCGATTAGTCGCTCCAACACAAATTTGTATTCAATTATAGATCAATGATAGCGAATAAATGTTTTCTAGATTGACGTTGACTACTCCGATTTCGTTGGCTCAGCGTTTTGGCTCCTTTCGGCGTTTTATGTAAACTGCACAGAAAAAATCCGACAATAACTCGGTCTCGTTCCTTAAATAACAAACTTTCAATTAGCTTGTAGTAGTAGTAGTAGTAGTAGTATAGTAATAGTAGCAGTAGTAGTAGCTATAAAAACAACAACAACAACAACAACAATTATTAATCTCAAACTGTTTCTTTTCTAATGATCGAAAGTTTTCAGCATTCCGTTCAACATAATCTTGTTATATCGCTTTGCAGTTGAATCCCCCCCCCCCGCCTTACACACACCTCGCTTGTGAGTCACATGTTTTACCGTTTATGAAATGCAGAGACAATCAGTCGAAATATTCTCAAAGTGAAATATTTGATTTTTACCTGAACGAAAGACGCAAGGTGGCCTTTTTAATGGCTTTCAATTCAAACAAATGGTTCGAGTTGCAGTGACGATCAGGTGCAAATCAATAGAAAATACTTTCTGAGAGATTTTGGGTGAAAAACGATCTGAGATATCGAAAACCACATCATGCTCTCCCCCTCTCCCTCTCTCTCTCTCTCTCTCTCTCACTCCCCCTCTATCTCTCTCACTCCCCTCTCCCTCTCTCTCACTCCCCCTCTCCCTCTCTCTCACATCCCCTCTCTCTCTCACCCCTCTCTCCCGCTCTCTCTCACTCCCCCTCTCCCTCTCTCTCACCCCTCTCTCTCACCCCTCTCTCTGTCTCCTTTCTCTTTCTCTATCTTTTACTAACTTTATCTCTATCTTTCTCTTTCTTGTTCTTTCTTTCTTTCTCAACGTTTCCTAACGTTATCTCTCTCCTTTCTATCTCTCTTCTCTCGCTATCTCTCTTTCTATATATCCCTCTCTCTTTCACTCATTGTAGCTTTCTCTCTCTTTCTATCTCTCTTCTCTCTTCTCTCTTCTCTTTCTCTCTTTCTTTCTTTCTCTCTTTAACTCACTATATCTCTCCGTCTCTGTCTCGTTATCTTTCTATCTTTTTCCCTCGATTATCTTCCTTTCACTCTCTCTTCTCTCATTCTCTTTTTTCTTTCTATCTTTCTTTCTCATTCTCTCTCTGTTTTTTTCTTACTATGTTTCTCTCGCGCGCGCGCGTACGCGCGTTCTTGTTTTCTCTTTCTCATTTTTGTCTTCTTTTTTATCGGATCATCTATTTTCTTCAGTGTTCTTTCTTCTTCAATTTCCTTTGCGTATATTCGCTCCATCCACCCCCTCTCTATCTATCTATCTATCTATCTATCTATCTATCTATCTATCCCCCCCTCTCTCTCTCTCTCTCTCTATATATATATATATATATATATATATATATATATATATATATATATATATATATATTCCACGGATTTCTGCCTTTTGGATTATTTTGGACCATCTTCCAATTACGCGATTCCCTTGGATTTTATTTGTGTGAATGGAAATTTTACTAACTTTCTTGGATTTACATTTTTGGATTTTACCTTCATTGGATACTTTACCTTTCACCAGACTATCTATTCACGTGAAATCACCTTTTTCTTCACCATATTCCCTCTGCTTCACTTTTTGTTATCAAGTAAGATCTTTGACTTACTTATAGTTTCATCAAATACTTTTGCAAGCAAAATCTGATTCCGCATTTTGCTAATTCCTACCCTTTGATGAGAAGAAAAGTATTTCTTCGAAACTTCGCGGATTAAGGACTATCCACTTATTTATTGCTTCCTTTTCAAATTAAATATGTTTTAAACTCTTTTTCAAAGTGTTTTTATGTTTTATTAACTGTTTGCTCTTATATATATATATATATATATATATATATATATATATATATATATATATATATATATATATATATATATTAGTGTTGGAACTATTGATCGGAATCGGAATCGGGAATCGGAAAAATCGGAGTAAATTTGAAGTATCGGAATCAGAAAAATTAGTTCCTATTTTCCGATGCCAAAACGATTCCTTTAATTATCTTGTTTTTTTTTTGTTTTTTTTTGTCTGTCCGTCTGTATTTAACGATCCTTTCTCTTTTTACTGTACTCTTTCTTCCATCCTCTCTCTTTCTCTTTTCTCTCCCCCTCTCCTATTCTCTTCAATCCCTCTCGTTCACGTGTATTCGCTTGTCTCCCCTTTTCTTTGTTTCTGTTTTTATTTTATCCTCTCTGTCTGCTTTTGTTGGTTCGCCTTTCTCTTTCTCCAGTATTCTTTCTCTCCCTTTTCTCTACTTCATGTGCATATTCTCTTGACCTCCCCCTCTCTCTCTCTCTCTCTCTCTCTCTCTCTCTCTCTCTCTCTCTCTCTCTCTCTCTGTACTATTTTTCTTATTAACGTTTCACCCCAAACAAGGAACAAGGCCACTTATTCGTGAGGGGCTACTATTTTGGACCGGAGGGATACTACTTAGAAATGGCTAACGAGGTGTCTGTTCGCATTATATTTGAATATCTGCATGACAGTATAGTCAAGGAAGCAGGGGCCCAGGAGGGAATTCCAAAGTGCAGCAGTCTGAGGCAAAAAGCTATTCGAGTAGAAGGCTTTACGGCATCTAGGGATTTCTACAATGTAAGGGTGGGATTTTGCTGCTTGGGTTTGTCGTGGGTATTTAGGTCGAGGAGATACTAGTGCTCTGAGTTCGTCAGAGCACTTGCCATTTAAATACTTGTAAAACAGACACAAGAATGTCTCGTTTCGGCGATGGAACAGAGGTTGGAGTTTAGTTGATAGTTAAGCAACTATTAGGTCGGCGACTCTTTTTTTAACCCTGTCTTGGAGCGAGAGACCAGTGGCAGATATGCCAACCCATATCTGGCAACAATACTTTATGCATGGGCAACCCATGGTATTACAGGATACTCTCATATGTGAGTAGTCTTTCAATACGGTAGAGGAAGTTCATCTTCCTCGCAGCAGCTTTAACCATTGTCTCAATGTATTTGTTCTAATTCATGTTGTCTGTGAATGTTGACCCTAGGAGTTTGGGAGAAGTACTTCCAGGCAGTGTATCATTAACCATGGCAATCAGTGGTTAAGAAGGTTTCTTGTAATTATTAAAGTAAAAAAGCTTAGTATTAACAGCATTGAACCAGTTACTGCCTCATTCCTCTACAGATTGAAAGTCTTCCTCTAAAATCTTAGCAATTTCCTTAGATATGTCTTCATTCGTTTTACCCTCATGTCTGTTATAGAGCGTGGTGTAAACAGCAAATATCCCTATCTCAGAGAAAATTATGTATCACTTTTTCTATCTTCAAAACTTGAAAAGAAAAAAAAGAAAACACGGCTGTCTGTTTACGGTTTCAAATTGGCTATTTTATAATTTAATTTTTTTTTTAAACTATGTTAAGAGGAGACTGTAAGTTTTTTATTGTAGATTTTTTTAGTCGCGTGCAAGCGACTTTATAAGTCACTCCGTCGGTCGGTCGGTCGGTCAGTCGGTCGGTCGGTCTGTCAGTCTGTCCGTAACACTTTTGTGCTTGACCTTTTTGGTTAAGATCAAAGGTCTTTTGTTAATAGATGCTGTTCTTAAATTTTTAAGCTTTTCTTTGCCTTTTGGCCAAGATCAAAGTTCCGGCAGATACTGCAAGTAAAGACCATGTCTGGGGGCGACCCCACATATAAGACCTTAGTCAATGTAGGGGCAATCCTTCATACCAATTGTCACTATCCAGCTCCCCTACTCTCAAGGGAGTTGGTCCCCATTTCCCCTTCACTCCTCACATTAAAAATCGGCCTTGTGCCTAATTTGTTCGGTAGTAGAGCAAATAAATACCCTTTTCTTGGCTTTTTTTGCCAAGATCAAAGTGTAGTATCTGTTCTTACTACATGCTGTACTTATTGTGATATAAGGGGGGATCACTTTTCTGTAATTATTTAATGTAAAATGAGCACCCACTTTACAACCAGTCAGTCCCAAAGCCATTCAAGTCATTCTCCATATCATTCAAGTTGTTTTTGAAGGATTCCAGTTATTTTTTAAGCATTCATGTCATATTTAAGGTCATTCAATTCATCCTTAAGTTCATTAAAGTCATTCTAAGTCATTTACTTTTTATTTATTTAAGTTATTTCAGCCCATTTCTCGGTTATTTTAGTTTATCTTTAAGAATTTCATGTCAATCCTACATTCACGCATTCATTCATTACATGAGAGCACGCGAGTAATGACTATTGGCCTTGTTTAATTTTAAAAAATATGTAGACATTTTTTCCTATATTAGCTATAAAAAATATTCAGAAAAAAAAAATCAAAAATATTTAAATCATTCTTTGTAGCTTTAAAAGATTAAAAAGAATTGAGTAAAAATTGTTTTAAATTTGTCGTTATTTGTTTTATGTTTTATGTATTGTATTTTTGTTTTAAAAATTGCCAACTACCGTGGAATTTTCATGGATTCGGCTTGTCAAGTATTAACTATTTTCTGTGTTCCTCGTACTATGCACTCTGTCTACATATAACCCAATCCCTCTTCCTTACTCCTTTATAATCTCCCCCCCTCTCTCTTTCTCTCTCTCTCTCTCTCTCTCTCTCTCTCTCTCTCTCTCTCTCTCTCTCTTCCCCATATCCTTTTCTGGGATCTCATTCTTAGAGAAAATATCTTTTCCGTGAAATCTGAGCCGCTAATCGACAACGAAAGGGAAATAGGGTCTCATAAATATCAATCCATCTCCATTCTCTCTCTCTCTCTCTCTCTCTCTCTCTCTCTCTCTCTCTCTCTCTCTCTCTCTCTCTCTCTTTCTTCTCTCTCTCTCTGACTTTATTTCTCTCTCCCGCACTCTCTTTATATGCTTCTCCCTCTCTCTTTCTATCTCTTTCGTCTTATATGAACTTTCTATTTCTCCCACGCATTTTCTATCAATCAATCAATCAATCTATCTATCTATCTATCTATCTATCCTCTCTTTCTACTGTAATCTATTAACTATCTCTCTTCCTTCTCTTTATTTATCTCTTTCGATTATAATATATCTCTCCATCTCTCTCCCTCTTTCTTTTTCTCTTCTCCATCACCTCTCTCTCTCTCTCCCACTCACTCTTCATCTTTCTTCATCTCCCTCTTTCTACCGTAGTCTATTAACTATCTGTTTCTATTCTCTACCTCTCACCATCTCTTTCCCACGCTCCATGACTCTCTCTCTCCTCCTCCTTCTCTCTCTCCTTCTCTCTCTCCTCCTCCTTTCTCTCTCCTTCTCTCTCTCCCCTCCTCTTCTCTCTCTCTCTCTCTCTCTCTCTCTCTCTCTCAGTTCTTCTCAAATCACCGTCTTAAAGTAGGTAGCAAGCAATGGTGTGTTTTCCTTGAACTCTATTTGTCTGTAACTGAATCAATTGAAGACATTCGAGATGGGCTCAAATGTCAAAAGGTCATGGTGGGGGTAGGGTGCTAATACAACTCCGTCTCGCTTTATTTGAGTCACAAAAAACGTGTAAACAAAGTATTTTTTCCGTCTTTTTTTTTTTTTTTTTTTTTTTGTAGTTCCTAACTTTCATTCCGCAAATCAAGTAAGTGGAAGTTCGAACAACACCAGATAAGCAGCCAACCAAACTTATTTCGCACTGTTAATTACGAGGCGGGAAATCATTCACTTAATAAATAATTGATGGGACGATTTCAATACTTTTCCTGATTCCGATATAATTACCAATTCCGATTCCAATGTTTTTTTTTAATTTTCTAAATCTGGAATTATTTATTTGGAGTAGAAGGGGATCAAATTACTAAAAAAAAACATTTTTTTTTCGCAAATGTACACATACACTTGCGATATCCTTTGCATTTTGAAAAAATATATAATTTCTCTTACTCTATGATTTTAAAAACTTTAAAAAAATTTAATTATGATTTTCTATATTTATTGTTTTTAGGAAAGTAGGTATAAACCATTATAATATTTGCTATTACAATACAATAATATATTGGCTGAAAGAGAACTTCGGAGGCCAAGTGATCAGTCTCATGATTTTGAGTCGGCACCACATAGCCCGGACCTAAGCCCCCTAGATTTTTTTCTTTGGGTCTATCTTAAGGACAGAGTCTACGCAAGGAAACCCAGAACCATCACGGAACTCAAGGAAGCCATCTGGGAGGAGATGAGAGCCATTACCAATTCGGTCTGTAAGAACGTCATGGACAACTTCGTGCTACGCCTCAAGAAATGCACGCAGCTAAATTGAGGCCATCTAGAACATATGCTGTAGAACGGAGAAAAAAAGGCCACCGACCCTAGTGTTTTGATGTGATGTTTTGAATATAATAAACTAGTTATGACCAAAGTTTTATTTCATTCGGACAAAACACTAAGAAACGGGGCCTAATTAGAGTTGGGGTCCGTTTTTTTTGGGGGGGGGTCACCATGTATTTTCTCCTCTGAGGAGATGGGTAAAAATCGAAAACCTATAGGTTAAGGAAATATACTTTTTTAATTGTATTCTTTGTCATGCATTTAATAAAAATTCTAGATTTGAAACTTAACCATTTCACGCCATAGAATTTAAATTACTAATTCATCATCATATATAATATATATATATATATATATATATATATATATATATGAATTGTATTTAATTTCATTTTCAGCCCAAACAAGGCACAGTGCCACTTTGATGTTTGATGTATCCCTGCAATTGTTTCCCTGGGAAACAATTGCAGGGATACCATGTAGGGAGTTGAGCAGCAATATGTCTGTTTACATTACACTTGAACTTCTGCAAATCAGTACGGTTGGAGAAGCAGGAGCCCTAAAGGGAATTCCAAAATTTAGCAGTTCTGGAAGATAAACTGTTAGAGTATAACGCTTTATGACATCTGAGTATCTCTACTGTGTAGGGGCGAAATTTTGCTACTTGTCGGGTTTGTCGGAAATATTTACGTCGAGAGGGTACAATGGCTTTTAAGTTGTCGGAGCATATACCATTAAAATACTTGTAAAACAGGCAGAGATATGCAACATTTCGTCGATGGGACAGAAGCTGAAGCCTTGCCGACAGTTTGAGACCTATTAGATATGCGACTCTCTTTTGAACCCTGTCCAGGAGTGGCAGACGCATCAGCCCGAATATGACGGTCTTGGATATGACCTTAAACTATATCCAGTGGTGAGGCCTCAGCTTACGAGCTTTGGGGAGTTTGGAGCCCCGCTTTAATTGCGCTTGCTCCCAGGTCCACTCTGACCCGGAGTGGTAGTACCTGTTAAGGTCCCAATTATGGGTTAAATAGAAACCGACTTGAAAACAACAAATCTATTCTATTAAAAAAAATCTTCAAAATCTTTGGAGTCGGTATTAAATAACCTGAAAAAGGTTTGATATGCCGTAAAACAAAAACAACCAACCAACCGAATGTGACAACAATACTATATACATTGAACAATGTACTTTCAGGTAATTTATCATTAACCATAGTTATTGGTGATTGGAAAGCTTTCTTGTAATTATTAAAGGAAACAAGCTTAGTCCCCATTCCACCACAGACTGGAGGTCTTCCTCTAGGAGTTCGCTACTGCCTCAGATATGTGTTCATTCATTTTCCCCTGGGCCTGGCATAGAGCGTGGTGTCATCAACAAATATACGCATCTCAGAGACAATTTTATCAGGGAGGTCATTTATGAATATAAAGGATCGACCCCTAAGGTACACCCGCATATATATATATATATATATATATATATATATATATATATATATATATATATATATATATATATACTACCATCGAAGACAACCTGAATTCTTATCTTATTTAAGGATTTAATTATGTAAAGTATTCGTCCAGTAATACCATATGATTTGATTTTCTTGAGAAGACCATCGTGCCATTCTCTGTCAAAAGCTTTAGATATATCTATGGCTACTGTCCTACCTTGCTCTGACTCATCCAGTGCATGGTATATACGTTCAGATATTACAGTTGGTATATCTGTAGTAGAACGGGCTTGCCTAAATTGATATTTTGGTCGGACAGAAGTTTAGCAACTAATAAGGTGATGGACTAGAGCTTGATTAATAATGGACAAATATTTTGGCGAAAAGTGGGAGGCGGCTAATGGGGTGATAATCTTGTAAACTGTTAACTCAGAAGCAGTTTTCCTGCAGTCACGAAAGGCATATTCGTGAAAGCATTTGTTGAAAAGTTTGAAAAGAACTGGAACAACCTCAGCGGAATTTTTTTTTTAAATAGTACAGCCAGGATTAGATCCACATGCTTTTGAGGTGTCTAGGGTTTTTTATATCTTGCACCTGAGAAGGAGTGATTTTTAGATCATCTAATGTGGTTTCTGTCCGCAAAGGAAAATCAAGGCGGGAATGGTTTGCTGGGTCCAATGTAGAGTTTGAGGCAAACCGACTGACAAGCATGTTAGCCTTCTCAGTTGCCGTGCAAGTAACCTCATGATTTTTGGATAGTGAGGGGATTGTTGATTGCCCATTATATACTACACTGTTATTGATTTTCCAGAAATCACGAGTACCTAATTTCTGCGCCTTAATACTTTTTCTGGTCTACTCTCTCTGAACTGTCGCTATTTCTTAGGAAAGATTTGTTCCCATGAGATTCCTAACGCCTCCCCATCAGCTTTTTTATAGTACCTTGTTGCTTTGAGCAATGGCTCTTCAGCTTTGGGTTGATAGTTTACGGTGATTTCTACCATTACCACAACGTGATAAGCATTCCCGAGTGGCCTATCGGCATTCGTTATACAATCATCGCGAAGCGTAGTCAGAAATAAATCTAGAAGTGAGGTTTATTGATCTTATCAATCTGGGAGACTGATCAGAAGCGTAACTGTTTGTGATAGGAAATGAGACACAGAGAAGCTAAGTGTTTTGCAACCAGCTGCGTCTGTGTAAGTAGACAAACCAAACCAATTATTGTGATGGACATCGAAGTAACCAAATACATGTATTTACGCGCTAGTATCAAGGGAGAGTACTGTATCTATGCGGGCAAAAATCTGGTTGATTAGTGTACAATTCTGGGTCGAGAGGGACCTGTAGAGAAAATATAAGTAGTTAATGTTATGTTATAGGTTAAGTCTAAAGGACCTGAAGGCCTGATCGTCTGATATCAGATTTGATGCTATAGTATATATATATATATATATATATATATATATATATATATATATATATATATATATATATATAATGATATAATAATCCAAACCAAATACTAATCGCAATGCCTCTAACCCACCTAGTCGCATCAGGAGAAAGAAAAATATTTGGTTTAATCCTCCATTAAGCCTAAATGTCAAAACTAATATACCTAAGGAATTCTTCAACATTGTACAAAACTCTTTCAAATACCCACACAGATATAGTTCTATTTTCAATAAAAATTCAATCCGGATTTCTTATTCAACAATGCCTAATTTAGCACAAAGAATTTTAACATCTAATAACAAAAATTAAATCAGCCCAAAAAATCCCTTTCCCAATTAAACCCAAAACTAACTGTAATTGTAATAACAAACATCTTTGCCCACTCAATAATGATTGCATCCATAAAGATGTTATATATTCTTGCACTATTACTGAGCTCCCACGCAATCCTCCCATAACAGACACTAATATTTCGTCTTCAAGTTATTCTTCTTCCCATCCTCCATCTGATATCGTTACTAATCCAATACATCACTCGAGCAGCCCCTCCATCTACAATCATACAACTAGTAATAATAATAATAATAATAATAATAATAATAATAATAATAATAATATTTCTCCTAACAGCCATCCTAACACTAACAACACTCATTATCCCCTCCAAAATAGTCCTCATACAGACATTGTCCCACCATTTGTTGAACACTATGAACAAAATTCAAACTATTTAACTAATACAAATCAGCAAATTAATATTAATACGAGACCGTGAGCTTTTAACAAAGTACATACATATATCGGCGCTACTTCAACATAAATTAAGAAAAGAATATCAAACCACATTTCTTCTTTTAACAACCATAATTCTAATAATAACCAAGGAACTTCTCTAACCACTTTAATTAAAAAACTTAACTCTAACAATACTCCCTTCTCAATCAAATGGACTATTATAAAAAAAAAAGTTAAGTCTTATACTCCAGGCTCTACGTCATGTCGCCTATGTACAACCGAAGCTATAACTATAATTACTTCCCCCAAAGTAACAATATAATAAATTCTAAAAATGAACTGATCTCTTTCTGTAAACATAAGTCCAAATTTAATTATGGCAAATGTGAAATTACATAGTTATTACTTTTACCTTTTATATAGATATAAAATATTTTTTTCTTTTTTCGACATACTTCTTAATGCTTTATAATGTAATAATCCTTTCTTTTAATTCTTTATCTCTTCTTTGCATGGCCGGTTTTTTATCTGCATTTTCTGTTTTATTCTTTAAACTTTCCTATCTATCTAATATATCAATCTACCGACACTTTCATACCTTGTATGTATATTTACTTAAATTTTACTATATGAATTTACTTCCTTTTTTCCTGAAATTGCAGATACCGGCCATCTTCTCCCCTTAAATAATGTTTATATATATATATATATTATATTTTATATTTTATTTTTTTATTATATTTTATTTTTTTGTTTATTAATTTATTCTTTATTTTCTATTTTTTATTTTATATTTATTTATTATATATTTATTTATTTATTTATTTTTTATTTCCCTCTTTTATTTTCCTTTTAGTGTCGTTTAATAACTCTTGCTGACATTTTTTTAAGTGATGACTTGTACATTTCAGTTTACCTATATTATTTTGCCCTATATATATTTACGCGTCTTTAACATTTCCTGTCTGGGTCGCTTTGACTTTTGTTTCCCTTTATTTTATATTTAACTTTATCATTATTTTTTCTTCCCAGATCTTTTTTATTTATAGTTATGTCTCGGAAGTAGAGTGAAAAGCACATCTTATTTTTCTTTTATTAATATTATTTTTTCCTTGTACACATGTTTGTGAATTATTCCATGGATTTCTGCCTTTGAATTATTATGGACCATCTTCTTCCAATTACGGGATTTCCTTGGATTTTACTTGTACAAATGGAAATTCTTTTAACTTTCTTGAAGTTTTACATTTGGATTTTACCGTCACTGGATTTTTTATCTTCCACCAGACTATCCATTCATGTGTAATCACCTTTTTCTTTACCATATTCCCTCTGCTTAACTTATTTTGTTTTCAAGTAAGATCTTTGACTTACTTGTTGTTTCATCAAATACTTCTGCATGGAAAATCCGATCCCGCATTTTTCTAATTCCTACCCTCTGATGAGAAGGAGTGTATTTCTTCGAAACTCCGCGGATTAAGGACTATCCTTTTATCTAGTGTTTCCTTTTCAGATTAAATATGTTTTTAACTCATTTCAAAGTGTTTTTTAACATATTTTATTAACTGTTTGCTTATATATATATATATATATATATATATATATATATATATAAATATAATAGACACACACACACACACACACACACACATATATATATATATATATATATATATATATATATATATATATATATATATATATATATATAATTAGTTTTTTTTTGGAAAAAGAATTCCAGCAGAGTGCTCAATTAAAAGGAAAATCCAAATTGTAAGAGCGTATTTATATTTTGTTTAATCCAAAATTGTTTTTCATATTCTCTTGGACGTTTGTTTCGTTTATAACCTTCCATCTCATCCTCTGAATTACATCTTCAATTTTCGTTAGTAGGATTCTTTTATACAGCTGGTTACTTGGTGTTGGTATGTTTTTAGTGGAGTAATTTAAGTTATATTGTTCCATCTCCGGTTGTTTTAAAGAAGGTGGTCTTTGCTTCCTGTTTTGTGGTGTTCTTTCCCGATAGTGCTCAACCACTAGGCTATTCGTATTTACCGTAAATTCCTGGTGGGGGCGATTATGATTAGTTTTTTTTTTTTTTTTGGAAAAAGAATTCCAGCGGAGTGCTCAATTAAAAGGAAAATCCAAATTGTAAGAGCGTATATATATATATATATATATATATATATATATATATATATATATATATATATATATATATATATAAACAAATTTACAAGGTCGCGACATTGGTCATACTAATGTTTCGAACAGATTGGTCGGCTAAAACTACAAGTTCTCTTCAGGTGACTTCAAAAGGTTGCTTTCCGCAGAAGAAACCAGTCCTCAACCAGTCGCGACCTTTTAAAAGTGTTTATATTACTAAAAAATATATCTTGTTTTTCTTTTATTGAGTACTCTTAATAACCCCTCGTTAAATTAATGAGTTCTTGAACACCTATAAATTTATATATATATATATATATATATATATATATATATATATATATATATATATATATATATATATATATATATATATATATATATATATGATTGTTGAGCTGGATTAAATCCGACGATATGAAATAAAATGGACGTAATCCACTACACTAGTTTACTCTAATTAGTTCTTCTCTCATAAAATGTATATACATGTATATATGACATCTAATTTACATAAGGAAAACACGCTGCTCTCCCCCATCATTATATATAGCCCCAATCCTCCGACTCTCTCGTCAATGACCATCCCTCTTGAAGAAGCCCGCATAAATCGGGCGAAACGTTGAGTATCCAGGTCCTTCCACCTCCATTTTATTTCATATATATATATATATATATATATATATATATATATATATATATATATATATATATAGAGAGAGAGAGAGAGAGAGAGAGAGAGAGAGAGAGAGAGAGAGAATAAATTAATAGATTTCCATGAAAGATTGACAATTCAGTGATAATCTTCAATAAGAAAAATAGGCGAATTGTTACACGTCGACGACGATTCTTGGCAGAATCCTTATTAGTAGTCTTCATAGATGCCCTGGTTTTGGCATTTTGAAATCTCTAACATCTCAATTTTATTCCACAGACAGATAGTGACAACCCGCCTCTTCCCCCGCTTCTTTACATTGGTACTCGCTATACGTACTTCCCCACCACACCTCCCGATCTGTGCCCTCAAGGCTTTCGTCATCTCCGATTCACATCACGTGAACAGCATCAGTAAACGAAAAATGGAATCGTGTGCGTCTGTTTTTCGACGAACATCCAGAACGAAAATAAGAAAGAAATAAAATTTCGATGATCATGCAGAGTAATTTACTCAAGCGTGACCTACATGAATAGAAGGCCGTTCCACTAAGTGGACTTTACCTGCTGACGTCATAGAATAAAGAATAGGTGATAGACGATTATTATGTAAAACTGGTCATTTTCTGTCTCAAAGAAATTGTCGAGGGACTTATCAATTTTTTCCAAATGTGACCGTCATGCATGCGTACGTCATGACACCTCAGTGTTAACTGAATTATATATTTTTTATTACATTTTCGCCCCAAACAAGGCACATTGTCACTTTGATGTAAGGAGCTATTATCGGGGATATAATCTACAGGGGTATTATGTGGGGAGTTGGGCAGTAAGATGTCGTTCACGTTACACTTGAACTTCTGCATGTCAGTACAGTTGGGGAAGCAGGAACCCGGAAGGGAATTCCGAAATCTAGCGGTTCTGGAGTAGAAGCTTCTCTTGCATCTAGCGATCTCTACTGTTAAGGGGTGGGATTTAGCTGCTTGTCGGGTTCGTCGGGGCTATTTACGTCGAGGGGGTACGAGTGCTAGCAGTTCGTCGGAGCATTCACCGTTAAAGTACTTGTAGAACAGGCAGAGGGATGTTACATTTCGTCGATGGGACAGAGGTTGAAGCTTAGATGACAGTTCAGGACCTATCAGGTTGGCGACTCTCTTTTGAACATTGTCTAGAAGTGAGAGGCTAGTAGCAGATGCACCAGCCCAAATATGACAACAATACTCCATGCATGGGCGAATGGTGGCCTTGTAGAAGTACAAGATACTTTTGGGCGTTAGTAGCTTTCTAGCATGGTAGAGAGAACCTACCTTCTTCGCAGCGGTCCTGGCATATATAAAAATTATTATTAAAAGAACTCATTAAAAAATAATCTAATACGATTTCATTTTTACATTAATTAAATACACTTTATTACAGTATTTTCCCAGCCATCGACATTCCCCATTCCATGCACGTGTCCAAATGTACATAAATAAAACAGTAGATGTACGTATGTGTGCTTCTACGTGTAAATATTTAACCGATAAACTCTTAAACATGTAAATATTTAACAGATTTAACAGAAGAGACGTTGCAAGCCTGTCTTTGTTTTATCGTTATTTCCATGGCAGGTGCTAGTCTGAACTCCAATCTCTGGTTCCCCCTCGCCAATCTTTTACGAAAAACACCCGTCTAGCTGAATCCATTGTCAAAAACTTTCGCCACTCTTTATCTATGCCTAAATCAAAACGTAGATTCCATGAACAAAGCTTCTTTCTTAGAACTGCATGCCTGTTGAACTCTGTTCTCGTCTGCCTGTTTCTCTCCTGACTACAACTTGGATGTCTTCAAGTCCAACGTAAACAAATTCCTGATGAACCGCCCCGTTAAGTAGACACTTTAAATATCCACACTAACGTACTGTACATACAATAACCCTTATCCCTGAGTGGCTTCCGGGCCTTGATAAGTGGTGACCACCTTGTAAAAAAAAAAAAAGATAAACTCTTAAACTACTGGTCACATGACACTGAAATTAATAGGATATAATAATCATACACAAAAGATGGTTTATAAGGAGTCAAAATCTGTGTTTGGATGGATGAATAATGCATACAGATATATATCGGCAAATTGAAATGCAAAATATTCATTTCAACTTGCCAACATATTTTTATTTCTTTCTGCACATGTACATTCATTTTTACGTGTCTCTCGATGGTTACATCGGTAAAAGACGCAGTCGGAGAAATAAATGTTTTGGTTTCGATTCTAGCTGATGGCACCAAGCCATTTATTTTTTACTTTTGAAACCACTACGATATTTTAGGTACAATTTAATATTCAATGGCGAATTAGCGCATTAATAATAAATATGAAATCTGCGTGAATTAAAATATATTTAAGCGTATTTTACGACCAGCAAGGTCGAGTACACTCTGCTAGTGTAAAATAATTATTTATCTTTCAGAAAAGAAAAATACCCTCACTTTTGGGCCACTTTTATAAATCATTCAATAGTTTCTTTGAGAATTGAAGCAGAATATAACTAAAATGTATATAGTGATTCTATATTTCTTTGTGGCGTCAGCACGCGACCAGACATGTGAATTCCGTGCACGTGCTTCCTGGCAACATAAATTCCAGATTTTCTCTGTGAAATTCTTTATTTCTATTTTTCCATCATTCCTCATTATAATGAATAATTCCTGCATTCCTAGAATCGTATCTTGCTAACAAAAATGCATTCATTTTAACTTTTAATAACTACGTTCGATTCCAGCATTCTCCTCCAATAATAATATTTGATTCAAATTACTTCGTTTCTAACTAAAAAGCGGGAGTTGTCGCCTTCATTATACAACATAATGGCAATCTATTTACGTATGCCACATTCGAGAATATTAATATGGACCATACAGTCATTTTAAAATCAGTTTTATTCATCTTTTTATCCACACAAAATAATAATTTTTATCGACAAATTACGACAATGAAACAAAACGTTCGTAGAATACGAAAATTAAAAGACTCCGTAGAACAAGAATTTAATTCCACGTGTTTTTGTTTCGGCTGGTGCCGTGTGCGTTAAAACCTTTGTAAATGAATAGGCATGTAAGTATATAATAGGCACGTGCATTAATTGCGGAAACCTGATAGAGGGACATAGTTTTGAAAGTTTGTTCATCATACATTTTTTGTAGGTTTCGGATTACATTTTGATTGTATTTGGTTATATTTATAAAGTTAGTTTCCAAAATGAAAATATACTTCTACACGTGAAAAAAAAAAAGAAGTTATCATTAAAAATGTTTTCAAGGCGACATTCGGAAATTGATAACTTCTACTAAATTTTGAAGGCGAATAAATTCATTGTAAAAATATCTTGAAAAATAAATATTTATTTTCTGGGAGTATTTTTAAAATAATTAGTAACGTAAAGTCCTAATATAATGAATTAAATTTTTAAAAAACCTTGTTTGTACAAAAATAGCTTAAATACCCCCCCAAAGAGAGAGATTCTGGCTTCGCACAATCAAAACAAACGAAAAGTTGTCCAGCATGATTCCTACGGAAGCCCTAGATACCAGAAAATCAAAAGGCTGTCTGAAAATGCTGCCAGGTGATTGAAGAGAGAGGGAAGGGGTGCAAAACCGACTGGTTTTCTTTTTTCCCAGTAGTGCATCCATACATTCCTATCAAGTATGTTTGTATAATTTTTACAAGTTTTTAATTTAATTATTTTGTGCTCCTGGTTTTACATTTTTTTTTTTTTTTTTGATTTTTCAAAATTATATAAACTTTTTTTTACACTGAAGATTTCATGCAAAAAAAAATATCAAAATCTTTCATATAAAAATTATGCTAAAAATGTAATTTAAAAAAAAAAAAGAGAAAATATTTTTTTTACAATTATAATGTTTTGATTGAAAATGTTAAATAAATGCTTAATTCAACGATAATATCGTTAGCTCGAGAAACTAATTTTTCCGCGAATTATATCGATTCCGTTAATACGGATTTTAGGATCGTTTTCCGTAATGTTCCTAAAAAAAATATTTTTTATTGTTACAATTTACAATGCTTTATTTTCATAAAAAACGTAAAAATAAATTCATGCATTTTTTTTTACTACTAAAAATCATAACTTTAGTAAAGGTATTTTTGTTAAAACAAAATAATGCATATCCACAAAGATTTAAGGAGAAATCATGGGTTCATTATATTCTGTGATTATTAATTGATAAATACTGAACATTTCATTAAAATTGATTAATTTCCTAATTTTTGATGAATTTTTAAGTAAAGGGAGGGTCGAAATGTATATACATTTTGACCATCGGCTATTCATTTTGCATGTACAGTAGAACTCCGGGATACGGTGGCCCTAGGATATGTTTTTATTCAGCTTATGTGTTTTTCGGCCCCTGGTTTCAGTATCACCCCGCCTTACGGTGTTACTTATAATGTTATTTTATTATTTACATTTATATTATATACTTTACTGTATTTTGCTACAAAATTTTAATGCCGTATCCCGGGTTCTGCTGTACCTAGTATATGTGTATTAGCGTAACTTAGTTTGTAAGTGCGCGCGTGTGTGTGTGTGTGTACGTGTGCGTGTATGAACGTGTGTACATGTGGCGTCTGGTGGTACAGTAGTCTATAAATGTTTCTCGTCATAACTATGATACTGAATAAAGTTTTCTGAGACTTTATAGAGAAGCCGGCCTGAATTGTGACGTACGCCCCGGGTATGTGAGTGTTAGGTGTTAACGGTGTGTATATAATGGCGTTGTGTTTCGTAGTCCGTAGAAGTTTATTGGTTTATCTGCCGAGGCGCTTCTATAAAACTTCTGAAATACAGTCGTGATGTTAGCCTGTGTTAGGTGTCAAGTTTGGTCAAAGTCGTCTGTCGCCACTTTTATCGGATTTTTTTAATCATCAATACTTATCGAAGACATTCCGACGAAAAAAAACTACCTAAGAACACTGCTAGGCACATAAAGTACCTTCGTGTGAAACTTCATAAAAATCGACCCAGCCATTTTCGACTCTATAGGGAATGAACTGACAAGCACATAGACACACATACAAAGTTCCTTTATATATATATATATATATATATATATATATATATATATATATATATATATATATATATATATATATATATATATATTTATTATTCAATTTTCACCCCAAACAAGGCACAGTGCCACTTTGAAGCAGGGAGCTACTATTAGGGACTTAATTTTCGGGGTCATTATGAAGGGAGAAGAATAGAAAGATGTTTGTTAACATTACACTTGAACTTCTGCATATCATTGCAGTTGGGAAAGCAGAATCCCGGAAGGGAGTTCCAAAGACCCGCAGTTCTGGGGAAGAAACTATTGGAGTAAAAGGCTTTCTTGCACCTAGGGACCTCTACTGTAAAGGGATGAGACTTAGTAGCTTGTCGGGTTTGTCGGGGGTAGTTACGTCAGGGAGGTACAAGTGTTTGCAGTTCGTCAGAGCATTCACCATTAAAGTATTTGTAGAATAGGCAGAGGGATGCAACATATATAATAGAAAATTGATTCATCGCATTTTGAATTCCAACTCCTCTAAAGCAAATTTGGGGTAGTATTCTTAATATTATTTTCGTCACGTCTTCGCTCTTCAGTGGATAAAAGCTCGAAACGGCATTCTTTTTCAACGAATCAAAATTGCAAGAACTATTTATGCAATTAAAAAAGTTATCACTAATGTCAAACGCAGCGTCTATTATTATTATTATTATTATTATTATTATTATTATTATTATTATTATTATTATTGTTGTTGTTGTTGTTGTTGTTGTTGTTGCTGCTGTCGTTGTTGTTGTTCAGCATCATTCATTCATTTCGTATGAATCAAATGATTATTATTGACATTCGTTTCCCCGATATCTTTCTAGTTAGAATTCTTTAACGAGAAAAGAACACGCTATCTCCGTGGATTTAATAACGAGTTTCAGTTAAAATTCAATAAACATCCCCGAATTCGACAGAAAGATTCCTGCGCTTAACAAGATAGATCTGAAGAAGATCTGAGGTTATATCAACCGGAATGTTGTCAGATAATACTCAAGATGAAAATAGTAGTCCATTTTTTTTTTTTTTTTACAATGTAGTTCTTACTTATCAAGGCCTGGAATTTACTCGGGTGTAAGTATTAATGAGTACAAGGTGGTCGTTGAGACAATAGCGTATTGATCAGTAGTGGTGGAAATTGGATAGCATTTGATTATTAAGGGGGAAACTCAATAAGAACTTGTTTACATTCAACTTGAAGACGATCACGTTGTAGTCAGATAGAAAGTAAGGCCGTAGTACTAAGTTTCACACAAGTAGTTCTAGCAAAGAAACTTGACTTTAGATGTAAGCAGAGAGAGAAAGTGAGGGAAAATTGTTGACATGTGTTGTAGGTAGACAAGTGCTTGCTGCGAATGTCTTACAGTGAGGCATATATTTTTTACATAGGCACCACCACTTATCAAGGCCAAGAGGCCATTCGAGGATAAGGGTTAAAAAGTGTACAGTAGAAATTGGACAATAAAGCTTGATTGAAGCTCAGTCGATCTCTTGCCATGAAAATAGCTATAGAGTAGAGACAGACTCACAACGTTGTTGAAATAATTGAATTTTCACTATTAAACGCGCTGACTGGATAGCCGTATCGGAAGAACATACATTGTTATGTTTCCGTTGCTTTGATGCGCGATTAAATACTTCCGGTTTATTTGCTAGAGTTTCTGATTCTCTTTCATTAAACCTGAGACAGACTGGAGACCTAAATTAGGTTTGCGGGAAACATGTTCGGGCGCCGATGTCAAAAAATTGGAAAGTGTCGTACAGTTTAAATCTTAACACACATATTACGAGGGGGGGGCGTTATTAATTTTATACCTAACCTTAAATTGATTCGTCTTTATTCCGTCAACTATTAAAGAAGCTGCCTACATGTCGCGTCGAGTTTTTGATACATAACTTCCACATCCTTTAACTGAGTTTATTGTAGATAATTAAAGGCACCATCTGTTTATTTGTCTTATTTTGTCTGTTTCTCAAACTATATCAATATATTTCTGTCTGCCTGTCTGTCTACTCTCCTCCCACACACAAGCACAAACACAGACACACACACACATACACACACACAATATATATATATATATATATATATATATATATATATATATACATATATATATTATCGTAGTAAATGTTCTCATCCATATACACGTGTTTCATCCTTTTTTAGTAATTGTCAGTGTGGAAGATAACTTATATATATACATATATATACATATATATACATATATATATATATATATATATTAGAGCAAATAAAACATGTTAAAAATACTTTGAAAAAGAGTTAAAAAAAACATATTTAATCTGAAAAGGAAACACTTAATAAGTCCTTAATCCGCGGAGTTTCGAAGAAATACTTTCCTTCTCATCAGCGGGTAGGAATTAGCAAAATGCGGGATCGGATTTTGTCATACAAAAGTATTTGATGAAACTGCAAGTAAGTCAAAGATCTTACTTGATAACAAAAAGTGAAGCAGAGGGAATATGGTGAAGAAAAATGTGATTTCACGTGAATGGATAGTACTTAAATATCGTAAGAATACAGATTGTATAATACTGCAAACATAAAGTCCGAATAAATATTAATATCAATATTTATAAGACGATCGCAGCAGATAAGGAAAACTCAATATGCAAGGAAGAGCACAAATATAAATGGAAATTTTGGTTAAATTGTGTATAATTACAAAAAAAAAACTTGCTTGACAAAGGGTTACATATAATTATTCAAGTATTTTCTTTAATACATGGATTTTCAATGAATGGACCATCTCATCAGAGGAAATGTTGTTGGCAAAATAGATGTGTGTAACTATAAATTTTCCTTATTAGGACATGGACTAAAATTAAAATTGAAGCGATAGTGTAAAAAGGATATCCAAAGTTGAAATGAGGGATATAAAGGAACCGTTATATAATCGAATAAATGTTGGTACATTTCAGAATCAATTGTTTTTTTTTTGTTTTTTTTTTTTTTTGTTTTTTTTAAATAGCATATTTCAGGCTGGGAGATAAAATCCAAGTCATGTATATTTGTCAATCCATTAATGAATGCACGTTATCTCTGCTTCTTAATGAATTTTCCAATAACTTTTCTGAGGAGTCCACAAAAACAAAAGGAAATATTCAATATTGGCATTTAAACATTGGTTTGTTTATTTTCCTAATATTACGTTGTGATTTGGCTTTCAAGCGCATTTTATGCGTATTTTATTTTATTAAATAGAATAAGTTGGGTTTTTTTTTTTTTGCTAATTTTAACGCTGTATTTCTTTGAAAATATTTTAAGCCGCTAATGTTAACATTTGCCCGTATTAGAGACAAGCGAAAGGAAACCCGCCAGAAAGACGAAGTATCGATCGATAACCAATCCTATTTTATCCGAACTACAAATTCTCCCGTGTGTGTTGACGACATCATGTGACGTCATTGCAACATAAAGTTTGTTCTTAATAGAGCAATAATTACATTTCATTAATTATCGAATTGCGCGAAACACGTTTGATCATAATTTTTTTTTCATACAATTAAACAAACGAGGATTTTACTCTCTAATAAAAATTCCAGCTGAAAATATTTTTATAAGAAAAAATTGATCCTGAATTAAAAATTAATTATAATTACTTATCAGCAAATGAAATTAAAAACAGAAACGAATATTTTAACATGCGTCTATTGAATTCGTAAATTTAAAAATTCAAATAAGAAACTATTCTTTCTGTACAAGAGAGTCAGCACATTAAGGCGTGAAAGTCACTCGAGGATAAGAGTTATGCGTGTACAGTGGCCACTGAGACAATAACATAGTGATTGTTGTGACGGAAATTGAGTAGAATTTAATTATTTAAGGGGCCTGCTCAGTAAGAACTTGTTTACATTGGACTTGAAAACAACCACGTTGTATTTAGCTGGAAAGCGGGTCAGCGAAATAAAGTTCCACAGGTGGGCAGTTCTAAGAAAGAAACTTTTATTCATGGAATTTACGTTTAGTTTATACTGAAGTGTGACAGACCGACGAAAATATTAGTTAAAAATTAAATGTGACAGACATACGGACAGGGAATCTTATATAGATACTATTTCAAACTTAAGCGTGACTTACTAACGAAAATGCTATTTCAAACTTAAACCTGACAAACTGAGGAAATCACTATTTTAGACTTCAACACGACAGACTGAAAAAAAAAATACTGGGTTAAATTTAAACGTGACAGACTGACGAAAATGAAAATTTGAACTTAACGTGACAGATTGACGAAAACGCTATTTCAGATTTGTACATAACAGATTGCCGAAAATTGTATTTCGAATTAAGCGTGATATAGAACAACGTTAACGCCATTGAATCACGCGGAACACAAACTCTAGAAATTCTAATCTGAGCATAACAGAACTCTAAATATGGTATTAAGCACCTTGAAATAAAACAACTTCACAGTTGCACAACACAGAAGAATTGAAGAAATCGAATCCTATGGTTTGATAGTGTCTAGTATAATGACCAGACAGACGCGAAAATAAAAGTAACCAAAAATTTCCAAAACTTTGAAAACGTTCAAGACATACCTAGTTTCTTACGAGTAGGTCTGATCGATTACCTCGCAAAGTTCATTCCACAAATGGCAGCACCCAAGAAACCATTAAAAAATGTTAACATCAGTAAACATGGACGGAGGAAGAAGGATCCTGTTTACTGATGCCTTTTGATCCAAAATTACAAACATCTGTCATAGTCGATGCCAGACCTGTGGAATTAGAAGCAATTCTTTGTCAAAATAAACAAGGAATACTCATCCCCATCAGCTACGCATCCAGGAGCTTAACCAAAGGCAAATGTTGGTACTGCCAATTAGAAAAAAAGCCCTAGAAATTGTATGGGCTTGCTAAAAATTCCACTTTTACCTTTATGGATAGAACTTTCTTATAATGAACGACCATCAAGCATAAACAGCTATCTTTAACCGTAACCCTTCCGCACAAATTTTGCGAGTGATTTTACATCTACAATATAATCTATCTATCTATCTATCTATCTATCTATCTATCTCTAAAAGTGAGAATGTGTGCGTGAGGACAATTCTCAACCAATATACTCAACGAATCTTTGATCTACAGATTTAAAACTTGGTATATAAGGTATTCAGACATCTGGAAAACTTTTTAATCGATTTCCATCCTGAAAAAATGGCCTGCTAACGGGTTTAAATTGAACACTTGGTATTTGGCGGTCATCAGATTTTTATCTGTTTGTCAGCTGTTTCACGATTGCGCATGCGCGACTCGTTCACAAGGGGGATAATTTTAAAAGAAATTAAATGGAATTCCGTTTGATTTTATGTATACAGAGGAAGACAGGTGTGTTCTTGGCAATGGTCGTAGTAAGACGAGTTTTTGCGGAGAGTGTTTTGGAGGCGGGCGAGGAACCAGAGCTTTAATTTGGCTGGAAGGAGTAGACAATATGAAATTATGCGGTGAATTCGTGGAAAAAAGTTTATAAAAAGAGAAAAAAATACCATTTTCCTCGAAATTGATTTATGGAAGTATTTTTGATCACGCGAAACAACATTGCTCTTTGAAGTTCCTCAGCAGCAACGGCTTTCCCTTTTGATGTTTTTGCGGTTTGTGATTCGCGTCTAATTAACGAAGGTCGTTGGAGACCGGTGCATGAACACGTAGGAAATGATTTCTGGCAGTCAAATGCTTTATGCGAACGATATCCGGCATAACAAAACGGAACGACATATACACTATTAATAGACAGATAAGAAAACGGACAGATAAATAAATACATGAATAAATAAATATAAAGTTGTATAAATACACATACATTTTTTTAGTTTGTCGATTGCCCACAGGAATAAAACGCGGACGCCTCTGTGTAGCTTAATTATCAGATTTATTACGATAACTTGCTATATATTTTTATTAATGAGACATATATCTATGCTATATTTCTCTTAGTGTGTCCATTCAAAATCTGAACCTTTGCTATGATAATGTGCAGCGAAGTATGTATTATGATATCCGTTTAATGTACGGTTAGGAATTATCAAATTTAGTCTAATAGTATTCGTGGAAACCACTGCGTTGATCTTGCTGAAATTTTATACAGACTTGTGTTATGATGAGGTACATCGAACAAAGTATTATGGTATCCATTATTTGACGATTAATAAGGATTAAAATGGATTAGTATTTAATGTAAAAATGAGCACAAACTTAATTATAGTCAACCATCAATTTGGAATAAAGCACCGATTCTAAGTCAACGGACTCTAACTTGTGCTCGTTTTTCACGCGATAAAGCAGTATATATATATATATATATATATATATATATATATATATATATATATATATATATATATATGAGCAAACAGTTAATAAAACATGTTAAAAACACTTTGAAAAAGAGTTAAAAACATATTTAATCTGAAAAGGACATACTTGATAAGTGGATAGTCCTTAATCCGCGGAGTTTCGAAGAAATACTTTCCTTCTCATCAGAGGGTAGGAATTAGAAAAATGCGGGATCGGATTTTGCATGCAGAAGTATTCGATGAAACAACAAGTAAGTCAAAGATCTTACTTGAAAAAAAAAAGTGAAGCAGGGGGGATATAGTGAAGAAAAGGGTGATTACACATGAATGGATAGTCTGGTGGAAGATAAAAAAATCCAGTGACGGTAAAATCTAAATGTAAAACTTCAAGAAAGTTAAAAGAATTTCCATTTGTACAAGTAAAATCCAAGGAATCCCGTAATTGGAAGAAGATGGTCCATAATAATCCAAAGGCAGAAATCCATGGAATAATTCACAAAAATGTGTACAAGGAAAAAAGGAAAAGATTCCAATAATATTAATAAAAGAAAAATAAGATATACTTTTCACTCTACTTCCGAGATATAAAAATAAATAAGACAGATAAGGGAAGAGAAAGAGGAGAGAAAACAAAAGATGATAAAGTTAAATATAAAATATAAAATAAATATAAAATAAATATAAAATATTATATATATATATATATATATATACATTTTCTCAAATTACTATATATATGCATATATATATAGTAATTTATTTTTGACTAAGTTGCTTGTTTACCATATTGTTGTGGTTGTTGTTGTTGATTTTTTTAAACGATATTGTGGTTAGAGTCTACCCCTTGAAGATCGGATGTATTTTTTAGAAATTGCCCTTTAAAAAAATACATAAATTGCTCATTTAAAAAAAATAAAAAATAAATAAATATATTATTTGTTTACGTCCAAAATAAAAAATCACAACGGAAAATTATGAAAATAAACATATATATATATAAATTCCCATTTTATTCTACTTCATTTTTTAATCTTATTTTATCTTTAGATGGTTCTTTGTTTTAATTTTTTAGATTTTATTAATATTTTCTCTAAGGAGGTATCTTATATATATATATATATATATATATATATATATATATATATATATATATATATATATATATCTTTATTAAATTAGCAAAATTTTAAAATGATGAGAAACAAGTGAACCATAATCGAATGTTAAAAAGAAAATACATAAATCTATTAAAAAAATAACGAAGTCTATTACAACCCAAGAAAAAAGTGACCACTATTTGGATGTTTAAAATAACTAAGTCGATTAAAAAACAAAAATTTAATCACGAAGTGCAAAACGAACGAAACCCAAAGCGCTTTTCGTACAGACGGACTTTTTCAAGGATATACGTCTGTAAAGTGGAAGAGATTTTTTTTTTTGTAGAATTGTTGTAAAAAAAACAAGAAACGTTAGATGGAATGTGTTCCGCGAAATAATTCAAACTGCCAGCGAAGGTGTCTCTGATTACACAAAGTAGGAGGGAGTGGGGCTGAAACTAAGGGCCACCGCCTCGAGGACAGACAGAACGTATATATATATATATATATATATATATATATATATATATATATATATATATATATATATATAGTAAGTTATAAAATATATATGCCAATTAAGCTACACAGAATATTCTGCGTTTCATTCACGCTAGGATTCATCAGGCTTATATAGATAGGGAGTGTGTGGAGCATGAAATATTAAGTATGATCAAAAATTAACCTTATTAGAATTACTTGAAAGCTGAGAATGGAATCATTTATTGAAATAAAATAAATATACCTTATACATTGCAGTGTGTGTGTGTGTGTGTGTGTGTGTGTGTGTGTGTGTGTGTGTGTGTGTGTGTGTGTGTGTGTGTTCCTGGTTAGTATGTTCCAGAGGTGAAACAACCCATGAATTATTAACAAGGGTTTTTGTTACTACACATTCATGAGTATGTTTCGGTTTTCCAGTTACAATAAACTAGAGAATTCTTCAAGCGATATTGCTTATAGAAAAGTAAAGTCCATCATGAAAATTACGGAAAAAGAATTAGAGTCGTTTATTTAGTTCAGTTTTTCACAGTGGTCACCACTTATCAAGGCCCGGAAGCCACTCAGGGATAAGGGTTATAGCAAGTACATTACGTTAGAGTGGAGATTTGATGAAGTGTTTACTTAAGGGGGCGGTTCATTAGGAATTTGTTAACGTTGGACTTGAACACATCCAAGTTGCAGTCAGGTGAGAAGCAGACATATGGAACAGAGTTCCACAGGCGTGCAGTTCTAAGAAAGAAGCTTTGTTCATGGAATTCACGTTTTGATTTAGGCACAGATAAAGAGTAGGGGAAGTTTTTCACAGTGGATTCGACTAGACGGGTGTTTTTCGTAAAAGATTGGTGAGGGGGGGGGCCAGAGATTGGAGTTCAAACGAGCACCTGCCATGGAAATAACGATAAAACAAGGATAGGCTCGCAACGTCTCTTCTGTGGGAGAGAGGTTGCAGGGTAGAGAAAAGCCACGAAGTCTATTTTGTACTCTGTCAAGGCAGGATAGACTGTTTTTAGCAGCTCCTGCCCAGTTATGGTAGCAGTATTCCATCCTTGGACTTACTTGGCTTTTATATAGATAGAGAATTACATCAGTAGTGAGATATCTTCTGGAGCGGTAGAAGGATCCCACCATCTTTCCAGCGACTTTGGCAACGGACTTGATGTACGTGTTCCATTTCAGATCAGGAGTAAAGGTCAAACCCAGAAGCTTATCAAAACACGGGGTCTCTCCCAGACGAGAGCCATCCATCCCAATTGATGCCAGATGGGGATCAGAGCGTTGATGATGTAAAGATAGGAGTTTGGTTTTAGATGCATTAAAGGTAACCAGCCACCTCTTCCCCCACTGAACCACGCGCTCGAGATCAGAGGAGAGAGAATCAGAGAGAACTTTGTCATTTACAGCCTTTGATGTGTTGCCATAGATGGTCGTGTCATCAGCATAGATGTCAACGAATGATTTAAGTATGTGTTTAGGGAGGTCATTGATGTAGATCAGGAAGGGAGTTGGGCCAGAATTTACCCCTGAGGGACTCCAGCATTAATATTGCAGGCCTCTTAATTTTTTCCATCGACCACTACTCTTATGAGCCTATCGGAGAGAAATGATTTAATGATTGAGAAAAAATTTCCAGTTATACCGTAGCTGGAAATCTTGTGAAGTAGACTCTTATGCCATACCTTGTCGAAGGCTTTTGATATGTCAAGAGCAATTGCCATAGAAAGGAAGCCTTTGTCAAGAGATTCACTAACCCTCTGAGATATAACCGTCAGCATATCTGCGGTAGATCTTGCAGAGCGGAAACCATATTGTGTTTCACTAAGAAGGTTGTTTCTGCTGAGGTGGTTGACTATTTCTCTATTTAATATGGATTCCAGCAACTTACTCATAACACACAGGAGACTTATTGGTCTGTACTGAGAGGAGATGACTTATCCCCTGAATTCTTAAATACAGGGCAAACTGCTGAGGTCTTCCAGGGAGTCGGAAAGCACTTCTCTTTAAGGCAGCGCTTAAACAGTTTCGTAAGTATGGGAGCAAGTTCTGGTTGAAGCTTTTTTAACACTATAATTGGGATGTCGTCAGAGCCAGTTGCTTTACTGGAATCAAGGTTCTTGATTAGCTTGGCGACCTCATGCACGGATATTTGTATGTTACCTAGCGTGTTCTGTGTTTTAGGAGGAAATATGGGGAGTTGATGGCCTTCGTCGCATAGGGTAGAATTAGCTGCAAAGTTCTTTGCAAATAGTTTGGCCTTGTCTGATGCTGACGAGATGACCTCTGGTCGATTGATAATAGTTGGGATAGAACGCACACTTCTGTTCAGGATCCTATTTGTTATTTGCCAAAATTTGTGGGAACCAAGCCGCTGATCAGCTACCTTGGATTTAACAGATTGGGCATATAGCTCTCTTGCATTTTTTATTACTCTTTTACAGTGATTTCTGGACGTCCTGAAAGCAGCTTTAGTCTCAGTGCATCTATTACATTGGTAGCTATGGAAAAAGTGATTTCTGTGCGCGATAGCAGCAGCACATTCTGGGGAGAACCATGGCTTGCTGTTAGGTTTTTGTTGGAATTTTTTAGATGGTATGAATTGGTCTATGCCTACAATTAACCATTCGGTCAGATCTGATACTATAGAGGACACTTCCTTTTTAAACATGGAGTGCAGAGATAAATCAGATATGAATGTACGGAAGCTATCCCAATTAGCCATAGAGTATCGGTATACAGTACGGTGGAGGGGGTACGTCTGGGGACTTATTGCCTTTCATTTTTATCAACTGATACAACGGAGTGGTCGGAGGATTCTAGAGGAGAATGAACGGAACATGAACATAGCTCAGGGGAAGTTGAGAGAAAAAGGTCTAGGAGGCTTGCATATTGACCGGGTGTATCGGGCACACGGGTGGGTTCGCGAACAATCTGAGTGAGGTCATAAGCAATGGCAAAATCATGACAAAACCTCCCCTCATCGTCTGTCTTATTTGAATGGGTCAGCCATTCCACGTTATGGACGTTGAAGTCACCACAGATGTGGATGTTAGCCGAGGGATGTGCAGACAGGATGTGGTCTATTTTCTCAGATATGCTCTTAAAGATAGTAACTCCGCTGTTGTGGGGCCGATAGAGGGCAAATACAAATGCAGTTGTGTTAGCAAGTGCAACCCGGAAGCACATATAGGGTAAGTTAGGATCTTCTCTAGAGATATCCCTGTCACACGGGAAGCCATCTTTAATGTAGGCACATATTCCATGCCCATGACGATCTTGGGGGTCAGATTTAGCTGTTAAATTAGAGTATCCGTTAATTATGAACTCATCTAGGGAAGTGGTCGGCCCTATTCCAGTTTCGCTTAGAAATCATATGTTCGGTTTCGTCTCCTGTAATTGGGTTTCAACCTCTGGAAGGTTGGAACGTAGACCCCTGATGTTGGAGGAGACCTGGTAGTAGGGGTCTACGTTGGAAGATGGGGTTCTAGGTTTATTCGAGTTTTTTTTCTGGAGATATTTCATGTTGAAGTTTTGGGATTTGTGGAGCAGGTCGGCATATTTGGTTAGAGCAGTACAGAGAGGGAACGTAAGAGAGAAAAAGACAGGAATTTTTTTTTGTAGCACACGAAAAGGTAAAGCCGTTACAATTACCCACTAATATTGCATCGAGAGGCACCACCAGAGACTACTGCATGGTCCAGATCCACTCACCAAATGGTAATACAGCAGTCCCAGTACTTTGCGCCTGCTGATAGGACAGCCTCCTTAGTGGTTAATCCAAGGTTCGGGTCCCTGACTATCAGGCGGATAATGTCAGCCCAGACAAAACGTTTACCTCCAGCACCCTTACTAGTGACATGGCCACAAGGACAGACATAGAGACAGAAAAATTTCCGACATCTCAGACTACTGTTCACCAAGTACTACCGACCTTTAAGCAGCTTTTTCTTCACCCTTTGTCAGAAAAAATCACTCATTGAATGAGGACTGAGGGACAAAAAAGGAGAAGCGAGAGTTACTGGAGCTGCCGATAACACATCCACTGTATTATCTACTCTCCATTTAAAAAAGGGGGGAGGAGGGGAATGGGTACATGTGACTTACTTAATATCTAAGTAGTAAGTCCGGTGCTAAGTTATCAATTCAGGACACTTTTGATGATAATCTCCCCTCCCATATTAATGGGTGGAAGTTTGTCGTTATCTATCGAGTTTGAATCATTGGTGTTTCACCTTATAATTTATTAAAATCCAATAATTAACTATTATTAATTTGTAAAGTCTGCTTAATATTAACTTACATTCGAGTTTAGATGATTATTCAAGATTTTACTTTAGGAGGTTCGTTTTCATAGGTAACTTTTTCTTTGCTAATGGCACTGTATTATATTTCGAATGTACTTGAAAATAAAGCTAACTATATTAGATGGGTTGATTGGCTAGCCAGGAAGCAAGCATTTTCAATATAGGCAAGCTTGCAGTAATAGTATGTATTAAGTATATTACTTAAATAAAGTCCTAACTTTATCTACTCTAATAGAGAAAAATATTTCCCGGCATTTTGTTTTGTTTTTTATCGCTAGTTTACTTTGTAGCATGGGGGGTGACGAATAAGACAGGAAAGTAGAGACAAATACATATACATAAATAAAACAAGAAAAACATTTAGGATGAATTTGAAAAAATACTTAACGTCCGTTTGCCATAATGGTCCAGCGTCTTTTCACCAACTGGCATGTTGTCGTGTCTTTCTAGAGCGTAAGATGATTTCTATTTCCGGATAAATTGTGCACGTGTCACTATCTATTTATAGAATAAAAGTCGTTACGTTCAGATGTGTAAATATTAAAATTACATTAAAAAAAAAGAAATCCTAACTTTTTTTTAGAGTCCTAACTTTATATTACTTAAATAAAGTCCTAACTTTATCTACTCTAATAAAGAAAAATAATTCCCGGCATTTTGTTTTGTTTTTTTATCGCTAGTTTACTTTGTAGCATGGGGGGGGTGTCGAATAAGACAGGAAAGTAGAGATAAATACATATACATAAATAAAACAAGAAAAACAAGTTTAAACAAGGTAACATGAAAAACATTTAGGATGAATTTTAAAAAACACTTAACGTCCGTTTGCCATAATGGTCCAGTGTCTTTTCGCCAACTGGCATGTTGTCGTGTCTTTCTAGAGCGTAAGAAGATTTCTATTTCCGGATAAATTGTGCACGTGTTTCTATCTATTTATAGAATAAAAGTGGTTACGTTCAGATGTGTAAATATTAAAATTACATTAAAAAAAAAATGGTCCAGCGTCTTTTCACCAACTGGCATGATGTCGTGTCTTTCTAGAGCGTAAGAAGATTTCTATTTCCGGATAAATTGTGCACGTGTTCCTATCTATTTATAGAATAAAATTCGTTACGTTCAAATGTGTAAATATTAAAATTACATTAAAAAAAAAGAAATCCTAACTTTTTTTTTTTTTTTAGAGTCCTAACTTTATCTACTCTAATAGAGAAAAATAATTCCCGGCATTTTGTTTTGTTTTTTTTATCGCTAGTTTACTTTGTAGCATGCGGGGTGACGAATAAGACAGGAAAGTAGAGACAAATACATATGCATAAATAAAACAAGAAAAACAAGTTTAAACAAGGTAACATGAAAAACATTTAGGATGAATTTGAAAAAATATTTAACGTCCGTTTGCCATAATGGTCCAGCGTCTTTTCGCCAACTGCCATGTTGTCGTGTCTTTCTAGAGCGTAAGAAGATTTCTATTTTCATATCATGTGATTACCCTCTTGACGAATATCTGGTGTCATTTTTCCCCCAACTTTCACAATGGACTTCTCTTTTCTATTAACAACACTGCCTTTAGTATAAACAATATCACTTGAGAAGATCTCTAGTTACTTGTAACTGGCAGATCGAAACATGCATGTATAGCGACATATATATAAATAAGAAGTATATATATATATATATATATATATATATATATATATATATATATAACTACTTAATTTACTCACATAAAATTAATATACGAACGTTTATGCGTAAACTTTAAGTATTTATTTCAAATTGCTCAATACGTAGGTAGTTAGTAGGTTAAAAATATATATGGCGATATATTTTATAACTTACTCTCTCTCTCTCTCTCTCTCTCTCTCTCTCTCTATATATATATATATATATATATATATATATATATATATATATATATATATATATATAAAGTAAAATTGAAAAGTTAGTTACAGATGAGGAGCACCAACTTTGACAAAACATACCTGTGCAGTCCCGTCATTCCCAGCAGTCGATTAAGAATAAACAAACCCCTTCTAAGTCTAGGAGGGTGGACATCCTAAAACTGCACGAAAGGCACTTGTAATGTAAGGCTTTATACACACACACACACACACACACACACACACACACACACACACACACACACACACATATATATATATATATATATATATATATATATATATATATATATATACTCATCCACATACAGTACTGTTTTGCTGTTTCACAACTCATCAGTGTGGCTAGATAGGCAACTGCCTCAAGCCAGGATTGTAACCAGACCGCCACCCAAATGCCAATCAAGGCTTCTAACTATTGCGCTATACTAATGCTGTGTGGGTAATGAATTAACGATGTTTTGACATCGTCCAAATGCCTCCGCTCAATGTTTTTACACAAAGAGCGTCACTTAATACGCTAATGGCAATTTGTATATCACTTCCCGATATGCTCAACCCAAGATAGGGAGCATTATATATATATATATATATATATATATATATATGTGTGTGTGTGTGTGTGTGTGTGTGTGTGTGAGAGAGAGAGAGAGAGAGAGAGAGAGAGAGAGAGAGAGAGAGAGAGACTGGGTGATGTGGAGTTGAAACAGTCTGCCAGACAAAGAACTTGGTCGCAAGTTTTTCCATGCTGCGTCATAAATCCCTTTCTTGGGCCATATTTTCTCTTGCTAAGTCAATCAAATCTTGTGTACCTGTTGCCAGAAATACATTTGTACGCATGCGTGCCAAGTCGTTCAAATTGATGTGCACCTCATTTTCGTCCATGTTTATTTGTTTTTGTTTTTTTTCTAATGATTGATTTGGTTCTATCTTTGATTTGGAAGATTATCAGCTTTTGTGCATGTTTGTCTGCTAAACTTAGCTCTAGTTAAGACGGATGGGAACTCTCAGTGTTTCTAAGTATGGAATATGCAGTCTCATTTGTGACGTTACTGTTACACGTGTTCTTGTATTGAGATTTGATTGGACCAAGCGTTGAATTTTGCATTTTCTGTTCGTTGCTTGTGTATGTTTTGGGATTGTCCAGAACTGAAGACACAAGAAAAAAAAAAGATAAGAGAGAGCGAGAGAGATGAAGATGAGGAAATAGAGAGTGTAAAGAGAAAGAGAATACACAATAAAAAAGAAGTACATAAAGTATAGTGACAGAAAGAGAGATAAAGAAAACGTGAGACGTGTAGGCGGGGCAAAAAATGAGAGGATATTAGGAAATAAAAAAAATACATAAATAGAAGAAAAACAAAATTAAAGATTGGGGGTCTATCCAACTATATAATCCATCGATAAGAACAATATAATATTAAAGCTTTATCTAAGTACATTAGTTTCATTAATTTCGTCACCGAGGTATTTATTTTTCTCCCGTCGCGCAAAATTTGACGTTAGTGTCCTGAAGTAAAATTGAACAGTTGTGTTCG